>NW_019641702.1:1648477-2248477 GCF_000599845.2 Trichogramma pretiosum | reverse complement strand
GATCGTTTGCTAAGAGCCGTTTATGCAATTTTTATGCCTTGACGTTGCCCTCGAACGCGGATCAAGGGTTACAGGTTGCCACCGCCTCTCCCGTTGCTCCGCAGGAGGCAATTGAAATTTCAACGTACGCGTAATATTTAATTCATCGATGCTTCAAATTTAATAACAATTCCAGGAGAAAAGGCGAAATATTGTATAAAGCTCAAGTCAGAATCATAAATTTACTTCGGCCGATTGCATTTTTTTTCAGGAAAATTCAGGGAGTACGCCATTACGTTCGCATTGAGTTTGCCTCTTCTATTATGCGGGCATGAATATTATAATTTTGTTGGGCACTCTCTTGTGGCGATTTAAATATTAAACCAGTACATGTATACGTCAGCATAATTACATGTAAATAGTGTTGGGTATAATTACATTTTTTTTTATTCGGTCGTGACTGAGTCGTGCTACAGGAAATAACGATAATAATGCGTGATTCATCCTGGCGATGAAACAATAAAAAAATAATTGATGCGTCAAAACGTTAGCACGAATAGAAGATTATTTAAATGATTCCGATTGTACGAGAAGATTAAAAAATGTCGAAGACAACGACGGGATTTCACGATGGTAAATTGCGAGGAAAGATAGACTTGCAAGAAATGCCAGACTCCATTTTACTCATGTTGGTATAAAAACGCGCGTTATTATGATCACGTGACATTATGATTATTATAAAAACGCACACGCTCTTGCATGGAGAGATTCGTTATCTTGGAAAATGGTCTTACAAAGAGGACATCTCTCGGTGTATCATAAATTTGGAGAAGATCAGAGGCTCGAGATAATATGTTGTTGCAGCGAGTATATGAACGCGTACTGGCGAGTACGTCCGCGCGCTCGTGCTACGACACTTTGAAAGAGTCCGAAAGAAAAGCAAACCGAGTAGTGTGTGCGTTTATGAGGATAATTCAGAATTCTGCCGTAAACTTTCCGACGATCTTAAATATATATCTCGTTTCTCGCCTAGAATAGTACTTACATAAAAAGGCGAGCTTTCCACTGCTGCATTATGGTTCATTCACGCGGGGTCCGAGCGTAATTCATAGAGTCCCGAGTCAATCGGTCCTTTAGGACACGTAAAACTCGCTGAATCACCTTGTTCTACTTCCTCGCGTAAACTTGCTTAATGTTTTCCTCAACGTCGGTAAAATGTTTTACACCTTGCGAAAATTTAATCATGCAATCTTGTGCTTGTATTTATTTATTTTCAAATAACACAACTAATTTACATTGTTTTTTTATTCTGTTCTAGGTGAGTCTTGCACTACTATAAATATTATTCGATCTTATTTCCAAGTCAGCATCGTTTCGTGAGTACATAACCTACATGCTTAACAGCGCATTGCGTGAAATACGATCCAATCTCTCAAATGCAAGATGAACGAGCCACCCGTTCTCCCGAGTCTCTGCCTGGTTGTAAAAGAAAAAAATACAAAATAAAAGATTCAGAAAAAGGGGAAAAAGCGCGCGGCCATAAAACAAACGCAAAACAAATCTCAATCTCATTGGCAAACACGGAAAAATCCATAGCTTATAGCCTATAGGTTTTTTATGCATACATACATACGTGCGTGCGCGCGAGACTCTGACAAAAGATTCGGTCGCTGGCAATTTAAAAAGCACAATTTTGTGGTCTGCGGCGTCTGCTCCGTACGTCTCTATCTTGTCTTATTTCCCACTCTTGCTCCGCTGCTCTTGTTGTTGCCGCCGCTACTGCCGGTGTATTATGGAATAAAATGAAGGGAAAACGGGACGCGAAACAGGCGGAAAATGGTAGTAGGCCTCGGAGGCCCATAACCCCATCAGAGTTGCCCTGCTCTGTCCCGGGGGTGGCATTAAAAACGACCCTCTCTATCACACAAAGCGCAAAAACCTTTTTCCTTTGGCTATGTATACGTATATAGGAGCAGGCCTTTTTGTCCGCACATTCTTAGGCTCGAGCACGCTCCGGGCGAGCAGCGAACTATGGCCTTCGAAAAAGTCTCTTCTCTTTGCCTTACATCCATTCGTTCGAGGAGGGTGCAAAGAAGCGAACTGGGTGCAAAAATAAAACCGAAGCGAGGATTGAAAAAAGCCCGAAAGTTGGTCTGAGTGAATTTAGTACTTGTAATTTTCGTTATCGACCAGTGTTCGTGAATACATGATAATTTGAGTTTAAATAAAAAAAGTAGTCTTCAAGTTTTTTCGCCGCTCGTTTATCCTTTGTCCGAGATATTCAGTCAAGTGCATATAAAAATATGTTTGCGTCTCGTATGTTGTGTAGGATATTTATACATTCAATGGGCAGAACTTCATTTTGTCCCTGATTAAAAAGGTTAAAAAATAAGCTTGTGCTTATTACAAAGGGGAAAGTTAATTCGCGGTAAAAAATAACGTGTAATTCAGTAAATTCCTTGTGGATATAGATACACCTGAGGTGCACGGGTGGAAGGCAGAAGAGAGTCAGTCTCTCTCTCTCTCTCTCTCTCTCTCTCTTGTGCTGGGTCTTAATTTTGTGCGAGCACAGACGCGGATTCTCTCGTTTCATGCTTCGTTCGAGTCCTTTATCTTGAAATCCCATCGCTTTTGAAAATGATACCGAGTCGCGAAAGATATAACTTCGAGAGGCATTAAAATAATTTCATAAAGTGTAAAATTTAAGTGGCTCGTGTTATAGATTATATATGCAGGCGCGCGCAGAAGGGAGGCGCAGCGGCAGCGAGAGGCTTTATCGGATTCGCGACAGCTCTACTGCTGCTGCAGCCGCTACTTTTTCACCTTCTTTATTATGCCGCGCGCGAGCGAGAGAGAGAGAGAGACAGAGACAGAGAGAAAGAGAAAGAAGAAGAAAAAGAAAGAAAGAAACTCGTTCCCGTAGAGCCGAGGTATATAATCTTGCATTATAGCCTGAGAGAGCTGCACGCAGAACGCAGCTCGTGGCAATCCCGGAAGTTGAGCAGAGATAACTTCGTACGCCAGATAAAGACGCCTAGAAAATACCTGACCTCCACATTTCTCTGCCGTAATATCCAACTATTATTTTTTAACTTCCCCAACTGCTTGCGTTACTCGGGTTTAAATTTTTCTACTCTCGATTACAGTTTTCAACTCGAAAAACTTTTCTGCCAATCGCGAATGTAACAAAAACAGAGTAAACAGAAACGTCGAAACCCATCCAGGATTCTTTGACAAACCTTCTTCCATCCTTTATCGTTACACTTTTTTTCGAGCTCCTGTTTTGCAGCTTATTTTTCTGCCGATAATGGAGTCCTGTAATAAATTCACCGCTTAATATAAAATAATTGTTAAATGCACTTAAAAGTCATTTGGATGAGGGAGAGAAAGAGAGAGAAAAGGGCACTGGTGCACTTGGCACCGTATCCCAACGTAATTTTTTATTGGAACCACTTCTTTTTCGCTCACTACTCGACCTCGTGATATTTTTCCCTCTCCGCGGTTTAGCGCCTCCTCCTCTTCTTTTTCTCGTTCTTACACTCGTCATTCCGTTGCAGTGAATGCCACGTGAGAGAATCTACTTCTTCGCATCTTTTTATTATTATTAAACGATGATATTCAAACTGCGAAATGTTGTCGCAAATAGCTAATATAAAAGTCGTAACGTTCGGCTGGAACAGCGTTTTTATTGATCGTTGTCGAGTTGCCTACACCTGCGGTGTGTCTTATCGACCGAAGCAACGATTATTGGTCACTTATACAATGACTCCTGTCGCGTAAACGGCTCATAATGACTTTTATAAAAGTCATTGCTGTCTAATCCCGAACTTCTGTGCAGTAATTTCTCGTGCGCGAGGCATCCCTGCGCTCGGCAGTCGTAAAATTATAATCTCGACGAAAGCTAATTATTTTTAAATGAAATCGCCGTTGTTTGATCGTCGAGAAGCACATTATCGGGACAATAATATTTCCGACGTGTTTTTAAGAAGAACCATCCAACGAGGTATTTTGAATGAAACAAATTAATTCTAAAATTGTCCGAGCGGCCTGCGGCTTACGTTTGAATTTTATATATTAATAAGTTGGGCACGCAAAGCGTTATCGTGAACGCACACACGCGTGCGTCAAAACCTTTATATCGCGCGCGTACATTTTGTCGGAAAAATGTTAAAAAAATATACAGCCGTTGGCTATTTAACGAATCGCAAATATCATTTTATCGTACGCGCAAATATATCTGCGAACTCTCGGTATAAATATAGCAGCGGCACCCTGGCTCACGAGATCGAATATAATATTAACGCATGAAAATTTGATTCATTCGCGCATAGCTGCAAAATTTAGCGTTGCAAGCAAATTAATAAGACCGCTTTGTTGGGTATATTATTATATATTTTATAATATATAACGTATGCACTCTCATTTTATCGAATGATTTGTGACTTTAATATTTCAGATTATCTATAGATTATTAAATTAATGCCGTGCCAAAATTATTTCTCCTGGTTCACGACTCAATTGCATAAATTTTGAATAGAATTACCAAAAAAAGTCGCAGTATTCAAAATTTGGACAGCTGAAATGACAAAAACAAACGGGACTCATTGCAATGTAAAGACCTCTATTTTGTCTCTTTAGCATCGTGTCCGCGTATATCAAGTGCAGTTTGAGTAAGTAACTCATACGATTAGTAGAGGCGGAGCTTAACATGAGACTCTTGCAGACAGCATGCATCAGTCGTTTCCGCTTTCATTTACCTTCGTTGCAGTGGCGCTAACACTCCTCCTCGTCTCTTATAATAAACACACCGCAGCACGACTCCTGTCATAAATTTCTGGAGAAAAGACGACGATTTTTCGTCGGTTTGAAAACCAAGAGATTTTAATTACCAACTGGGAGGGTCCGCTGTCGTATTTGCGGCTTCGGATCGTCGGTCTTTGTCGCCGCAATTCTCCGTTTGTGTTTTTATCCGGCCGTGTGTTGAATGTAATAAGTTGCCTCGCACTTCAAAAAAGAATTAGTTTCAAATGCAACTCGTGTATAATTAACGTAATGTTTACGAGGAAATTACACGTGTTTGATATAAATTAAAATTTAATTCATCATTAAGAGAATATTTTTTGTTTTCTCCTTTTATTTTTTACTCAAGTTGTTAAAAGTGTTGTGGAAAACCATAATGAGCACATTGGTATATTGTGACTCATCTAGCGAATTAGCTGAGACTTTGAGTAGCAGTATTGAAAATTAATAGCGAAAAGCGCAAGGTATACACACGACTGGAGCGTGAATACACCCTCTTGGCTGGTTTTCGGGCTCCCTCTCATTTTCCTTCATTGCCAAAGTCAGGCACCCTTGCGCGCACACGTGTATTGCATATCGCTGAAGGAATCGATTATGAATACTTGCCTTTATACGGAGTGAGCATTGCATTAACATTCATATACAGAAGAGCACTCAAATTGCCAAGTTAATCTTAACGTCTGATCTCAATATTATACACGAACGGTGGCGGCGGCGGCACATACAGACAATTACTTCGTGTGTACCTGCATGTATTACGTAACGAAAGGAAGGGGTTAGTCTCGCGCGCTGCGACGCAAAGAAACTATTTAGCAAGCGCGTAGAAGTATATGAGGTAGCCTATCGATGCGTGCGCGTGTTCGCGTATTATACTTTCTTCAATAAGCTTAGCCGACTCACTAGTGTTCTCTTTTACGCGCGCATATTAATTTCCAGCAACTTTGTTCTACACACGGTGATCTAAGGGAAGCTCGGTGCAATTTCTTTAGAGAGAGAGAGAGAGAATAAGAGCAAAAAAGCTCAGCGTAAACTTTCCGCTAAAGCCGAACAATCGGAGGAAAACTCCAAAGACGCTGCTGCTGCTGCTGCGCTCCGCAGAAAGCGGCGTAGCCAAGTTAAAAAGAAAAGAAAAAGCTTCTTTATCGTTCCTAAGTCGTAAACTTATAGATTAGAGCGAATTATACGGCTGAGGCTCGCGCAAACATTTTATTTATAAGGCTTTCTCAAACTTGTAACGAAGCAGCGAATCGAACGACTTACACGCATACATATATACCTATCGTATAGCGTATAATGCGCTATTTTTCATCCCTTTTTGCGTACGCGCGCATATGCATAACTTTATACTTCATCATTTTTTTATTGTTGTTACGCGCGTGAGAATCAAAGACGGGTTTAAAGCGTCGTCGAGCAATTGGCACACACGACGTACCTTAATTTCGCGCTTCTCGTCCCTTATAACTTTTGTCAGTTTGCGCGGCGATAAATCTCGCGCAGCTCGCATCCGCGCGTCGTTGGCGATAAGAAAGAAGACCCTATATGGCCGACGGACATACGTTCGCGCGCACGAGACGATGATAATAATAACAATAATAAGGTCCACGCGGGTCGCGCGCGCTCAGATTCATACAGCACGATGACGTCGACGTCGACGCGAATATATACGTGTAGTATACATATGTAGCAGTATTCACAGCGAGAATCGCAGCCAAAAGCAATAATATTCCTCGTGACAGAGAAAGAGAGAGAGAGAGAGAGCCTTGTCGTTTGTTCCTAACGAACTTGACGTCCTCTTATAATACGTGAGCGAGCGAGCGCGAGTGACCCTGCAACGCGGCGAGGATTCGTATAACAAGCCGCATCTCGCTGCAGCGCGCCAAGCTTTTTTTACTCTCTCCCTCTCTCTCTCTTCATTTTCCATTCGAGCAATATGTTAAGGTTATATACGACACTTGGTGTGGTCTCGCTGCGTGCGCAAACAAGCTTTGACCCGATATTTTAATAACCAGGTTCGGGTTGTGCGACTATAACGCGCGAGCGAGCGAGCCAGCTATATACGTGTATATACCTGTCCCGATGCGCCGCCGCCGCCACCGCCACCACGATGCCAACGCCGTAGTTTTGATGTACGAGCAATCAGCCGCATTAATGCACGCGCCTATATAGAGCCACCGCTGCTGCCGCCGCCGCCACCGAGTGTAAACGATATTTATAATGCGTCGGTGCGCGCTGGCAGATTCGCACTGCGCTGCTGAGAAAATTTCTCCACTGCCTCGAGAGCACGTGTGCTCATTGTGGCCTATCGGTAATAATTCGTATCGCGAGATGCAATTGCACTCGGTTGACTCGAGAATCGCTCGGAGCTTTTTCAATTCCTAAGCGTACTCGGGGCTAGTCGTGGTAAAAATCATCTCGGCGCCATTCGTTAACTCGAGCTCGCGCCGTTATAGGTCTCTTAGCATTATCGCCGGCGCCATAAATTCAGCGACAGTAATCGCTCAAAAATTGTCCACGTAGGGAAATTACGCCGAAAAAAAAATTTGAAGCAACGACGTATAAACAGCTCCGTTGTACATGGAGAGCGTTCGCACACCATCGTTGTGGGGCTATATAATACGGGCGAAGAGAGACGATCGATCTGCCGCGAGGGATCGGCGTGCGGTGCGCTCGATTATAGCGAGATTATATGCGTCGGCAGAGTAGAGAGAGAGAGAGAAGCAGGAGAGAAAGAGCTGCTTCATGCTATCGTTACAGATAGCCCTAATCAGAGCGAATCGCACGCACAAGCCGCAGTACGTCAACGCGCCTAGTATTCTCTCTCTCTCTCGCTGTATTACGTACACACAGCGCTCGGTAGGTATATAAATACACTAGGCTCATAAAGCGTCGTTGGCTTTTGTTATATGTATGCGCGTGAGTGTGTGCCGGTGGCGATGACTCGCCGCCGCCGTCGCTGCTCCTGCTGCAATACACAGGCTCGAGCCATTATTATTCATATATTCCGTATCACGTCTGCTGGATGCTGCATACCTAGAGGAGGCGCGCATGTGTATCTCTGCTGTGTATGTGTGTATGTATATGCCCGCGCGCGCATCACGCGGGGTGCTGCACGACGCCAGAGATATATGCGTTGCTCGCTGTAATATAAGCACCGCAAGCTTTATTGTAAATATCTGTGGTTTGTAACCGCAAAATGTGCGCGCGGAAGCGAGCGAGCGAGAAATGAAAATAAGGGTAGTTGCGTGCGCGTGGCATCGCGACCGAACGATCGCTTGCTCCATTTGATTTTCCATTTTTTTTTCGGGAAATTCCTAATCGGTGGTTGCAGCTGCGCCTCCAGCCGCGCGCACGCACGCTCCATTGGCGCGATTGCCAAATCGGCGCGGTTTTCCGATGATACATCGGTTGCTGCAGCCTATGTATGAATCCTACCTATATATAGTCATGAATCGTCAGACGATCGGTGCGATGCGCACTTCTTCATTGTCCTTCTTGGCGTTAAACTCGATGCTTAATGCGTCGAGCGAGCCGAGCCGAGCCGAGCGCAGTGTATTTGTCGCAGCGAGCGATTCCGTCCTAGGCTCGTCGGTAATTACTGCCTGAGATTGCCTTGCTGTATCATGCATCACTCTCTGCACGGCTGGCTTGCTTCCTTCGAGCTTCGCCTAATTACACACACGCACGCACAAGTACGCACGAGGCCCGACGCGGCGTACTTGGCTAACTTTGAAATGTGCGCGAAATTACGCTTCGACGCTCTCGCACATGCATTATCCTAGCCAGCTTCAATTGTATTGCGTATACGGAGAAAGTTTTGGAGTATGTTGCGGCTTCCGCAGGTCACAGGTGAGCGCAAAACTCAAAAGTATGCTCTAGCGCGGGTGCTTTGATCGGAGCATTGCAAGATCATTCGTTTATCATTGCCCAATCAAGTACCAAATTAGCGGTTGTTCTGTGGCAGACAATTTTTCAGTGCACGTGTTTTTTGTTGCATGCTGCATAAATGCGATTATTCTTCGCATGAATTATAATGAGAGTGTCTATCGATATCACAAATATAGTTGGGAATTTCGACTGAAATAGAGGCAATAAATAATGAAATAAACGTTATAACTATATAGAAGAGCATAGCTAGAGTATTTTTGACCGAAACTCGTTGCAGCGGTGGGGTGAATTCAAAAATGCATAAGTCAGTGGCTGAACTAGCTAATGCATTTACAAACAGTATAGAGATACTTGTTATATAGATATATACACAGAAGCTGGCAGTGCACAGCACGGGTTCATCGGCAAACGAGCGGCCGCTCTCGGCGTGGCCTGGCCGTCACTCCACGGCGCTCACTGGTTCGCTCGCTCGCTCGCTCGTCTGCCTAAACGAATATGCAGATTTTCGTTAAAATCCACGAACGCGTACACATGCCGCGCAAGTATTATACATAGCTCTTTGCAATTTATAGTTGCACACAACGCAGCGCAGATAGCATATGCGCGCTACATATACGGAAGAAAGAGCTATTGGTTCGCGAGCGCGCGAAATTCATATTCCAGCAGCAGTAGCTAGCGCGTCAGAGAGAAAGAGAGCATATAATACGTCAGCATGCAGAGGCCGGCCAGCCAGACCAGCGCAGCAGCAGCACAGCGGCAGCCATAAAACAGCCAACAGATTATCGGACGTAGGGTTTCGCATAAAAATATCCGTCTGTCAATCTCGCGCGCTGCGGCTTTGCGCTTACTCCCGAATGCACCGCTCCGCGCGATACGCTCGTTGTTGATATTTCGCGCTTTTAAAAGTTAGCCTGTCGAGAGCGCGTTTTTGACGATCCTTTCTTTACCTTTTTTCCCTATATATATAATGCTACCAATCATGGATAAAGCTTGACATTGCTTTATCCTAAAACTATGAATATTCCATCTGAGTACTCCGCATCGAATCTTGCTTAGTCCGAGGAAAGCGTCGATTTTCTCACGTTTTTGTCCGTATCGTTGTCCGGATACAGCCTAATTATGGTGTTTTTTTACTCGACTCTCAGTGCTCAGCTGCAAATGATCAATAAAGCAGAAGGCGCGTTTAATATAGAAGCGCATAACAACGCGGCTCAAGTCATTGGCTAAGTGCATACGTATAACTTTTGTTTCGCGTTTCTTTAGTCGTCCCGCGTGCGAGCGTTGATGATGTGCAACGAGTGCGCCGAGAGCCTATTAGCACGATACCGAGGCCAAGAGAGCAGACCATGATAATTAACCCATCCCATTAGTTCTTCTCGGCGCTGATCACGCTGCGGCTTCAGTGGGCCAAATTTATTGTTCGCGACAGATATTGCGTCGCGCATTCCCACTCGTACGTCACACGTCACCGAGTACATCGCCAGCAACTTACTCTTTTACGCGCGGCAATGTCCAGGGCTTGAAGATCCGATCGGAGATGCCCATAAAAGTGTTTGTAATTCGAAAACAATTTTTTGCGTCAACTACCCACAAATTCAATCAGAGTTAAAGCCAGTCTGAGCCGCAAGATGGCGAGTACCTTAATATGTAAATCTGCAAGTGGCAAAGTCAAAATTATTCTATATAAGCACGGTTTCAAAACACGCTCGAAATGGTTCTCTTATTCGTTGTATTTGAAGGAAAAATAGTATAATCAGTTTAGAGTATTGTTGATACCTGGGCCAACATTTCAATAATACCTCGTAAATGACCTATGAAGAGCTTGACCAAAGATACATACCTCTACAGACTTGCATTTATATCGCCAGTTGTAATATGTGCGTTCGAATGCTCAGCCGCAGGCCACTGACAGTCACCTGTTCCGCCCGTCTGTAACTGTTATGTTCCATTCTGAGAATATGTGTATGTGTACATGTGTGTATGTACACGAGTTTTAACGTGCAAATGAACAGGTGTACATACGTACGATGTACGCATATAGACGTGTTTTACACGTTCCTGAGACAGATCAATTGTGTTGTTGCCTGCGTAATGATGATAACATTTTACATGTCGGATAATCATCGAAGCTATACATTGATTCGGAATTATACGCATACGCAATAGGCGCCGCGATTATTTTACTCGCCTACCGTCGTGATTAATAATTTATTATTAATTGTAGAAATTGTAGAACAGCTGCGAGTAATGTGCGCCGCTACTCGTTGGTCGTTGACCTGCGCGAACATCACGCGGCAGCGCCGCTGTAACGAAATGTCCATGCGCGCGGTATATCGGTATTACGTTATTGTAAATGCCAGCTGCCTCGACGATTCGCAAATCACTCAAAGTTATATTTCCCCCGTGCGCTAGATATACTCTGTTAATTTTCAAGTGCATACACGTTGATTGACGCGCTCATTAGATCCGCTATTTTACTATCTCACATGTAACAAGCGCCAAAAATTTATTATCATTACCGCGGCACGTTTGACATTTTTTTTTCTCATTTTCTTACATCGCGCAGCTCGTCCGTATATCAGCTGTGATTCTCGACTTCCCCGTGTGGCCACTTTTATTTCAGAATCTTTTGCTTTTAATGGGATCATAGCGAACATGAGCAATAAATTAAACCGAGCCGATCAAGAGATACATGAGATACTAGATTTTTGACAAGCTTTACATTTTGTAAATTTACTATTGATCGTTAGCGTAAAGAGATTCATAATTGAGATAGCGGTTATTTTTGTATTATGTTTATTAATTTCACAAACTCATAAATCTAAAATATTTCGTAATCGAACTGAGTTATTGTAAATAGTCAATTAAATATATTCCAACTCGATAAGATTTTCAAAACATACTTTACAGAAAAATTCAAATTTTAAATTCATTTCACCGTAACTTCAGGGTCAATTAGGAGACCCTCAATAACTTCTGGATGAAAAATTAAAGCTTCTTACAAGAGCCATGGACACTATCGTAGCTCAGCACTGTACCCATATGCACACGCATATTCAGAGCCATACATACAGCTTACACATATGCCTGCTGCAGGCTGAATGCGCGAAAAATAAAAAGTCTTGGTCGAGCGAGCGAGAGTTGGGCAAAAAAGAAAAAACAACGCCAACAACAACAACGGCAGCGAAATAAAAAAAAAGTGAAAAAAAAAGTAAAGAAAAAAAAGAGCAAGCGGAGCGTGCGCGCGAGCGCAGGAAAGTTTGCTGGCTCTGCTTTGCCGGCGGCGTACGCGCGAATGTATATAGTAACGTCCAATAACGTGCAGGAACCAAATTGCTCGTCGTGAATGGGCACGCCTCGCGAAGAGCTGAAGAGCTGATCCCCCTACTGGTGTGTGTGCGCGTGTATGCATGTATAGCATGCGTCTGTAGGCGAACCAACTCTCTTTCTCTCTGCTCGCGCCGCAGTATTGCATCTACGCGAACGCGAGTATGCGTTGTACAAGTCCGTATCTGTGTGAGAGAGTTTGTACATAGAGCGAGAGAGAGACCATTTTCGTACAGCGGTGGCGGCTTATGCGCTTCTGCGAGTTACAAGACGAAATAAATACAATATTATGCAAACGGTCGCGAGCATGCGAGCGAGAGCAAGGCAGGTCTTAGCCGAGAATCCCGAATAAATTGACACTAAACGGGTTTTCGTGTATGTGTCCGCGTTCACGGCAACTGCGAGTCGCGCGGGGTAGTTCGGAGACAGAGATAGCGAGCGCGTGTCCCATCACTGCCGTGCTTTAACCGTGTGTATGCCAAACTCGAGCTCACCGTACACATACGTACGTATTATATATAGCCGAGCACGAAAGACCATCTCGCGTCGTTTTAGGGAACGGAAATTGCGATCTCGCTCGATACTTATATACACACACGAGGCTGTGTTGCGCCGGTCTTTCTCTCTCTTTCTTTCGCTGTTTCCATGACATCGAACAGCCTGAAAAGGATAGAGAAAAAAAATACCAATATCCAACTAACAAGCGGCTCCTTTATAAGCGCGTCGCAGGTTCAAAGGGCCTGACTTTACTCTGCTTTCGATGTAGGGAAACAAACTTTATGTAAGCTTACTTTCACGATTTTTTTCATCAAATGAAATTTATATAAACTCATGCGTCGAGACGGCCTTAGAGGGGTGAGTTTGTTTTTCCGAGTTGAAAATCATAGGCATAAATTAGACTCGACGCGGAACAGATTGCACGATAATATCATTAGATCGTTTCAAAGTCTACAATCAAAACGGAGTAAAATGCTCACGTGATTATCGACAATCCCGACTCCCACGTTTTTCGTCACACGCGTGACCATCATTTTGCACACACACCGAATACACTTAACTCGTGCACGAGTCCACATTGCACATGCTCCGTGCGCCTGTGTGTCTATGTGTGTGCATACAACAATAAAGAACGGTTTAATGACCAAAATGAAGGGCATCGAAGATGGAGAAATAAAGGCAAGAACAGAGAGAGCCTGTGATATATAATAAGACTCAAAGAGGTATACTCGTGAGCGTGAGCTCGTGGGGATAGGACCCGAAACGAAAATTATACGCTTTAAATGGATAATTAAATAGCAACAGGAACTGACTGAAAGACTTGACTGTAGGGATGATTGCCGGGTTCCGGACGAACTTATATTTTCGAAGGCCTCGGGGCTCAATGGCTCGCGCGCGCGCACGCGTGTACAAGAGGTGGAAGCAACGATACACGCCTCTCGCTCTCTCTCTCTCTAAACGCACGACCAATGTTATAATTATCCCCACTAGCCATGCAGGAAGACGTGCAGAGATGCACTGCAACAGCAGCAGCAGTAACGCACTCGTTTCTTTTTTTTTTTAACCGATGCGAAACCGAATTTCAACAAGACCGTATTGTGTGCATGCGTATTTATTCGGAGAAGAAACGACCTCGATTGATTTCTCTCTTCGACGCTGCAGCACTTGTAGGCGAGCACGAAAAATGACTGCACATCCGTAAACGACGTATTCATTTATCTCGAGAGCGTGAATGTGCTCTACATGTGTGCGTATGTGCGTGTGTGTGTGTGTGCAGACTACCGAGGTATATGGCGCAGTCAGCTGTAAATGTGGTTTCCCGTCGAAAAGGTGCGGTGAACTAATCAAAGCCCAAACCTCATCGCTGCGTTTTATCTTGTCCACTTTCTATTTGGTCGCACGCCGCCGACGACGACGACGAGGAGAATGAGAGAGATTAGGCGCTAGCCACAGAACACATTGGCTTGTCGTTTCATTAGTGCGCAGTCCGAGGCAGCAATCAGTCGCTGTGCCGGCCAGCTGATCTAATCAATGAAATTGGCAGACAAAGGCATTAAGAGGGAAATAGAGCCAAAGAATGAGAGGACGAGCAAAAGAGAATGAGAGAAGAAGGAGAGAAAATTCGAGTCAGTGGATAGATATAGAAAGAGCATGCGAGAGCAGATATAGAATACGGATAAGCAGGATCAGAGGCTCAGCACGTTTCGAGCGACGAATTGAGCCACGTAGCCCAGTGTACATATTGAATTGCATGGAGCTAAGGCCTATACACCGGCGTTCCTGCAGTTGTTCCGAGACAATAAGGGAGCTGGCTATAGCTCCGAGAGAGTCGGCTGCGGGGGTGCGGTCCGGGTATTATAGCTATATATGGGGTACACGCGTTCTCTTTACGGTGTGTACGAGGTGACGGCTAATGTGTGCTGCGACGACGACGACTTGGGCTATTCACGCGCGAGCTATGATAATGACAGGTCTTGGGAGTGTGTAAGGCTAGTCTCGGGCGCGTCGAGACGTGGCCGAGCTCGCTGCTTTCGGCGGCCTCGTGTCAACCACGCCTGGTCCAAGTGGGACATGTCCTTTGCCTCCCAGTGAATCGACACCCTTCGATTTTGCTGCCACGCCGCTTGACGAGTGACTTCTATCACGTCGACAAATGCTCCTATTGCATTACTGATGATTCTCATCGTTCTGGGCTTGCACAGTTCTACCTGAACGTTTACTGTTATAATCAATGTATTTCAGTATTTTCTTACAAAATCGATCGCGAACTTTTTTACCCCGTAGCATAGTTACGTAAGAAATGTTCATCGATTTGTCAGACTTTTATTTCGGCCGAGTGTATAACTGGAATAAAGCAATCTTCCGTGTTTATTTAAGACGCCCCCAAAAATTCGCAACGTCTACTCTTAGCACGGAAGAGTCACGGTAGCCGATAAAGCATTCGCTTACCAACGATGACATGGCTAAAACACCGGGCCCCCTCGAGGATGACTGCGAGGGAAGCTCGTTTCTTCGTATAAAGAGGACTCAGCATTTGCGTATCGATATATGCGCGTAGTTATATGCACACAATATAATGGCAGTGCGCTTATGTACGTTTTTTATCAACCACAAGTACCCATGCGTGCGCTGTCGAAGTCTTTCTCACGTATTGTACAGGACCTTATTCCAATACGTATGTAATATCGTATGCGCGATCAGCGGCGTCACACCTTCTTTTTCAAATCGATCCAACTGTTGTAGCTATATCGTGAGAAACGCGAGGTTTTCTGCCGTTTTCGGTTTGTACATTTACTTTGAACAAATCTTTGAGCTTCTAGATAATTGCCTCGAGATAAAACTTCAATTTCAGCAAAAAAAAGTAAATCTCATTAGCCCAGTTAAATTCTATTTTCAAATCTAGCTAGACCTGCTGCTTTGTTACATCGCTGCCCGAGTCCGCTGAATTGGGCTGCCGTCGTTTGCGTCTTATCGTTCAACGAATTAATGTCCTGAAAAATGTTTATGACGTATAAATACATTTTCTCTTTTTTTACTTTCTATATAATTTGACTGCGATTTTTTAAGGATAATGTGTATTCATTGACAATAGAATATACTTGCGGTAAAGCTTCACGTAGATATATCAGTACGTGGTAGTTTGCTAAATGTCAGTTGTGTTTGTTACACCAATCGGCATAATTTTGTCACGATTTTTGAGTGATCAGCTGCGTCAACGATTAAAAAATACCATCATACACCATCGATCGATCAATTATAACTTAAAACCTATCTGTCCAAATTCTCTGTATGACGCGCCGCTTGTATTCCCTATCAAAAATCTTGTTCGCTTCATTCCGGTCGTGTAAATAGAATTTAAAAAGAGGAAGAGGGAGAGAAAAAAGATACAGAGAGAGAATAAGAGAGAACGAGAGAGCCACGACGACATGGTGAAATCAAGTCGGAAGCACGTAGGAACGTCTTCATCGACGATGATGACATAGCTCGATGGTCCCACGCCTCGCTCGTTAACCGGAGTCAGCAAGTCTCTCGCGAGCTCGACGTAGCGCCGTTTCGTACATAGTGTGGCGGCTCGTCATCGGCATGTCATTCGTTTGGGGACATCTCCGCAGCGCTCGCGCAGCATTAGCAGCTTTGAAAATCAGCCAGGATCACGTCTGGGGAGACGCCCACGATGTACGGGTAGGCGTTGACCTGACGCAGCATTCGAAGATCGCTGCAGACGCGCCGAAAAGAGCTTCGTTATGCGATATCGAGCGCCGCCGAATTAAATGTAATAATCTCGCCAATTATAAAATAGGCGTCGATGACGTTTGATGCACGCGTACCCTTGCAAATTGCAAATATAATTTTTGATGGCACAGCGGAGATTTTCCAAAGTGACTCTTGAGTAGATAGTAACATGCACGTGCCCGGGGCTAATTTTATGTGCGCGTTGAAGTAATAGAGCATACATAGGCATAAGGAAGCAATTGGCCAAATTCACGTATTTAGGCTTGGCTGTTGTTCCTCGTTGAAATCGACTCGACGTTGCGTCCTCTCCCTTTATCACCAGCAATGCTACTGCTCAGCAGCTTTATCATTACTCGAGACAAAGAGAGAAGATACTGCCGCTCCAAATCGTTTTCGCATTGTCTTTTTAGTGCTCATTTTCATTTTATGGCTCATTCGAGTGGGACTCGCAAGCTCAAAGAGGGAAAGAAATTTCCGACCCTTTGAATGGGTTAATTCTGTTACGATAAAATTCACCCTTGGATCCTGACTAGTGAATTTCGAAGCTTCGTTATCTTTCGTCGGGTCACCTGCTCATTACTCGGAGCATCTAAATAAAGAAGAAAATGCCTACATAAATGTTTAGCAAAAATTGAATTCAATTCGTACTGAAAATTGTGGTTCGGTGAATTTCAAATGAGTCAAAATGAAAAAGTTTCGCTTGTTTTCACTGAATTTTCGCTTAGCTTAGTTCGCTCAACTCCGTCTATGATATCAGATTAAAATCAAGTCGCGTAAAGAACACAGATAAGAGGCTTTCATATGAATGTCGCGAATTTCGCTATCCAATCTTTCACACTTTGTCAAGCAAAGAAATTCACTCGGCCAGGATTGTGATCTGCACAGATGTACGTATATATTAGGACGGAGAGAGAAAGAGAGAGAGAGAGAGAGAGCTGGAAAGTAGTTGCAGTATAGCAGCGTATATTTGCCACGCGCCGGCAGCACTTAGGACTATTGTTTTCAATGTAATTGGATAGCTCTTTCCCGTTATACTGGCCTTCGTCTGTGCGTCTCGCACGTAGACGCACAAAGCCCAGAAAGCTTCGACAATTATTTTGATTATTTTATGCATATATATATAGAGAAAGTACGAATGTACCCGAGACGTATTCGAGCTGAGAGGAGACACGAGAGAGAGAGAGAGGGAATGATAGACGACACTCTGCTGTTTCTGTAACTCACTGCGTGTTGTATATAAGCTTCAGTGTCTGCGTGTATACGTATACACGGTGTGTACCGACTGCACACAAACTCATACATACATCAGCTAATTCGGAGAGAGAGCCTAGACGTTGGCGTTGTTGTTTCGCACACCTGCTGCTCCTGATTTATATACACACACAGACTATTGTCAGAGGGAGAGAGAGAGAGAGAGAGAGAGCGAGAGCAGAGCGAGTCGTCGTTTGCCTCTTGGAGAATGCAAGCCAGTGCGTCTATCCTAGAAAACGGTCTCGACATCATTGCTGCGCTCTCGACCGGTATAACTTCTCGGTTTGCTTTTTTGCTTCCAACTTTCGCATTCTGCACTGATTTTTTATCGTTTTTCATTCAAAAACCCCTGGTAATAACGCTGCTCACCAATCGCGCACCGAGCTCCTATAGTTAGCCATTGTTCTTCAAAATTACGTACATCCTCTTGATATTAAATCCAATACTTCATTAAGCTCGCTCACGAATGAGCCGGTGTAGGTATAACGATGAGAAATAGAAAATCCAGTGCAGCTACCAAGGGAGAAGAGTAGATCTTTACTGTGCAACGAGTCCAGGCAGTGGCTATGTTCGTGCGTAAAGCTGCGGCATCCACAAAAGAAACTTGTCGTTGCATCCGTTTAGCGAGCGCTCGTTACCTCGTAAGAGACGCCTTTGCGCAGCAGCTTCTTTAACAATAGCTGCTGCTATCGTCCTCGTCCTCGTTCTTGTCGTCGTCGTCGCCGTCGTCTTCGTTGTCGCTTTAATTGGGATAGGAATCTCTTTTACTCTCTTCTCTGTTTGCGCTATAACTTGTTCGTGTATATACAAGCATATAATATCGTACACATGTATATCAGAAAACAGAGTCAGAGAGCACGAGAGACGAAGAGACCGAGAGAGAAAGAGAGAGAGAGAGAGAGAGAGAGAGAGAGACTGAGTAACGGTGGGATATAATGTGACATCGCTAACTGCGTCCAACAGCGCCACCCGCGCATGGTGTGACTCTCGTTTTGCGACTTTGTATATGCACGCCTATATGTATAATATGCGTTATGATATTATATGGCCAGTCTCCAAGAAACATGATATACACGAGCTATCGAGCGGGATATCCATGCACGCTCGTGTCTCTACCCATGCACGAGGCAGGGTCAATCTCTCTCTTTCCATCTCTCTCTCTCTCTCTCTCTCTCTCTCTCTCTCTCTCTCTCTCTCTCTTGCTGCTTGTCGTCTGTGGTTTCCAAAAATATATACGTATTATCGTATTATATACGCCAAGAGTTTGGGTTGCTTAGCCACTCTTATGTTTATTATGGAAAAATATCATGTGGTTAGTCTTCAAACCTATGCCCATGGGCCTAACGTATACTCCTTTTTTTCAAATACGCGTCCCTGCGTTTACATTGATTAAAAAAGTGCATTATTTTGTGTATGTGTGTGCGTAAGTAAGTAAAACGGCTCCGAAACACCAAGCGCAATTAACGATGCGACGAATTTATTTCCATATTCAAGCGTCAATTTTATCTAGTCTCTGAATCGCAATAATCAACATCGGGAGCGTGCGTTTACTTTATCCAGCCGTTTTCCACACAAAAGGCAGTCTGAAAAATCTGATAACACGCTTCATGTCTTTCTGTGTAAATGTGTACAGATATAAGGTAAAACTGTGCAGCTCGACCGAGCTAAGACTGAGTCTGTGTCTTGTATACGTGTGCACGTCCGTATAAGTGAGTACACAGGACGATGTGTATATACAACACACATACACACACACATACGTATAGGTAACTTTTGTGCACATCTGCGCAGATGCGAACGCCGATAAAAAGCGTCGCCGCGTACGTATATACGTATATAGCATACATACACTTCGCAGCGAACATCCGCGTATCATTTCTCCTTTTTTTTCTGCAGCCGTTGTGTATGCTCCTCTATACTACTACCTGCTATATGCTCTTGCCACTTTTTTTTTTTCATCCAGCAATAAATAATATTTTGCACAGGTGCGCTTCGGCGACGCGTAATGCTATCGTGGCGGCAATGGCATGCGGAGCACGGACCCGACGCATGCTCCCTAGACTTGCATATCGAATATATTTTGCTACTTTTTGCCATATACCCGCGTGTGCTCGAATATTGCAGCTTTACGCGCAGCTTCCGAGTCCGCGCAGCCACACCATACATAGACACAAAAGCTCACGTTTCATGTTATTATTTTCAATTAAAACTCCGAAAATTTATGTACTATTTTGCCCAACCTTTGTCAGCACGCAGAATTTTAATTGTTTTTTTCTTTACTATTTTTCAGCATCCATACCCATCTGAAGACCAGAAGAAAGCCTTGGCACAAGACACGGGGTTGACGATTTTACAAGTTAACAATTGGTGAGTTTCCTTCATTAATTTTTTGTATAGTTTTTTGTAACTGGGTTGATTGACCTTAGAGCCATAGCTACGTTTCGGCTCGTTAAATCCGTTTGCAGTGAGGAAGAAAGGGCTCTTGGTTTTTGTCGATTAATCCTTACATTGTGGGCTTTTGGGAGCGGGCTTTCCGTTTGTTGTACAGCTCAAGCAGTTCGCAAGGCTCCAACTTTCCCGTCATTGGCGTTTCTGATCAGCATTATAACTCTCCGGGTTATCTCTGTTCTCGCGTTTTGTAAACATTGTAATTTTGAGTTCACGACTCGAAGCTCCGTATCTCACGTGAAACGAGACAAACTCGGACTCGATACGATCTACGCGGCAGCGAGATGCCGAGTCCAGTCCCTTGAAAACAATTTTAGACGGCCGCGCGCGCACGAGAAAATCAGAATAATTTGGGCACGCATGAATCAGCTCGCGGCATCGAGAGATCAGCTCGTCGCCGTGCGAGCTCGTCGTGTACACGTGCGAGCGAGGGCCAAAAGGCACACGAGGCGAAGTTATAAAACGCAAAATGAATTGCCGGATCCACCTCTCTCGCTGCCGAAGCGAGCATAGCGGGACCGTACGTACATGCAGCGGCGATGACGGTGGTGGTGGTGGTGGCAATTCGTGTATAAATAAAATCGTCGCGACGCCTCAAAAATAAGCGCTTGCGGTGAACACATGAAGAACGCGCGTACTGGACGCGGCGCGTGCACGCGATAATTGAGCACAAATCAACTTTAAGGAGGACCCCGCCAAAAGAGTCAACATCCTCTCTCGCTCGCGTACTTTTATACATACGTCTGTATATACAAGCGCGCGTGCTCTATCTTTTTTTTTACATCGTGCGCTATACTGTACGTACTCGTCACTTTGTAAATCGCGTACGTACGTATAAATATGCGCAGCCGCGCATATTTGCGTATTTTTGCATCTGCATCTTCATCACTGGGGTACACGTATACGATTTTATATACAGAGACCGTATAAAGCATAACGTCGAGCGGAATCGTAACGACGCGATCAAAGGTGTGTGTGTGCACGAGTGTATGTATACTTTTTCGACGTTGTTTACGAAGTATACTGCGTAAATGTAGTTTCTCGATTTTTTGTCCGTTTCACTTTGTTGCATTTCTTCGGGGGCGCCCAACATGGCATCTTACAGTGTATACATATCCAGGCAACTCTCGTCTTTGTCTTACAGACTGTATACAAAATTGTTGTACAACAAAAGTTGGTTTTTATACGTCCAGTGTGAAAAATGTTGCCCTTTGATCTTGCAAAAGTACACGTAGCTCTCTCACACACACACATGCTCGCACAGAGATTTGTAAAGTCTCCTTGCGAGTTGTTTTTTTATCCCCTGCAATGGACCTATACGTCATAACGATACGCACGACTGTGTGGGTATGCAAGTGCGTGAGCGTTATATAGTTCTCGACACAATGTTCAGCAGTCGTTCATCTGAATCGTTATCTTGTACTCGGGTTATTCTCCTACCGCGCATACACGCATTCAAGAGCAGTGTCTTCATGTTTTTTTAATGAAATTAGGGGTTAACCTCGCATGTGCGTTAATCTTACTCTTTCGGCACGTTGTTTTTTTCTGATCTGTTGTAAGCGCCAAAACAGCCTGGAAACGCTTGCACGTAATTAGAATATTGCACGGAGTGCAACCCAGCTTGAACCCGACGACCATTCTCTTGACAGCTGAAACAAATAAATAAACGACTTAGATTAGTGAATTTCCGAATAATGATAAACCCAAAGCTATTTTATCCAAAAAGCAAATAATAAAAATAAAAGATCTCATCACGAAGATCGTACGAGCCGTTTCCTTCGCTGCAATTTTCCGTCACATGCATCTTGTACGTACGGGCCTTGCCTCGAAAACTGCTGCCAGCTTGTTAACGAGCTCGCAAGCGTGGCATTCTTTCCCTTTTTCTCTTTTTCTTCCCTGCTTAATCTATATATAATGCGCGCAAGAAAGAAAATAACCGACCGACCTAAAGTGCTGCGTCTGAGAAATTAATCGACTAGTCGTGGCAAAGTCGTTCGTACGCAAATTACCGCATCTTTATCGAACGAATATTCCAAGCAAAGGATTAATTGTTGTTTCATGCTATTTTTTCCTAGTTTGATTATAATTTTATCCAAAAAAGTCGAATAATTACTCGAACATAATAATTAGTACTAACCAAAATAAAAATTGGTTTTTTTGTAACTTATATTACATTTTTTTATTTACTACCATGAAATAATACAATAAAATGATAGTTATACAGTTATTTATCAATTCTCTTGGCACGTTCTTGTTGCCACATGCCACATTTGTAGCCTGCCAATGTATAGGTGCTTTACTTCGGCCCTGATGCAGCTCAAACTATACTCTCCTCTTCGACCCTCCTTCTCACTTTATCCTTCATTCTTCATCGTTTATATCATTATTTCTCTTCGTTATTATGTTTACCAACCTCGAACTTACTTCATGAGTTTCATCTCTTGTCGAATGGAATCATTTTATTGCAGTGTAAGAGAATAAGAGCGCAAGCTGCAAATGCATTTTGCAGTATAGTATATACAATGCAAGAAGCTAACTCAGCAAGCTGCAATGCCAGCATTTTTGTAAGTATGCGTGCTCCTAAGGTTTGAGATTTATCGATCTGTTTGATGGGAGGAGACACTATAAAACATTTTGTCCAAATAGAGCTCGTAACGATGTCCCAATTCACGATCGTGGCGTTATTTGTCATAAATTTATGTCTTTTATTTTTGGGCAATTATATTTCACGTGAGACTTAATGAGGTTTTGTTAATTTACTAGATCTTTCAACGATCGAGCTTCTGCTCGATCGATCATTTCGACGAAGAGTATTTCAGATAACTTTAGATTTGGACTAGGTCGCATTCTTATAATCGCATAGAACTATAAATGAATAGAAAATCTAGTACAATGTTAAAATGTTTTTTTCTCTTACGTAAAATGGAAAATTTCTCGATCAGTTCGATGGTAATTTACAAGGAGTATATCTTGAAAATTGAAGTTCAGAAAGATGCCTCACCATTTTAGCAGTACGATAAAAGAAAAAAATCCTCGCAAAAGAGCGTTCCCTTAATGATGGTTTGTTTTTGCAATTAGCCAAAGTAAAAAAAGTATCGTTCCTCTTCTCTTTTTTCCGCTGCTCTTTTATACGTGAGATAATAAAAATTATGATTCGCATATAAAAGCCGACGCAGTCGGCGTTAAAAGCACTACAGAGTCGAGCCCGAAGGGGGCAAATGAAAATACCGGTTATTTCTCGTTCTCTTTTTCTCTTTGGTAACCTTGCTCTGTCCATAATATATAAGTCGGATTGGTATTGAATATGCGGCACCGGCTCGCCGGTAACTTCATAATTCGCGGCCAAGAAAAATAATTATCGTCCAAGAGAGTTTGACCCCTTGCAGTTGTGTATACGATTGTAAATGCACATTAGAAGTCGGTAAATATTCTCGCGCCGGTGCGGGATGATGCGCGCCGGTGTCGCGCGATTCGTAACATCCCGCACACGCGATTTCCACGTCACATTGTATACGCATAATAAAAGCCGTAACGAGACGTTTCGTTTTGCCAAATCGCTGCATCGAGAGAAGGAGAGACTCGGGCTGCGCCTAGGAAAATACTCGTCTCGAATAGTGGCCGCCGGTATACGTTGCAGTAAATTCACGCGCCGCAGACCGGATGTTAATGCCGCGACGCGAGCGAGCGTATGTATATCTAATACGTCAACGTTTTGCGGAGAGAAGATTTTCGTTAATGCACATGTGTATACACCATATAGCAGAGTGAGCGAGAGAGACACACACACACACAGATGCATATAATACAACGTGTCAGGCTCGCTCGCCTGCGCGCACGCAAACAGAGAAGTACACGTCACAGCAGAAGTTTTCGAGTCTCTTTACGAGGCGGAGTGATAAAATTATTTATGAATCCTTGCTCTCGCCCTGTGTGCGTACGTATACACGACTGCAATGTATACCTATATATACGTCGTACATATAAGTGCATATGCCGCATGCGCTATACAGTTCGAGTTATATATACAAAACGGCTACTACTGCGCGTTCTACGTGTATGATTACCTACACGTGCTAAACTGCCATGTTCATTTGAATTTAGCTGCTTGTACGGATTTAAACTATTTTGTTGCTCGCTTTATACTTGTACGCCTGTGTGTATCCAAATTTCTGCGCATAGTTGTAGATCTTCATTACCGAAGACCCGAGAACTAGCCGTTAAGTATGATTCATGTGTATCTTGCGTCTTTCTTGACGTATGAACTCATTCAATTTGATTCTCTTCTCTCAAATCGACACTTTTTACCCAATAACTCGCAGCTGAAGAAGTTAGTAACGTTTATGTCTTAGTTGGAAAATTTATCGATATTAAAACATCGTTGATGTTCATATCGACTGAGACTGGGACATTGATGAAACACTGCGTTGAGCTTTACACCGAGAGAGCAGAACTGCTAGCTGAGCAATCTTAAGACCACTTACAGGGAAGCAACTTTTTTACCCGGGTTTCGCTTTTGTTTATTCATATAAACCCGCCAAACTTACAACATTTGTTGCTATGACACACATAAATGTCTCTGTAGTAGCGATATGGTTGGAGCAATATTTTTATTTGCCACCGACTGCTATACTGCTCTCTCAGTGTAGGTGTTATATACACCTAGCGCGAAATATCTCAACTGCCTCATCTGAAATCGTAAATTTCTCTACTGCCCCGGTTTGGTATGTATGTATGTGTGTGTGTGTGTGTGCTTGCGTCCGTGCATTGCTGTTTCTGAAGTGTGGAGGTGGAAAATAGAAAGAGAGAGACTGCATTCGTGATTCAAGATCGGTTCATTCGACAAACGCAGTAGCGACTTGGCGCGATGTAGTACCACCGACTTAATTTAAATTTTCCACGCGTTCCCCTGCCACCTTTTGATCGTTGTTTTATATATGTACTTAGAATATATAGTTCACACCTGGTCTGCAGTAGTACTTAATACTTGTAGAATCAAATGAGTGCGAATGTAGATCTAGTCAACATTATACTCAACACTCCTGTTCGAGGGCAATTTTTCATCATCGTTTACTGTATTGTTATTTTGTTACATAATGAATAATCGTCGTTTGATTTTGTTGCGTTGGTGGTAACGAGCTTCTAAACACTTTTACATAGCTGCTAATTGAATTATTAGCTTGATTCGATTGTAATGAAATAACCGATCCCACTGAGTTTTTTCCCCCTCGAGAGAAGGTGAATGCTTTTCCTGTCATTAATGCACTTTCGGAACCTAAATCAAAATCGTCATTACTCTCTTACGGGCATTAAGCCTATATATAAGCGTACATATATTCGTAGACACAGATGTAATTGCGCCGACTGCTATATGGCAAGCAGGCGTGCAGGTGCGCCTTTCGCCACTGGGGAGTTAGCCGGTAGCGTAGAAGAGCGAGAGAGAGAGAGGGAGAATAATATTGGATAGCCCGATCAAACAATCTCATTTAGAGAGCTGTGCTTTCGCCTTTTGGCTTTGCTCACTCAATGCGCATACGCATATATACGTCGACTGCACCCTTTGCTCCTTGTGCTTTTCCTATTCTCGAAAGTCCCTATGGCCGACGACGAAGGAGTCGGATATCTAATTAGCGGCAGGGGCTGATCGGTAATTACAACGATTAATCAATCCGTTTTCCATTCGCAGTTGAGCAGAATTGAGAAGTACGACTCGAGAGTCAATGTGTCCGTGAACGATGCAGAGTAGTTTTGCACCAACAAAAGAAAATTGTATTTTAGTAACAAATCGTAATTATCTGAATAATTTTTGAAAGCTATTAAAAATTCTCTGAATGATCGTTACGTGCTAAAGATGAAAATTGCGCAGTCGAGATCAGAAAATCGTCTTGTTTACATCACTCGGATGAAATTGGCTATAGTATTTCATTGATTGCTCTTTTTATACCGACAAAGCCTGTAAGCGTGCACACATCGAGTCAGTAAGATTGACAGGGTCAATATGCATAAGTTTGCCCAGCCGCTCTTGAGCGAACGAGAGAATAAAACTCTTATTACATTATAAAGCCTCGTAGGCATAGCATGTAATCAACCAACTCACCAGGGTACACGCGCGCATCTGTCTTCTCGATAGTCGCTCGTTGATGACATTCATATGGTTCTTGATTAGCTTTAGGCGCGTTAGTCCATGTATTTGTCCCTCATCAAGGCCTTTCTAACTCGAATTTATCATTTTTCTCACTCGATTATTGATGTGAAACATCTATTTGCGATATAAACAAAAGTGATATAAAAAAAAAATGAACAACACAGAACTCCTCGCATCTTAAGCTTTTCTTTGTCTTTACTAGAACAAAGCCAACATATGGATAATCGATAATCCGTTTATATCATTAGCCGTAATCTTGTATAAATAATTTTTGTTTCAACGATCAGATCTCAAGTATTTGGATAAGCAGATAGGCGTGTCCGGTGTCGGATGGCAAAAATTTTTACTTTCTACATTTTCACCCTCGCGATACGATTATATCCCGACTGGCGGATCGCTTAGTCCAGAGACTTTCTTCGTCAATGCCGTCCACCCCGAGGTAAAGCTCGCGCGAGACAGAAGTATCAGCGATCGATCATTTGCCATACACACAAAAGGGTTTGTTTTCCAGTTGCGCGTTTACTTTGGCAACCCCTTAAGCTCTCTGGATTAACGCGTTTTATTGCGCGCCACACACGCACTCCACGCACTCGCACAACACGCAACGCACATACGCACACACACACGCGTCGTATGTGCACGCATGAAAGAGTCAAGGGTCAAAAGTGTCAGCGTGTTTGCGTCTTTGAAAAGGGTTTCCGAGCCGGAGAAAGGGTCACGTTGAACGCCCTCGAATATCTTTCGAATTACTACTGCTTGAGCAACACTACTGGGCGCGAGCGCACGATTGGTCCTGCCCTCTTTTCCTGCCTATCCCTCTCGCCTCTCCCTTTTCCCGAGATAATACGTGTACAAGGATTATACTTTCGGAGGTTTGGGTGATTTGTGATTTGGATCCTCGAGTGCCTGGGAGATTTGCTCCTTTTGCAGCTTTACTTTAGCAATCTCGTACGTACGTGTATTTGTATAGCACTGTAGTGTAGTCGCAGGCTGAAATATCAGACATCGACGAATATATATTTACTACTGTAACAAGGGTTCGATGTTGTCGGTTTTTGGATCCAATAAATTGACTCATTCCTTCTTCTTGGCAAACCGCGTCAACCCGATCAATTAATCGCTTTTCAAATGAGTAATATTTGTTAGCATCAAAAGGTAACGAAGGCATATTCTTATTTTGTCTTGAATTTTCCTTTGTCTTTAGATTTTCTATTAAATAGTGTCGTACTTGCTCATTTCCCATCGGCTGGTGAAAAATTACCATCTACACTCGCTCTCGTCTCATTTTCATTTTCAACCGAGAATACCTATAGCTCCTCTGAGGTGATCTTGAGCCGAGGCCAACGAAGAGGAGAAGCTGTGTAGGGTAAAGAAATTGAATCCGTGGAGGCGCACGGGTGTATAAACGTAAAGGTTCTTGGCGAAAAAAGCGCCACTGTGTAGAGACTAGCTGAAAAATAAGTATAATCCAGAAGGGTGAAAGTGGAGAAATGAGGGAGAAAGATCCAAAGCTCGCTTGAACGAGGACAATGCTTTCATCATTGCCGAGCTCTTTCAGTTTTTGCTTTCAACTCCAGCCGAGGAGCCGGACCGCCGCCTTTCTTTTACGCCCGTTCCTTTTCACGCTGGACTTTTTTAAACCGCAAAAGAGACCTATTGTCGCGCTGCAGCGAGCACATGTATACACAGGAGTTTCTGCTCATGGGTATCAGTGTCTGTTTACGCAAAGCACATCTACCAAGTGTATGCGTCTGTATAGGCAGGCAAGCAACCAGTAGCAGCCCATTTGCTGCCAAGCTTACGACTACGACGACAACGAAAAAAAGAGAGAATCAGCCGCGAGCGTAGCGGCAACTGTGCTCGCGGCCAGTATACTCCTGACTTTTGGTCCCTTTTTTACTTTTGTAGCTTTGCAATATATATTTTTTCTTCTTATTGTACTTTTAATTGCGCCCGGGTATAAATGAACAGTGCCTAAAGGAAACTTTTTTTAGGGGATTGCGAGCGAGGTTCGGTATCAATCTTGAGCCTTTGCATCCAAGGGTTAAGAGTTGAAAATTCAAAAAAAATTGAAAAATTTTATAACGTCTTTAGATATTATAATTTGTTAAACAGTGAGGATTACGCAAAGCGAAGGTGATATTTTTAGGCGCATAAAGTCTTGACGATATGTTGTTGCCGGACGGCCGCAAACTCCCGTGGGAGGCAATGGAGTCATCGCGTCGAGTGCTAGTCGGCGATTTCGCTGTTATTGTTATTGTTGGGTGCAGATGTTTCGTGGCAGCCCAATCAAGCAAGAGAAAGAGACCCCCCAAGCACACCGCGACAATCAAGCATCAAACAATCTACCGCGAACCACCCCGACATCTCTGAGTACACACGCATAAATGCTGTGCCGTCTTGTGCGTACGCGTGCACAATATATGTTGTTCCGCTCTCTTCTTGTCTCTCTCTCTCTCTCTCTCTCTACTCTGGTATTATTTACGTACGCAAATACGCGTACATAGACGAGCTGAGCATATGCCTTTGCGTGGGTGGATTGATTATGGCGTGTAAATGAAAACAAGCTCGGAGGCTTTTGTGTATACACGCGTTCCTGTGTTATTTTTATGCTTCAAATCAATTTCAAGCTCGTTTCTCTCGAACTCAAAATCTAATTATTTTTGTTTCACAAAAAAGTATTACGTGTACGTATATGCCCCATAAAAGTCATTAACATCGATTGCAACGGCCATTTTACGATTCGCCTCGACACTTTGAATAGGCGAACGATAGAGTAATCTTTTGCTCATCGTTCACCCTGAAAAGTTTTGTGTCGCTTGAATTTTATGCCCAAACTTTCTCATTGTCTCGGGAGCGGTAGCATGGCCACATCCACTTCCAGTTGTTCTGTCTTCTTATCAGCGACTTCATAATTAAATCATGAAATAACGACGGCGTGACCTCTCGAAACTTCACTTCGCGTACGAGTAAACTCGCTCTCTCGGTCCCTTTAACTCGCGACAATGCACGGAATACGCATACACGCATATACGTACGTGTGCCCAGCCTAGCTCGTCTGCAGTTCTAAATTTCTCTCTCATAGTTATATCTTTGTTTCTTACTCTCATTTGAAAAGGAAGGACGGAAGGAAAGAGTCTCGGTAGTTTCTGGCTTCTCTGGCAATGGAGTTAGGAAGCTCATTTGATGGTCCTGTATTGTTTTTTCGCTCGACTATGACCTTAAATTGTTTGGAACCCTTTTCAACGTTTCCCTGATAGGCACCAGTAGCTGCGCCGACAGTACATATAATCGAATCATCTTCCTCCGGAGTTGAACTGTAGCGACGCATTCAACTGTGCAACCATACTAGCGAGACCAGCTACTTTGACCCCGTTGCAAAGTTAAAATTGTTGAGACGAGCATTTTCATAGGCGCGTGTGTAGCTCTCGCAAGAAGAGAGAGAATCAAGCGCGCTACACTTGCGCACCTGCCTATAGTACATCGAGGGGGGGGGGGGGCAAACTTTTCTTTCCTTCGTTGCTCTGCAGCTCTTTATGCAATCTCCTCTGGGAGGGACGCGGAAAACTTTTCCTACAAAACTCCGAGCTGTATGAATATGAATAATGTTTATTGAATAGGGAAGAATCAATGTGCTTGCTTGCTTCTGTATCATTGTCACGAGTTTCGCCGAGCGAGAGATAAAAAAAGTTTAATACCTGTCTGTACTTAAGTTTATTGAATGATAATAAGTTTGACTGAATTTTTAAGCACTTGAACGCCCAGCTCGACTCTAGTCGGAGCACGCAAAATGTAACATTTGCCAAAAGTTTTCGTGCACGCTGAGCCTGCAACTGAGCGAGCCATCATAATCATGAACAAAACAATAATATAATAAAACGCTTTGGTACTTTTCAGCGAGATAATACTCTTAAAAGCTTTTAATAAAATATATTTATGTATTTATACGAATAACTACATAATATGCAGAACGTGCCGGGGCGCGAAAGCGAGCGAGGGAAAAGTTTCTAATCCGCGAGCGGAGCGGTGAATATGCAAGTGAATCAAAATTTTCCAGAGCGTAGAGCTTTTAGACCAAAAACATCCCGCAAAAGGGTGTAAGCAGCTCACGAGTTATATATATGGGTCAAAATAATACTTTTTTACAAAACCGTGCGCACGTATGTCACCGATCTTGACGCGCTTTTGGTATGTTATAGTACATGGTAAAAAGGTCCCAAAAAAAAATTTTTAGACCCCCTCCCCCCTCCTACCCCCCACTTCCGGTATAAACGTCCATTTTCGATCTATATTTTTTCTGAGGACATGAAGCAAGTAAAAAATCTGAAAAAATTCATAAAAATACTTTTCCACAATCCAAACAACCTTGAATTTTTTCAGATTTTTTGAGTGCTTCAGGCCTTCAGATAAAATCATTGAAAATTTCAAAAATCGAGATACGGCGGTATGAGCCGATGTAGTACTCGGAAATTTTTTCAGTTATTTTTCGCATTAAAAAACATAACCTCAATTTTTTTCAGATTTTTTCAGATTACCTAACGCACCTTTTGAAGCCAAAAACCGATTTTTTTGACGAAAATAATTTTTTTAGGACAGTACGGAGCCTCGAAAAATCTGAAAAAAATTTTTTCTTGTTTTTTTCATCAAAATACGTAATCTCAAATTTTTTCAGATTTTTTAATTGAAGGCGATAGCTTCTAGGGCCGAAAAATGCTATTTTTAACAAAAAATGGTTCCTAGAACCCGATGGTTCCGGTGAAAAAATTTGAAAATATTTTTTTTGAATTCCTTGTCAAATTTTAATAAATTTTGACCGTTTCAAAAGTTCGATTGAAGCTTCCTAGCTCATTTTAGAGCAGGACAAAGATTAGTGCAAAATATCTGAAGACGTTTCTGAAGACATTAAGGAATGATAAAACTCGTTTGATGCTCTAAAATGAGCTAGGAAGCTTCAATCGAACTTTTGAAACGGTCAAAATTTATTAAAATTTGACAAGGAATTCAAAAAAAATATTTTCAAATTTTTTCACCGGAACCATCGGGTTCTAGGAACCATTTTTTGTTAAAAATAGCATTTTTCGGCCCTAGAAGCTATCGCCTTCAATTAAAAAATCTGAAAAAATTTGAGATTACGTATTTTGATGAAAAAAACAAGAAAAAATTTTTTTCAGATTTTTCGAGGCTCCGTACTGTCCTAAAAAAATTATTTTCGTCAAAAAAATCGGTTTTTGGCTTCAAAAGGTGCGTTAGGTAATCTGAAAAAATCTGAAAAAAATTGAGGTTATGTTTTTTAATGCGAAAAATAACTGAAAAAATTTCCGAGTACTACATCGGCTCATACCGCCGTATCTCGATTTTTGAAATTTTCAATAATTTTTTCTGAAGGCCTGAAGCACTCAAAAAATCTGAAAAAATTCAAGGTTGTTTGGATTGTGGAAAAGTATTTTTATGAATTTTTTCAGATTTTTTACTTGCTTCATGTCCTCAGAAAAAATATAGATCGAAAATGGACGTTTATACCGGAAGTGGGGGGTAGGAGGGGGGAGGGGGTCTAAAAATTTTTTTTTGGGACCTTTTTACCATGTACTATAACATACCAAAAGCGCGTCAAGATCGGTGACATACGTGCGCACGGTTTTGTAAAAAAGTATTATTTTGACCCATATACGTATATATTGAGCAGCGCTGCTCCTAGCGGCACAGTAGCGGGGGCGGCCATGCTTTTCCCAAGCGGGTTATATGATGTTCCCGAAACTGCGCGTGAAACAATTTACGCTAATTACAAACGCGGCTTAATTGCTCCATTCTATCTCATCAAGCAAACTCCAAGAAGAGAAAGAGAGAGCGAGAGCGCGCGCACGAGGGAGGGACAGGGAGGTCGAATGGAATATAGCGGGGTGACTGCCGCTGATGCCTATTCCCTTTTGAATTTCCACTAGTGGTATCGCTCGCGATGTACGAGCCATTTATAATTCACGAGTCCTGAGAGTTAGACGAGCCAGGAAGATATTGCCTTGCCTTACTCGCCGAGAACATATCTCCAGCTCCTTCTTACCCTATTCAGCGGATCTCCATGGTCTAGCTCTCGCGCAGATATAGTTTCTGCTGCCTTTGCTTCTTCTTCTGCCACCTCTGCAGGCGTCTTTTGTGGACGACCTACTTTTGAACACATCCTTCCGCGTGTACGTGCACGTAATGCACGGAAAGGAGCAAAATTCCGGCGAGCAGCAGCTCTTCTTTGCGATCGTGCCCGCCCCTCGTACGGTCGAGTCATTTTTTCTCCAAATTTTTTCGTTGCTATGCAGCTTTAAACCATTGTCGTAGGCAATATTGTGTCGAGCTTGAGGGACATTTCTATCTTTATCCAAAGTTACGCGATGATAAACGCACACGAATTTCGTACGATCCTGAAATTCGAGAATATGAAACAAGCGTCACGCAAGCGAAATTTATATACTAAAGATTAAAACGCACTTTTTTGACTCGTTCCTTTCCACATGTGCGAATAAACATTTGCATGTGTTAATAACACGCCCGCATATTTCATTTGAGACATTTTCATGTAAAGTAGATCGAATGCCTCTACGTATGCACACACACACACACACACACACACACACACACACACACACACACACACACACACACATACATACATACGTATGCGTACATATAATTTACCAGATGTTCCCACGGGAGTCGCGCGCGTATACTGCGTTGCACGTATCGTGCGGGAAAAAATTCACGAATCTGAAAATATTCATATGCAAAATCGCGCACGTAGCTTTCAAAAAGGAAAAAAAATAAGAGAAGAAACAATACGCCGAGTTTGGAGGGAGAAAGCTATTATACATACCATGTAGGCGAGAAGTCTGTTCATAATAAAACACAATATCTGAGGATTTTCTTAAGTTGCATATTCAATGATTTCCTCTGAGACTTTGGCAATATAGTGGTAAACGTACTTGTTTTTGCGGTGTCGAAATTGCGTAGATACGCGCGGCTTTTTCGATTGTACAATATAAGTGAACTAGTTTATCGAATGAAGACGACTTAAAAAATTACATTTTACAATTCCATAAATATTATGGTTAAAATAAACATCTTAAATATTCAAATGTTTAATCTAGATCTTAACTCATGTAACGATTATTTTGAGCTATTCAACTAATATACTTAATTTCTTCTTTTTTCTCTGTTTCAGGTGAGTACACAACGAGAACTACACACGAACATTATCATCGAGTACATATTCTTAGCTAATTAAAAAAGCTTACTCAGTAAGTAAGATGGCGGTAGCCGCGGAGTGAGTAGCCTCTGGCGATATACTCATAGGTGGCATGCATAATATAATAATAACGCATACAAAAGTCGTATAATCGCGCTAACCTCGCGGCGCGGTTCGCATATCTCGCGCTCTTTAAGCGGAGGAAGTATATAAAAAACCCGGCGCGATAGACGATCCGTGTGCGCGCGCGCGCGATCTAACTGCGGTGCATGTATACAGGTGCTAATCTGCCTGTACGCGTTCAGCCTGCGCTACACTGGTTGGTGTGTGTGTGTGCACAGGCCAGAGAAAGAGAGAAACAATGAGAGGCCTCCACGAAAACTTCTTGAAAGTCGTAAACAACAAAGCCTACCGCAGCGGGCGCAACAGCTATTATAGCACCTCACCCGCGTGATATTATTAATAATCAGCGTCTCGGATCTCTCTTTCTCTGACTCTTTAGTCGGTGCAGTAGCTGCCCCACACACACCATTATTATGTATAATAATCGTCGCTACGTGCTAGGCTCACAGGCCTAAAACCCAGAGAATATGCAGATGAATGTGAGTTTATAGCGCTTGACGCGTTGACTGACTGATATGTCCTGAGCAACGATGCTTGTACGGTCGCCTGCCATAACGACTATTCGAGATACATTCCTTCGAACTCGCGCTCTTTCTCAGCCTGCCCGACTCCAGATATATTAATTCCAGCTGTGCTTTGTTATTCTCATTATCGGGACTTCAATTCAGGGCCTCGAATTTCCCAAGTTTCGTGCTTGCCTGCATCGAAAAAAGTAAGAAAGCTCGTACCGCTTATGAACTGTATCCATTTGGCTACAGACACGTCGAAGGGCGCGTTCGAGTCATACGCAGTTTATCGCACGAAGAAAAAACCATTTCCTTCCATTATCCCAATAGGGTGTGTATGTGTGTACGCTTGCATACGCGTTCGGGGTGTCTATGCCTACCTACGGATAGATTCGTACGGTTATAGTGGAAAGTAGATACGGGAGAGTATAAGGACTATGAAAAATGATGACGAGGAGTTAGCTCGTGCAAAAGAGTGAGAGAGAGAGAGAGAGAGAGAGTGACAGAGAAAGATATAGAATCGGGTCGCAGCGGTACAGCGTAGAGCAGACGAAGAGAACGAAAAAAAGCGATGAGCGTATATACGGCTATGGAAATTGCTTCGTCTCGTAGATATGTGCGGCAGAAAGCCTGCTAATTTTAGGGTACATTGCTGTATGTTCCTGCTATGTTTTTTTTATATACACGCACGCTATCTCAGGAGAATACGGATAATTAATCAAAATGCCTCGCTCACTGTTTTTTTTTCTTTTCTGTCTGGAGCTGTTGGCTGTACACGACAACGTCTTTGTCGCGATGGAAAATCTTTCAATCTTCATTCGTTTTGCTTTCGAGATCTCTCCCTCTATGTTCTCTCTCTCTCTCTCTTTATCTCTTGCTTGGCAAAGAAGGAATGATGGTGATTCTGCTCTACTCGACTGCCTGTTTTTAGATGGGCTTTCGAATTATCCAAGTATATGCGAGACACACGCACGTTCTCGTAAGCATCTGCTTACGAGTTTGAATGTATAATTTAGCCATTTTGCTCGCACGCTTTTCTCAAATAAAGAAAAAAGCCATGAATAATAAAAGCTCATCTCATACGTGCTGCGAGACAATCGCTTAAAATTTGTAATAAAGCTGGGATTTCGTATCGAAATAAATTGGTTTTTCACTCGTACGTTAGAAAATTTTTCGTCATATTTCACCCTCACTTCGTGTATACGAAGTTGCGAGAGAGAGAGAGTAAGAGAAAAAAAAAGGCAAGTAATTTACTCGCGAGGATAAGAGAAGAGAAGGAAGAAGTCATGCACCAACGGGTGTATAGTAATCGGCCTTTGCGGACTCGTAAACAGCGAGTATAAGATCTTCGCCAAAGTAGAACTACCCCGAAGACCCTTTTGCACATATGTACGTACCTAAAGCATCAGCAGCAGCTGACCGAGGAAACTTACCTATGTATTCGTGTGCTTGTTTGCTTGTATGTGTGTGTGTGGGTGCACGATGCGAAGATGCGCCCGGGCGTCATCTCTCTCCCTTAATGGGTCATGTTACTTGCGGCTTTCGATTCTCACGAGAACCGTTTTACCCTACCTTACTTCTTCGTATATATTACACTTCTCCCTAACTCTGCAAGATTTGCCCCAGCTTTTCACTGTTCGGAGTCGAAGTTTCGCCTCCTTACTTTGCCTCCTCGAGCTTTCTCTTAAATTAAAAAATGTATTTAACTCGATCGCTCTATTTTTTTTATCCGTCGTAGCTCTTAGACAAAAAGTATTTTACTCCAAGTCTAAAAAGGAAGTCCTAAGTTAAGCTTGAACAAATTACAACACATTTACGAGTCACTTGAGTTGCTGTATACTTTCAAGCTAAGAGGTAATTTTTCAGTAAAAAAATATATGATTATTGAATCGATAGAGTTTTTATTTGCTTGTGCTTTGGACTATTTTCATTTACCGAAGCTATAGTTCATTAAAAAGATGTTTCGCAAGCAATTCTGACGGCTATTAAGCGGTCTCTATCACTCCTTCGAGGGCCATTTTTGAATCCTCCTGTAGCTGCTCCCTTTTCTTTGTCTCTACACTTCCTCTTTTTGTGCTATTTGCCAGATTTTTTTATCCAATCATGATTATCGATAGTGAAAGTTCATAATATTCATGAAAATGAGGTTTTCAGCTTGAAATTTAGTTTTTTCAATTTTTTATAATGATTATAAAAATACTAAAACAAACAACAGGGAAAAAATTCGTTATGTATTCATTTGCACCATGTAGATGTAGGAAGGTTCCAACTTTTTCCTTCTCTTATTTCACCCCTACAAGTCGAGCTTACCCAAGAAAAATGACCAGCTTTGAAAATTGGTCAAAATAAGACTCGAAAAATCCAAGCGAAAAAAAGGAACAAATAAAAGCTACGATATCCGACTAAATCGGGGATCACCCACTAGTAATACAAGGGCAGACGGTATAAATGCGCGCGAGTTCCCGCGTATGTGTATACGTGTGCGTGGAAAAGAAAAAGGAAAAAAACATTGGGCAGAACAACGTTAGCCCCTTTATTATACGATGCGCAGGGAATCATCCCAACACCTAGACAGAGGATTTCTACAGAAGCAAAAGTAGCAGCAGCAACCGGCCTATAGGCACCAGCTGATAAGGGGCTTACAGCACGTGTCTGTGGGTATATATACGTATACGTATGTATAGGCAAGAGGAACACGATGGACGCGAGGGATGAACAGGATCGATTTATCAAAGTGCGCAGGTGGAGAAAAATCCGCGACCGAGAAACGATGAAGCCCGCTCACGCATCTCTATATCTATACGGGCACGCACATAGATATATAAACAAAAAAAAGCTGAAAGAAAGAGGAGAGCATCGGTATATATAGTATATAGATAGTGCGCTCTCTGCGCGTCCCCCTGCCTTTCTGCCTCCGTCCAAGTGAATCGCTTTCAAAACGATTCTTTACGCGCCTCGAACAACTCAATTATTGAGCGCGCGCGCGCGTATAGGAGAGGTGTGTGCGTGCACGCTGGATTTTCAACGGTGGCATTTGAAAAATTGACTAGACTTTCGCGATTGTTTTGCTACCCGTTGAACGTCCTTCCTCTAATAAATCGATGACATCGACTTGTTTCTTGCCTCTTTGCGCGTGCTGACTATTACTCTGCAGAATTATTATGTAGTATCGTGTCCAGTCAAATTGATTATCGTGCTCGACACTTGCCATCGATATCATAATTACATAGCCTTCGACTACTTAAGCCCCATACATTTTGTCATAAAATTTCTAAAAATTGTAGAGGGATTTTTGATTCTATGTTGCTTTAATGCTCCTAAGCGTACACCTATGGCCCGAAATTTGGGGTCTTCGAGGATATATGAAATATTTCCACGAAACTTGCGGCACGCGTATCGGTAGCGGCAAATTTTAAATTTAATACGAGCATCGGCTTGAGCAAAGGCTCTTAGCGTATCGTCCAAAAATAAGCGAACCAAGTATTATATTTACGAAATCTTAGTGTTTTGAGGAAAAAAATTATTGGGGTCCAAGGTCTAATTATACAGTAGCTTCTCGTTCGAATCGTCCAAGTGAAAAGAGATCCGCTTGTTCAGCCGACTGAAGCTACTGGTATTACTCATTAAAACATTCTTACCCAGGTAACGGCTGAATGAAGTGTGAAGAGGGAACGATGATTTTCCGAGAATACTGTTATTTTATCCCGAACCGATAATATACTTATTGTGTGTTTTCAATTTTCTTGGCTATCATAAATCTTGAATACGGACGTTAATTATCATAAATTATCGTTATAAGCAGGTGGCAAACGACCAGAGGTACGGTGTATATTTTAAGTCTTCATCAAAATCAGGTCCAATTACGGGTCTCGACGCTATGCATTTTTTTACAAATATCTCAACATCACACCTCGACATAATCACTCTTACGAGTTTTCATTCGACGTCAAGATTTCTAACCATCTGTGCTATCATCTCATTGTCGTCGCAGAGTTAGTGACTATTTTGAGAATTTTGGAATACCGAGTAAAATTAACGCCATGCAAACTATAATCGGCAGTAATTTAGTGATTTACTATTTGATTCTCTGACGTCTGTTAATTTTTGTTTTATTCGTAAACGTCTAGAACAGAAGTACGTAGACGGTGTAAACCTGTTGACGTATATAAAGCTTTTTGTGATTATAAATACACCTATCAAGTGAATTTAGACTTGTAAAAAGTTGAACGAACCATCGACAAAGTCATTTACATTTTACGATCGATATTATCCTGCTTATTTCTCGGCCTAATCGATTGAAAAAATGAATTTGCGAGATAAAATCTGGTCAAAGACTACGCATATCGTTTTATTATAGCACTTACAATTTTATAGTTACAGTCTGCAAAATCTTGTGGATATCATAGTTATTATCCATTTCTGTCTTGTGCATCGCTTCTTTGGTCAAATGTCACGCGCGCACGACTATTCCTCTCTCTCTCTCTCTCTCTCTCTCTCTCTGTCTTTCACTCTCTCTTTTTCTCTCTTGTTTACGACTTTTTTACGGTGTGAGCTGAAAGCCCCAATGAACCTTATGGCTCGAGCTCATGCGAACGTTTATGATATGTTTGGATTTTTGATTGAAATAAAATAAATATCGTAAAATCAAATTTTTTCCTTCTGTTTTTCCTGCAGTTTTGAACAATGAAACTCGGTTATTATTAATAATTTTAAATTCAAGATTAAAATTTTTTACTCAAATTTTTAGAGACTTCTAATGTTCCAAGTATATTAGTAAATGAATAAAGTCATAAATAACCACTGAGACTTGGACACGTTCCTCACTCCTCTGGCCTTTCACCTCTCTCGCAGACTTTATATCTTGACCTTTGCACGAATTCTGGTGCTCCCTTCGATTTCTCATTCTTTCCAAGCTCGTCTCTCCCTCTCTTCCCCTCTCTCTCTCTCTTTCATTCTCTCCTTGCTTTTCTTTCGTCTGCAGAATCTCTCGCGACTTGCCAGAGAAATACGAATGTAAACGCAAGGTATATACGCGAATACAAGGGCGTACAAAATCGCTGGTGCATCCATAAATAATGACACAAATGTCGGACAACGACGTTACGTGTAATATATCCCCACTCTTGCCAACTTAGACACGTGTATGTGTATATCAGACACATCGGAGACTGCACGAATTAATTTGAACTTTGAAAAAACTGTCCTGTAGTTTTATGAAACAACCTTCAACATGATTTTTGTAAACACGTAAGCTGAACAAAAAAATTGATGGTTCATATTGAAACGATCTTATATCATGAGCTGTACAACGGTTTGCTTAGTAATTTTCATTTGTTTATTTTTCAGATAAAACTCTTTTTCTTTAATATTTAAACACAATATGACAAGGCTTTGACAAAAATTATTACAAGTTTGTACACAAGAGAAATTGATCAGCCTAAATAATTCCAATGCCTGAATAAGGTTGGAGTATTCTAGAGGTTTTGATTGATGATCTTTTGGTGCATCATTTTTGCTTTAACTTAATTCACGGACGATACGCGATACCAAGACGATATGTCATTGCACTGAGTTCGATTTAATAAATTTTTAAAGTTAAATAGAATGATATGCGTTTCCGAACGTTCGACTCAATTTTCCTCCCAGTCAATCAGCCAAAGTCGGCCAACTTTGGTCACGCGCTTTCGTTCATTGCCAAAATAAAACGAAATATCTCGGACGTATAGGCATGCACGAGCGCCGGCGCGAGGCTTTGGGTGAAAGGACGCGCAAACGCGCGGCAGGAATCAGCATTCGAAACTCGCTCGTTCGCGCGCGTTCGTACGGCAAATTTGATACTCGTGTAAAGCTTATACACGCGATACGTTCGTGGAAATTCCAAACATGCTTGTACACTCTCGTATTTCTGCGATCTACATGCAGGCGGACACAAAATAGTGTGCGTGTGTGTGTAGTATATGTCCGCGCGTGTATTTCCCCGAGTTTTTGCATTCGAACGCCCAATGCGACCCCTGAATTCGTGATTAGATACTCGCGCCAAATAATCCAATTAAAAGAGTGTTGGTAAAAGTACATGGTCATTTGGGAATCTTAGAGTTTGCATTACACGAATGAAAGAATAAACCAGTATCAACATGCCAAATAACTTTTTCTCTCGAATTGTGCATGCTTAGCATAAAATAATAGCCGATTATCTAGCCGCGGTACTGCCATTCCAGGCAAAATTGTCATTTGTTTACGTAGCGTTACATACTATTTTACTATGCTGTATGTACGTATAGACTTGCTATGCCGACATGGGAGAAGGAAGTTGGGAAATAAGATGATTTCACAATTTTTGTCATAATAAAGTTGTTAAACGTTTAATTTTCTCGGACATTGTCATATGTTCGGAAGCTTTAGAGCAAGTGTTTCAAGCTTGAGATACAGAGGCTCTTTGTTTTCGCAAGCTTATAGCATCCATCCTCGCACGAAGCGAGTCAATTTGTCGCATATGCAACAGCCTATATATTAATGGATGCATTGAAAATCGTAGAGAACGCTAAAAGCGTAGGCAAAAGAACGATAGGATAGAGCGCAACGTGTAACTCTGTAATCTCCTTACTCCCTAATGCAGTAGCAGCTTCCACTTCAGTTGGCTTTCTTTGTTGGTCTTTTGTGTCAAGCTTGTCGGCTGAATTCGATCGCGAGTAATCCTGTTTGCGCGTTATACTCACCGACGAAATGACACCGCGTTGTCGTCGACGCTATACTGCCGCCGCCGTCGCCGTCGCCGCTGGCTGTTGTGTAAAGTTGCGCAGCAGCAGCAGCAGCAGCAGCAGCTATTGTTGAAGCAGCCCCGGTAATTGACTCCGATTGGATTTAGATCGCACTACAGACAATTTGCCGAATTTTCAATGCGAGCGAAACATACTCTTCGTTAAGTTCAATTACGTTAAGCTCTCTCTGTACGTAGTATTAGTCGTGGCTTTGTAACGCACACTCTTTTGCGAGTTTGTTCATTTGAATACTCGTGCAACCGTGCGCGCGCGTTTGCGAGCTCGCCCATTTGACTCAATTTTCTTTACACTCGTGCGAGACAAGGCAAAGCTCTCTCTCTCTCTCTCTCTCTCTCTCTCTCTTTCTACCCGTAATTTCTTTTAAAAATGCAACCCCCGAGCCCCGAAGCTGAATAATAGTGTGCGAATATTTCAAGTAAAAGAAATCGCCTCGACGAAAACACAGGGCCGCAGCATATCGCGTTTACTAATTAAAAGTCGAGCTGCAGCCAGCACTATCGTCGTATTTCAATTAAGCAGGCGAGCTTCTCGTGCCACTTGCCTAACATATATTTATATAAAACAAACAATATTATATAACGAGGGGTCGCGTCGCATGGCCGAGCTTCGAGTTGCAGATTTTTCGTGTCCTCAATTATAAGGACCCCGAGGGTCTCGACTTTCCTCAACGTTCGCGAATAATAAGCTTTGCTATATGATAACAACACCTGTAACGCGATGCGGTCCTCCTCGCGGCTATATCAACTCGAGAACGCGAGCGTGTCTGGGCTCTTTGTGCGGTTGACTCCTAACAAGTTGTGTGTACATTTTCCATATACAAAGTACCTCGTTGAAGACGAACCGCGTCGTTTTATTTTTATTTTATTTTATATTTTTTTTTTCGTCTTAACGACAGAACCACAGAACTCGTTATTGCAAACAGAAATCGTGTGAATGCGTGTTCTTTTACAGCGTGATAATAAACGTAAGTTTTTTTATAAAGCTCACATTGGTAAAGATATTCTTGGTCGGAGATTCATAAACAAAGACTTGAAAATTATGTTATAATTTTCATAATTTCTTTTTTTGCTGAGAAGCGTTGTAGATTAATTCAAATCCTATTGTTGATACGTTTCATGTTAACATAAAGCAGCATAGATAAAATTTAGTAAATAAAAACAGATTTAGTAGCAAAATCATGTTCACTACCACGCATGAAACATGAATGGAATTATAAAATAAATTATAAAATGCAGAGGGCATGCCTTATACTGCATCGTGCAAAGTAAAATATTAATACGTCGCGCCGAGCAGTAGCGTTTAACTTTTTGATTTTAAATATGCGTACATTTAAGTGTGCGTTCGCGTATGACTGTTATATACGAGCGCGTGTACCAGACGCAAATTGTTGTAGCTTATCATTTTTGAGTCGGCAGCCATTATCGCGTCTTATCTAAATGCGTACCAACTGCACTACGTACTTACCGACGTTACCCGCGGGGAGAGGCCAAATGACTCTAGAGTCGCAACGAGGCTATTTTCTTTGTCGTCGAGTATATTTCGAGGCACGCAATATTTTCGTTCGAACAATTGTGTCAGCTTTCGCGATGCAGGCGACTATTTTTTTTTTCTTTTTTTTTAATAATATTTCGTAATTAGAGCCGAGCTTTGTTGTTAAAGGAAAAATAGAGGCTTGCGCGCGATCGAGAGAAGAAAGCCCGTAAGAAGATATTATCTTTTCTTCGTGTACGTACACACGTACGTACTCGTGTTCGTATGCACTTGCTGCAACAAGTACAAGCTCATAGTACGAGTTCCTTTACTTTTTGCATTTAATGCTATTATACCGAATAGTTTACGACTCAACGTGCATAGGGCTCTCGAGCGCAGGTTCGTTAATAAAGGATAGAATATCCAATAACCTCGGTGTACGTTTTGTATTTTTCTCCCGCTATTTGGTTATTCGATATTAATATAACGATTTTTCATATGTATAAATATGAGCAGATCTCGCTCTCGCATGCGAGTTTTCTCCTCTTATTCGTAAATACATTATCCAGCGGCTAGCCGCGCTGTGTCCATCGTTTATCGAAAAGCTATCCTTCCGCAAACATCGTTCGGCCAAGCGCAATAGGCTGCGTATTCGATATCAATACGCCAGGATCTATCATATTCGCGAGGTGAATCATCATCTGCTCTCTTGCGTGCGTGTATGGGTCAGTCTCCTTTGGTGTGTATAGGGTACACAATGACGCTCTGTCGCAGAATCAGAAGATGCACGATGATCTCCGCTGGTGCTTATACATATACGCGTCGTATAGTGGCGATCGCATGCTCAGTTGCGTGGTGAGTGTGTACGTGTGTTGCTGCGCTGGCGCGAGGTGCACGGGTCACATTCCACTGGGCATTATATCTTTGTGAGTTGTTGCTGCAGATGTACTCACACAAAAGGATATAGCTTTGCAGCTCAAGAAAGACTCCACAACTCGTTCGTCTCTTTTGCTCTCGCTCGATGCCCTTTTACTTTTTTTTTTCTTCGTTTTTTTTTTTTTTTTGCTTAGTTCCCTTATGCGTGTGAGTGTGTGTATATGTTCTTACTTCTTCTTACTTGCTTGGACCAGTCTCATTAATGGTATTCAAAGATTCTTCGACTCGATCGTTTGTCCACCGGTGAAGCGTGCGTGATCATGCTGCTTTTTCTTCATATAATGGTTTTATTTTTATTTTATTTTTTTTTCTCGCTCTCTTCGTCTCTTATATTATACAAATATGGTATGCGTCCAGCGGCTGAAGATGATCCTTTATTCGCCTCTTTCATTTTTATATTTTTATACTAATAAACATAGAGTTCGTGGCAGGAGATTATTTTATTATAAATTGGACTCGAAATCGAATTTTCGTGCGAATTTTCGGTACTCGAGTTGCAACTGCTCTTTTGATTGAACTATCATGTATTTTTGACGCTGTCACGCACCATCCCGTTTCACGCGCACTGCCAGAGGACTCGTGCTCATAAACATAAACAAAATATGATTGTTATTTGTATAAAAGTTACACCCACTTTTGTATTTCGGAGCTACATGGGGATCGTGTGATTTGTGGTCATCAGCAAGAAAAAACAGCATCGCGAAGCAAGCGTCTTTGCGTTATGTGTATGTGTGTAGAAGAAGTCACCCAGTCGCGCGCGCGCACAATATATTTTACGCTCACTCGCTCGCTCGCTCGCTCTCTCTCTCTTTTTTTTCTCTATTTTTCTGGCTTCACTCCACCTCTTCGCGTGTGTGTGTTTCTGCGCTGCGCGCGTTATACCCACCTCCGTGTGGCGCAAACAGCGATACGTCCTATAAGAGAGATGGGCCGCTCAGATTCTTCGTGCATAGTGGGGAAAAGAGAGAAGCTCGAGAGCGAGAGAAGACGCAAACTGGACATTAAAAAAAAAGGATAGCAAGGAGATACGCCACTGAGGCTGCGCTTGCTGTTACACATATAATGTGTATTTACGTGCAGGCTCTTGCGTAAGAGAATGAAATCGAGCGAACTCCTGGATGTTCCCTGACTCTGACATTTTGAGAGATCAATGATGTCTTTGTAAACATAAAAACCTCATGATCTTAAATGTTTTTAACGATAGGCGTTTAATAATTAACCAAATAATCGACTCGATACTTGAGATTTAAGCGATGTTACTCTATACAAAACAACTATTTGCTATTTATTTGCTCAAGCCTCGTCTCGCGGCTATTGAATATTTATTTGCCGGCGGGTGATAAATTTTCTTGACTTTTAGCTCGAAACGAAGAAAAGTCAAGTGCAGGCGCGCTCGCGGGCCCGAACAAAGTCTTACCCGCTTTCGCACGCGGCATCCGAGCTCGCGACTGGCCTCGAGATCATAAATAATCGGTAAATCGTGTAAGTGCCAAAAGGATCGCAGCCGATAGTGTATGGCTTTTTAAACGATCTCGCCTCATCCTACTATAGTCCCTTATACGTCGAAACAGCCGCTACGACGCGTCGAGCATGATAACTCTTTCGGTCGCCTGCTTCGTTGCACGCGCGCGCAAGGCATAAAGGGAAGAATATATATACCGCAGCCGCGCGCGCTCAGTATATAGTATTAAAAAGGCCTATGTAAGAAAAAAAGGAAGAAAAAAGACGTTCAATCTTATCGCGGTGGTGGCGCGTGCTAAAAGAGAGAGAGAGAGAGTAGGAGTGAGAGAGAGAAATGGATAGAACGTAGCAGTGTCGGGCTATTCTTATCTATCGTGTCCGTTCTGTGTATTCAAGGGCGAGAAGAAAAATTCAAGCGCCCGTACCGCGCCGGAGGATTATCGGTTCTGTCGGCTATCCGGCACGTTGCACTCACGAACACACACATGGACGTGCGGTCATGCATGTGTGCGCGTACACGTATGTAATATTGTACATGTAGCCACGAGCACGAAACAGTGTCAAGAAGACAGGTTTGTCGCCGCAAGGGGCATTCTACGCTATTATCCTGCGCAACGGTAGTTATATGCGACGGGCCACGCACGGGACGCAAAGATAATAGTTGCAAATCGAGTCAAAGTTCGCAGGCAAAGAATATTATCATGCATATCGCACGCGGCGGATTATCCACGAAATTACTCAAAGCACGAATTGGTGATTTAGCTCGAGCTGGTATACAAAACCGAGTTTTTCGAGCCGCTCGAATAAAAATGCCATGGAAAGAAAGGAGAGGGGGAAAAAAAATAAAAGTCGCAGCGCTCGACGTATTGAAAGTATTTCTCCACGGGGGTTTTCGAGTACCTATTATATATATGTACACGTACAAACATCAGCAAAAAAGTAGCCTCATTTTTCCTCCCGAGCAGCGGTGGCGGCAGCAACAGCAGAAGCGAGCATTTGTATTTTTTCCTTTTCGTAGCTTTTTCTTATTCAGCTGCAGGACGAAGTGCGCGGCGGTAGTAGTGGCGTTGCCGTTGGTGGTGGTGGTGGTGGTAGTGGGCACGGTGGTGCTTTCATGCCCACCGCGAGCTATCGGGAATCTCGCGTCGTAAGTCTGGAACTTTATGTTGGCGCGCTGGGCTAAAACCCCTTCCTTTTTACCTAACGTACGATTGCTTCGCATGTTCGCTCGTGCTTTTACCATGCTTCTGCTTCTCTTCTTTGCCTCTCTCTTGAGGTTTCTTCGTCTCGCTCTCTGGCTCTCTTTCCCTCTTTCCCTCTCTCTCTCTCTCTCTCTCTCTCTTTCTCGTTCACTTGCTTGCTTGAGATGTTCTGCGCTTCTAAACGCGCCTCAGCTCCAAAGTGGATATATTATATCTGCTTGCACTCGCTACAGCGTCTCTATATTACTTTAGCTCGCAACTATATATGTATGTATAATAAAGGAGTCGCAAGCAAACTGCGATGAACGGCTCGAATTCTTATCTGTATATTGCCGTCGGTCAGTTTTTCTTCCAGAGCCTGCAGCCTGGAGTTTCACCAAAGTAAGAGAGAAATTGAGCTTGAGTATAAATTCAGCCTTGCTCGAATAAAGTTTGAATCTTATGAATTTCCTGCTTGTCCGCCGATTGTGGAATATCTCGCGCACGGAGTCCGAGCCACGACTTTTTGTACCAGCCGCTCTTCTTTTATGCCTGCTTTTTTGCCATTTTTTCGAGTCACGCGTGTGTGTTTCTGTGTGCGCGCGCGCGAATGCACGCGTTGTTGCATCGAATTTTGTATTCTTCAGCTTGGCGCAAAACACGTTTCGAGAAAAATAACGTGAGATACGAGACCACCGTTACGCTATCGGAGAAAATTAATTGGTAACAAACACGAGGGAGTTGAAATACTTCCTTGTTATTCCAAGATTCTGCGTGCCTCTATATGCGTGCAAATGAAATTGTCAAAGCTAGTGGCGATAATTTTTTGACAGTGAGTAAGCGAGGCATCGCGTTAATCTGCAACTCGCACACCTTGAATCAACGTTACGCAAATAAATATATCATCGCGTATCAGTAAAATAATCCGACGAGTCTCAGCATTTCAAAAAAGCTCCCTCGTCTCCTTGGATATGAAATCGTGTAACTGTATGGAGTCTCGCTGCAGTGTAAACTCGTGGATAAGCATTACACACAACTTGTCACCAAGAGAACAAAAGAGCATGTATACGTGTGTGCGTATCACCAGCCAAGCAACAAAGTAGGATTACTTTTCGATCGTTTAAAGCAGTGAGGCGTGTTGCGTTACGTCAGTGGTCTGTCGGCATGTCAGTTTGCATGACTGGTAACAACCCTCGGTTGTCGTCGTCGTCGTAAGAAAAACGAAAAGAGACCATATTAAATCTAAAGCGGTTCACCGCAAAAGTCGGAAAGGGCCATTGACGCGTACCGGTTATATCATTTCTCTCTCTCTCTCTCTCTTGCTTATACGCTCTGTGGTTTCGACTAATAGCAGGTAGATGCGTCGCGCGTGCGAGCTATTATTCGCTGCAGTATCGAACTACGCCTAGACATTGCCAATCGGATGTGATGAATTATTTCGCCTGCGGCTTGTACGAATTACCGTCTACCGCGCATCGAATTCTCATATCATTCGATATTTTTTGCCTCTTTGTGGTGTATTTAGGGGTCGAAAGTACTCGAATTATCGCAACAGTTATTTGTTTTTCATGTATTTGAGTTCTTAATGCCGTTATTTTACTGTCCACCATTTCCAACAAATGCGCTTTATATTATCAATCATAAACTTGATGAAAGGATGCGAATTATTTCAAGACAGACGTGTCCGGTATCTAATTTCATTTTTGCCACTGAGCATCGAAATCATGCAACCACAACGAACATAAAATTGCATAAATTTAAAGTTTTACAAGGCCAATGGCTCATTTTTTTGCGTCTTGTTAATCGAACCATAATTGCAATATTCTAATTATTATGCAATTAGGTCAAGAGCGATTACTTGTTGGTTTCGAGGAAGTTTTGTTATTATTTTTTTTTTGTCAATCATTGTGCAATCAAATATGTACATAAATTCAACTGATTCATATTTAGCGAGCAATGCAGGCACACTAACACACGTGCTCAGCGAAGGGTGGTATTATATGTACGCATGCTTACGCGCCTATCCATTCTAGCGCAAAGCGGAGTGCGAGCATCGCTTGATTATGATTGCATGTCTGCAAAATTGCACCTCCATTCGCCTTGCATATATATGCAAGCAGGTCTGCATCTATCTCTCTTTGTCTTGCATGCAAACTCGCTTACCTTTTGCTCTCACTCTCTTTCTGAACCCCTCCCTGGCTTGCTGGCACTGCAATCGTATATAGGATCCTCGCATGACTCGGCGAGTTTGCGAACAATCGTAACTAGCTTTCGGTAGGCTGCCTTTGGTATCTTCCCACGTCACTGAGTGACAGACAGGCTTGATGGACAGCTGAGTAGAGAGGAAGAGATAGAGAAGGAGAGGAAAATCGGTAGCGTTGCAGCACCAACACTAGCATTGCTGCCGCTGCTACTTCGTATGTTATTCAGATCCGACGACCGAGCAATTACCGAACCTCGGCTAGTTTATATACGTATATATCCTTCTTCGTTCTATATACGTACGCATCTCACATTCAACGCTGCATACATGTATAATAGAATGTGCAACAAAACGCGAAAGAGTTGCAAAGAGAGAACGAGATATGCGTTGCAGCTACAGGCATAACATTTGGTCGTAATAGATAATTAATTACCCTCTTTTGACTTGGATCATATGCCCTTTTTAACGATATTTTACTAAGAAAAAAGCATTGAATTAACTCAACAATATTTCCTATGAATACAAACTATACGTTTATACGTTTTTTTAATATGAGATGCAAATGCCGATGGGATTGAAAAATACTCCTACTTAATTTGTTTCCAAAGCAATTGTTCAGTATAACTGTTTCATGATAAGTTTATTGAATAGACCTCATAAAAAGTTAAACGTAACAATGTACTTTTTGTTCATAATACTATGATTATCTATACTTATAGTTGTAATTCTTTTTTGTGAAAGAAAAGATAGACTTCCAAAGAGCAAGTCAGTGTTCAAATTTAGAAATTTGAGATCATAAAATATAAAATGCTTTATTTATAATTATTTATAAATCTTTTTATTGATAATATAATCATTATTAAAATAAAATATTAATGATAATTATTTTATTTTTCAGGTAAGTCATCACAATCACAAATCAATATTACTAATCAGCAATGTAGAGGGTGAGTTTGTTCTTGTTTGGAAGAAATGTTTAATGTAGTCCAGAAAAAACATTTCTTCAAAAAAATAGTTGACCTAGAATAAAACTTTATGGAAATATTAAAAATGCATTGTACACCGGAGTAAGTACGCAATAACATATTTGCTCTGTAACGGGGTGGTTATTATTACACAGATGTAGGCGCATTTTTATTCACACAGATATGAATATAATGAAAATATACATTCGCATACAGTAGGTAGCTGCGAGGGTCGCGTTATGTATATGACATTCTTGTTTGGCTGTACAATATTACAGTGCTAGTATAAGGGCTGGTTTTCCGCGTCGGAAGCAAGGTTCGTCGACGGACGGGTAACAGCATCCCTCGCTCGCGTGTCGTCACGCTAGGGAGATTCGCGTCACGACTCAGCATTGTTGCCACTGCTGTTGCTGTTGCTGCTGCTGCTGCTGCTACTGTAGCTGTTTTGTCTTCCTTCCTTCCGAAAACAAAATGTTCCAAATCATAATACGCAAAACTGAAGCTCGTACCATAATCTATTATAGCATAGCCTCGGCGTAATTAACATTTCTTCTTTGATTTTTAAGACAAAGGGGTGTAGAAAATAATTCTTCATGAGCATTAGGAACGTACCCGCAGATCTGGATTAGGTCAAATTTTGAAATCTACATAAATAATTATATCGGCTTTACATATTGAGCAATAGTTTTTACCTGTAAAACGCACACCCAAGCAGTGTAATATCTATGTGGCTTGGTGGTTGGAATCTTGTTATTCTTGTCTCCCCCCTCCCACGGCCATTGTGCCAACCACGCGTGACCGAAGAGACAAATAGCGCGCAATACGGTCCGATGAACGTTTGATTGTCCGTTCTATTATGAGTGACGTTTTCGTCCCGGAAAAGCTCGTTTCTCTCTACGTTATAACACTGTTCTCTCTCTCTACATCTCGCTTTCTAGCATACATGACCTATTCATCTAGTTTTTGCCTATATTGCAGCCACTCCTGACATTTGCCCCAATAAAATTATTATTTGTTCATACATTTTGAGCGTCGATTTATTCTTGCAGCGAACTAGCCAGTCTGGTTAATTTCGAATAGCAAATCGCGATAGGAAAACTCTAGCGTTATTGAGAATTCGATCAAAAAATGTCTGTAACGCTCATATCTCGATGCATCCTCAAGCTGATAAGAATCGCAAGATCTTACCGAATACCGATATTGCAGACTTACCGGTGTGTTACATGGAAGAATGCTGTATATAGCCCCGGAGAACAACGCGACTAACTTATTCTCAATGCGTGCGCCCGCGTGCACGTGTACTTATACACTTTCACGTAGCAGCGTACACAAACGCACGATGATTCAGAGATATTTATAGGGTGCAGAGACTCGCGCGGCAAACCCAAGTAGAATTACACGATGTCGGTGCTGATATAACAACGTATTGTATTTCACCAGCGCTTGAGTATTTTTTTCTGTAATCGAGTTACATAGTAAATAATAGAAATATTATATGGCTCGAAAGAAAAGCTATGCGATTATCCAAGTGTATACTTTTTACCATCTTGTTATTTATTGATTTGAAATATTCTACACCGTTCGGCATTCTTTAGCATAAACTATTGAAATGATGATATTTGATAAATCATTTAGATGTTCAAAATCGAGCGCCGCAAAAAAGAGAGAAGGAAAAAAGCCTAGAAGCAAACAAAAACGTTTGAGAATATTTTTCGATTTTCTGCAGCTCAATCTTGAGAGAAAATTACTCGGCTCATTTATGCACTTAGCATAGCGAGAAAAGTGGTGATTTTTAACTTCTAAGGAGATAGACAAATTGGTACTATAAGATTTGAGCTCAGATCACACGAGATCCAACCGAGTTATCAGATCACGAGACATTAAGAAGAAAGAAAACAACTTAACTCATAAATTTACATGATTAGGAGGCAATTTGTTACTTTGTACATCAAAGTACAAACAAATGTTCAAAATAGCATTATACTTGAAAAGAACTACGATTGAGAGGAAAATGTTATTTAGCATATTTGTTTGGCATTAACGCGCAAACGCGCCGAGAAAGACTTGTCGCTAAAGTTGCCGTAGCGCACGCTGTGCGATATCTGTTTAATTATCTAAATTGTATTGTTTCATGCAGTTGCTTTCACACACGTATAAGCGCAAACAGAAAACAACTGCACATACACACATGCGCGTGCGCAGACTCACACAAACAACAGAGTTCTGTTGGCAAAACAACGAGTATACCACGAAGGTTACTCGCGATGGCGGTAGTATAACCAGGCTCTGTGTCCTATCTATCTTCTGAATCTCATCTTTCTTACTCCTTTATTTCTGTCTTTATTTTTCTCTCTTTTCCTATCTTTCTTTCTTTCTTTCTTTCTTCTGCCTTTCTTCAAAGTAGAGATATTTTTTTTTTACTTTTGCTTCATGTATATTATGGACATAAATACAAAATGAATATACTCTTTTTAATATTAAATGTAACTTTTTGTGGTATTTTTCTTAAGCCCTTTTTCTTTCTCTTATCTTTTTATGTCTGTTTTTCTGTACTTTAATTCTCTTTGTTTATTTGTCTTCTAGCGAATTCTTTATCTCAATGATATTCCTAAAAATTAGTCTGTGCAGAAGATTAGAGTAGTGTTCTAGTTTTCTTCAAAGTCTTGCAAAACTAGTAATTCTTATAAAAAATATTACTTACTAAAGTTTGACTGGAATCGTTTTAAAGGTACTCGATAAATCAACTAGACATTTAGCATATAATTAAAAGTATCTCAATAATTTTTTCTTCTATTTGATGGATTTTGTTTTATTGGTATATAAAAATCGTTGCAGAAATAAAGAAAAAAATGTACGTATGTAGTTTCTGTTTGTGAACGTATATAGGTAGGGAAATGAAAAAAAAAGGGAAGCTTCGAACGGATATAACATAGTCGCGTTGATACAACCGAGATAGCGCTCAGTGAGAGGCTGAGAGCGAGAAACGAGAAGAATTTGCAATATCACGAGCTGCGCGCGCGTATAAAGCTGTCAATAAGTCAGCTGACCCCAAACGTTATTTCAGCTCATTCGCTCCTGGGTGGCATAGGGGGATTTGGGCGAAAAATAATATTATTTACGTATGTGTGTACGTATATGCGAAAGTTATTGCGTACAGTCAAAGAAAGGCGCGCGAAATTGCTTGGATATCGTCAAGAAAAAACAGATATTTAGTCGTGTAAACAAGCGTTCGAAATTACCCAAACAGTAAATGTTTGGCTGACTATTGACAAACCTAATGTACTGTAAATGTATACAAACGTCTAATTTCGAGCTGTTGCATCTCGTGCACTTACATCAGTACCAACTCGGGATAGAGATTAAAAAAATAATTCATCGGTTGCTCGAGCATGATATAGCGGAAGCACCTCAAAAATGGAGCAAAGAAGCATTAAAAATTTCGGTAGAAACAAAAAACAAGCTCGTATCGCAAGCTCTCTCTCTCTCTCTCTCTTTATGCTCTCTTTCTCTCGGAGCATTTCGGTCTATTTTGCAACGCAGTTCGTCATTCAGTTGGGTACGCTTCGAATGCTCACGCCGGTAGTGCAACCACAGCGAGAGAAAGAGAAAGCCTGGGCAAAACAGAGAGCTGCGAAAGCTTCGGCTGCGCTGTGTTTTCAGCGATGTTACGGTAGCACGGCGCAGTGGCAGGCAGAGAAGCGCGTTTGCAGATCTTCTATCGGTACTCCCCCTCTCTTCTCTCCCTCTCGCTCTTTCTCTTCGCTCTGCTTTCCTTCCATCCGATCTACCCCATTCCCGGTTTGTGCTGTTATAACTATGGATGGGAGGGTGAGTGGCTCAGTAGTGGTAGTAGCAGCAGCAGCAGTAGTAGTAGTAGTTGTAGTAGTAGTGGTTGTAGTAGGAACGCAGGCAGGCAGGCAGGCGGTGCGAGGCAGATAAGAGAATTGCACTGTCAAGCCAGAATGATATATTTGACCAACATTTCCATACAGAGCCATGCTTCTGCTAGAGGCGCTTGCCGCCACCGCCGCTGCTGCTGCTGCTGCTGCTCTTCGCGCATCACTCGTTCTCCCTTGCGTATCCCCATGCTACTGCTATGCCAGAGCTGCTGCTGCCGCTGCTGCTGTGTGTTGAGTATACGGATTGTTGGAATACCGTTTCTCTCTCACTCGCTCTTGAGTTTTCCTTCCGTTTTACTCTGGGATATGAGCTTTTCGTCTTCCTAGTCTATGCGAACCTCTGTGTTTGCTGCTGCTATTGCTACCATTGCTGCTGGGATCCCGAGCTCTATTTTTCCCGATATACCGTACCCATGTGGCTATGATGTTATATATGTCTTTTCTCTTTTACACTGTCCCGCACCTTATAAACTATGATGATTTCCTTGTGTTTTTTTAACGATTCCTGAGTTATAACTTACGATCTGAGAATATGCTTGAAATTGGATATGCTCTGCAGATTATCGATTTCTTCTACCTGTACAGTGTGAATTAAACATGTTCATACATTTTTATATAACTTTACTTTTTATCTTCTTTCGCATCTTCTTTTTACAAACATTAATTCGTAGATCCGCATAGTGTGTTACAGCAAATTCATTGCAATTATGTTCCGATAGCTCTCACATGCACGCGCTACCTAAATTTAGTATTCATTCTACGTTGTGTCAATGCAGTATAAAAAACCCCTACATTGCCTTTCGATGCCATTTCCAATAAGTGTCTTGTTTTCGCTATCGTGGCAAACGACGCAAACCCCCGTAAGAGCGGCATGGAAAAAAGACCGTTACGCGAGTGGGTGGCAATGACGACGACGGTGGCACAGCAGCGACGTAATCCTTCATATAGGCGGAGATGTTCGGGCACGCGTCTGCGACTCCTATTTTCTTCATCGGGCAAATCGAGCAAACGCCTGGTATCTATTTCCAGGCGATGAGGGGCCAAGGCAATTTCGAAAAAGACTACATCCATCACGACGCTCTACGTAGGCTGAATCTGCATTAACGTTGATTGTTTGGGTATTAGAGAAAAAAAGATGTATACATACATGTATATTTCAGTACCTTCGGTATTAGAAGAGTAATTGAATGATGTAACTCACACGTATCTCATTTTGCTCGAAAATTTTAATGTTTGAAAATGGGATAAGATCGTATACGATCAAACATCCATGTTTGTTTCCCCAAAATATATGTGCGAATATATTTTAAAAGTGATTGGAAAACAAAGATGGGGTCAATTGAGAAAGCAAGACCAATCGCAACGCGCTTTTTGCAACCTAATCTATTTTTCATCTTATTTTTTGAGTTTTCAATTTTGCGAAGAAAAACTTTCATCCCATAACTTTGATACTTTTTTTTATTTTCTTTATATACATATATTGATTTTTCTACATGTGCGGTTCGTAAGGGAGCGACGGAAGCTCGAGGAGTTTTCGATGCAATCTTTGAAAGGAGAGCCGCATCATTACGTCCTGCGAAAGAACAGCGGCGTTGCCTGGCTCTTCACGGGCCATTGGCAACTCCAACCCCCGTCGCTCCTTTAGCCTTTCTAAAAATCCGCGTAGTCTCGTACGTATAAGCAGCAGCCAGAGAGAAAGATTGGGTCTTTCCTTTCTTCTCAGTAGTCAGGCCGTGTGCTACGTCAGCCATTGAGTAGCTGTAAGCCGCGAGCGAAAGTAGTAGTAGTGGTAGCAGTAGCGAGCTCTCGAAGCCAGTGATACATGACTCGACGTGCTTGACAAACTCCGGCATCACTTTAGCGCTGATGTTACAACGCCCTCTACTCTCTGCCATTACGATATCGATTCAAAGTCAAATTTCGACTTTTCGGTAAAATTCATTCGATCGACTGTGAATCATTTTGCTGTAATCTTGGCCCTTTTCAAGGTTGAAGTCGTTAAAGTCACGTTCGTCTGATGAATGCGAGTGTCACGGGCGATCGTTCGTACTTCGCACTTCACTAGCCCCGCTGCACTCGAGGATCAATGATGCCTACACGCATGGAAATCGTATATCGTGCGTTTGCAGTGGCAGCAGCAGCAGCAGCACCGGTGGCAATAGTATCGTTAGCAGGCGCGCCAAGGCATCAATGAAGAGGCGAGACGCCCTCGAAACTCTCCACTAGCTCGTAAACGCCAACATGCTGCAGTCAGGACTTTATCATCTGGACCCGGGTGCTCTCAATTAAGCGCCGGCAGCAGAAGCAGCAACAGCGGCAGCTGTGAAAATTAATGGCGCACGGCTTTTAAGATGTAATTGGACACATTCATAACCGGTTGAAAGTCTACACGTGTACCGGGGACTCGGCCGTTATTTACGGACGATTCGAAAGCACGGAATTTCGCAGTCCCGTTGTGACCAAGTGATCGATGAAAAAGTCTAACGCGACCTTGAGCTTGCAGCGCGAGTTGCCTGCATAAAGAAGCGCAATGGCAAAAGTCATTTGGAGTATAGCTAGCAGCCGTACTAGGACTCGGTAAGGTCAGATGCGACGGCAGCAGACAACATCGATCGTAAACATTTCGTAAATTTGCTCCACAGGTGTGCCATCTTGTGGCAGTAGTTGTAGTAGCAGCAGCAGCGGCGCTAGTCGGCTATAGCCTATTTGCTTGGCAATGGCCTTGCTGAATAGATACACTCATAGCGTCATAATGACGACGACGACGGCGGCAGCGGCGAGACGACCGTCCTCGCGTATTTGCGTAGATATGAGACAAGTTTGTCGTGCTTCGAGATCTTGGGATCATCATCGTATGCGGCCATGCGTTGCTGACTGCGCATATTCTGCTCTTCCTCTTTAATATAGTCCTCGACAACTGCCTGTAATATTAATATTACTATACAGCTATGGTGCTGCAAGCATACCCAAAGTTTTTATTGCTACTTTAGAAACAACTTTGTTGTTTAATTTCTAAAGACCGTTACAAGCTTGCTACTATAGTCTGAAACGGTCCTAAACTTGAATATGTGTAAACATAGATGCTATTTGAGCTTTTATCTATGGTGGAATTCATCGCGCAACGTCCCGATCATCATTTGTCTGGGAATCAAATGGCGATTGAGTAATGATATCTAAATCAAAGTTTGAGTGAATAAATGATTAATAAATGAGGGTTGATGGTTGGAAATTACTATTTGATAAATAAATGCTAGCACGTGACTAACTCATAAACATATACAGGCAGACTATGGACGCGCATACATACGTTGAGAGTCAGCAGGTAGAATATCGAGCATAAACGCAGCTCCTCTGGGGGAAAGAGCTTCGCATCTCTATGCCAATAAAGGGCGTCGACGCTAGAATGAATCGCCAGCTTCCCATCTAACCCAGGACCAGCTACTGCTGCTACTGCTGCTACTGCTGCTACTGCTGCTACTGCTGTAATTGTTCGGGCAATCATTAACTGGGATTATCTCGCCCCAGTATAGCAGCATTGCTAGTACTATGTAGTATCTCAGTACATGAGCCCCGACGTCGTCGTCGTCGTCGTCTTTGCGTCGAGGATTTCGAGTAAATACGTGTATGTGTGTGTGGGTGCGCGCAAGTTTCTACGCTCGCGTGCTGTGTGAGTGTGTCCATCCGTACAATGGCCGAAAGAGCTTTTACCGTATATATGGCGAAAGAGAATGAGAAAACTGCGAGCTCGAATCGTGCTACGCTTTTTTCGTTGATGCTGCTGCTTCTTCTTCTGCCAGTGCTGCCGCAGCCACCGCCACCACTGCTGCGCTGCTACTGCTACTACTAAGGCTTTTTGGAGAAAAACAAAGCTGTAAATAATGACCGAAAAGATACAGCGCGAAAGTGAAACTGCGGAAAAAAGCTTTGGTAGCGAGCGCTTGATCAACACATATATCTATATACTGGAATGGAGCTTTTTTTCTTGATGCTTTTGTTAGTTTATTCGTTTGCTTGCTTGGTCTTCGGGAAGTAAGCTCAAGATTAATTCGTTTATTGTAGTTTTATTTTTGCATGAAGATAATTGCCACTATGTAATATTTTGTACTCGTACATATAAACTTTGTATTTTTCGAGGATTACGCTGCTTTTTGTTTGACTTTGTTATTACTCGAAATGACGGTAGGCAAAAAAGTTGAAAGTATTCGGATCGATGAATGCGTAATGAGCAAATAAACTCGAGCCCGGAGCCAAAGTGGCTAGAAGTTTTGTGTACACAGATATTAATCGTTCAAGCACACACAGCAAAGCAGAGCCCACACTGCTTTTTAATTCAGCTCCTTTCGCAATAATCCCTCCATCGGTTCACCACCTGCGTCACTCTTGGCTTTCATCGGGATGAAGAACGTTTCGACACAGAAGTGACACGCGCCAACTCGCGTATGCTCTTCTCCTCGAGCATATTCTTCCTCATATCATTTATACATGAAAGCACGACTCAGTGCGCGTAAAAAGACGTTTAATTGCAAAAACCGGACCATCGCTGACAAATTGCGAGTGGTATAAATGCTCGTATAAAGCTCTCTCGTAAGGCCACTGCGCGCACATAAAAGGTTGACAGCGCGATATTATTGCAACATTTCAGCCATTAGATTGTGACCTTGCGATGCCCGCGCGACCAGGCCGCTGAGGGGCTATCCGGTAAGTCGCAACGGTCGCATCGTATACGCAACAGCGTTTACGCAACATAAAGCCTCGGCAAAACGTGTGTGTGTATGAACCAGCTCCCTCTCCATCTCTCTTTCGCTCTCTGTCTCTCGAAGCTCTATTAGCAAAGTGTGATGGGGTTTTGCGAGCGCCCGATTACGCCCGAATGAGTATTATCCCCCCGTTTGGCGCACTGTGTGGTACGTGCGTCTGTGTGTGTGTCTGCGCACTGGTATCGCTCACTCTCCAAAGAGACGAGCGTCAAAACCCTTTCGTTTTCTCTCCCTTCGTGTGTGCGCGCGTACCGAACCTGTATGCATGCGCTCGATGACTGGCAACGAGCGGGCTCGAGCGACTTTCCGCGTACCACATGAGCCCGGCTGGTGTGGATAAGGTTCCTCAAACGCTCGAAGCGCACAATGGCGATATTATGATTCCGAACTGACGCGAATTTCTCCAACTTTTTTCTCCTTGTATGCGTGCGTGCTGTACTTGTTAGCGCATAGGCTCTGTGTCGTCGACTTTTTGTTTGTCCTCGTTAGTCGTCACTGCCACGACGTGTGCAAGTGTGTGCTTATAATTCGTATACCCAACCGACGTATGGCTGACTTTCGTTTACATATGTGATGGTGTTCCATGGTATGATCCATCGAACTGTTTTAATCATTAAAAATGATGAGGCTTAACCTTAATAACTTCATTTATTGTACGTGTGAATATTGAGTTTTTAAAAGTTTAACGTATTTTGTAATGAATATTTATTCACTCAAAATAGGAACAAACTCTTACAGAAAATAAAGCCTGCATTTTTAGAAATGTTATTAAGATGGAAATTTAAAGAGCAAGCGTGAGCTTATGAATACTTGCAGATTATGTGCATTTTTGTTGGGTTCAAGAGAACGCTGTTCGCACACCTATGCGTATGAAGCGTAATTCTTGCTCGGTACCGTGTACAATACTAGCCAGGGGAAAGGCTGGTTATTTAGACGACAATGCGTATAGCGCATAGAAACTACCCTAAAGTAGCTCGATATATAAACGGCCCTATGAGGCACATAGCCAATTTCTTCAGATTTTCAGAAATTCGTGTGTGCGGGCGTATATCGTACACGTGTATACGATCCTTCGAGGAGATTACTCAGTAAAGTCTATGCGTGATATGATGACTCTTGGCTAAATTCTTCTCTTCTTTCGTAGCCATTTCCAATTTGTTTGAAACAAACATCGAGAAGAGTTTGGCCAATGCGTGGCGCGCGTTATCCATCGGGGATCAGGATTTTCTTAAAGAAGCATCGCTCGCATCGCTCGCCGCCTGTAAATCATCCGCCATCGACGTGTGGAATTGCTCTAAATGGGCTTATACGTTTGCACGAATTGGTCATATATGGTCGTTTCGATTCCATACCTGCTAGACACCGAAGATTAACCCTCCCCAAAATAGGATATATGTCTGCGAGCGGTCTCCCGTGCTATCTCGCTGATACTCCCTTGACTCTTGACGACGACGCGACATGGCGATCTCTCTCAGGTCCCGCACTACGTGCTGCCACATTTAAATGGCTACATTATAATACATATAGATAATGAAAATGACATATATATCCACGGGGAGAAGTCCATTTTTTTCTCTTTTTAATAATGAGTGACAAAAACTCAACAATTTCAATAACAATTTATAATTTTCATGAAGGTTAACGTAGCTTCTAGCTTAGGGTTCACTCGTCAATTTTTAATTAAACACACGCACGGCATTGCGGCTATGCATCGAAATCCGATTGCGAGATAACCCACACTGGCGTTAGCAACAGAAGTAATACGTTGCTTTCTTCATTCTCTTTCACAAAAGTCCATATCTATTCTCTGTCGTGTATCTTGTTATTCGATACGTTGCAACAGTAAGAGCAGCAGCGCCGCTCTCACTATGTACTCTTTCATTTCCCTCTTTAAAGCCTCTAGGTGAGCCGGAGCAGCAGCAGCAGCAGCAAGAGCAGCAACAATAACAACAACAGCATCGAGAAGAGAGTTTGCGCGAAATTAGTTTTCCAGATAATCATCTCACCGGTATTGTGTTGTTCCAGCCCATTGGGCGCTGGATGCCGCTACTCCCGCGCTGTATTTGCATAGAAGCTGGCTGCGCAAACAAACAGCACAAGAGTAGCGAGCTTTTAAAGTATGTATGAGCGCAGATTAATCCTGTGTACGGACGTTGTTGTTGTTGTTGCTGCTGCTGTTACTGATGCTGCTGCTGCTGCTGCTGTTGCAAGGCACTTCTTGATAAGGAAGGTAATTTTCGCTCTCTCACACTTCGTATTTATGCGTATACACTTTTAAGCATGTATATTAAGTATGGACGAGAGAACGGAGGATAAATGCCAGCTGCTCTGCATTTAAATGTCTTTGCGTCAGTCAAAATATTTCTCGATCGAAACAACCTTGGAGAATAATGTATTTTAGTCAAAACAGCTACAAAGCCCAGATAAACAAATAATTTTTTGCCTCAAACAAAATAATGTCCAGAATAGAAATTTCATTTTTATCATAGCATCGCCGGTGAATGTCAATTTGAGTGAGATTTTCGCATAGCTTCCAGCATCGGCAACGTAGACACGGATAATCCCTGCGTACATCGTCTCATCTGAATACGCGCTTAGGCCGTGCGTCGGTGGTTTCTTCATCTCCAAGACCGTCAAAGGGAATAAATTTAAAAAATGGCCAGCAACAGTGGCGCCCGACGAAGGAACGCGTGTCCCTGCTCGGGTGATTAATGTTGCCGAACAAATTGTCTAGAAAAACATGTCGTGCATGGTGTGTACCAACCCCCTTATACACGCGCGCATGTTGCTGCTGCTGCGGCGGCCTCTTTCCCTCCCCTGCCGCTGCTGCTGCTTGCATGTGTGTACCCTTTATCTATCTTCCAGCCTGCTCTCTGTTTATATACATATACGCGCGCACACATACACACACACACACACACACACACACACACACACGAGCTTACGTGTTCGTACGCGTGCATGTATGCAGGGGTCGATGTTACTATGTTCGGCTATATACTCGGGAAATCCATCCTCACCCTTCTGGCCCCTATCGAGTACTGCTGCTGCTGCTGTACTGCGCGCGTATAATATGTGTGAGCGAGTACATACATTACCCAGATGATATCCGCGTAATCGGATTTACTTCGACTTCTGCTATCAACGTTTGAACCACAGGCAGTCGGGTAATTAGAGAAAGTTAGCCGTCGCGCTCATCAGGCGGAGAGCTACCGTTTGATTTTCAATGGATTATCTGGTGAAAAAGCGCATCGACTGATTATGATTTCTTTCTTAGGGTGTCACACGTGCGTGCGTATAATTATGACGATGATCCGTCCGAATAATCGTCAACACTTCGTAAGTTGTATTTTTCATAATAATGATCTTGGCCATTACTCTCGCTACTTAATTTTCAGCCCCATGCATATTGGCGAGCTGTTTTTAAGTGCGTTCCATGTTGTTTAGGAAGTGAGAAATATTTTCGCTCATGTAAAGGCATCGATAAATATTAATTTTCTCTATATTTTGTACGCCGTTGCAGCGGGGAAAAGCCTTTGAAATTCGCTTGTTCAAAGCGAACGCGTAAAAAAAAATTTCAAATTAATGGATAATTTATGCAGAGGCGTTGGAGTATTCCCACGTATTTTCGCTCGTTCGTTCTCGGTAAAAGTGCAAAACGAAGGCGCGAGCTCATACATGTAAAACGTGCAACAGTGCGCGGCAATATATGTATGTAAGCGGTCGTTCGCGATTTCACCCGCACTCACGCACACAGACACACAGATACTTGCTCAAATATACACGCGCGCGCACACATACATACGTACACGCATCTGCCGCATTCTTTTCGTAGCTCTTGCTCTCGTGCGTAAATCCTTTCTTTCGGCAAAGTAAAATTACGCTCGCTCGCGCGGCTGAGCTGTCGCATAAAGCTGTGAATTTTATTGCAAGCGGATTCAAATTCCACGCACAGTTCGCCCGTGAAAAAAAAAAATAACGTACGAAACAACGGACACGCGCGCGCGCGCCCGAAAGAGAAAAAGAGAAAGAGAAAAAAAAAGTAACGAAAGCTCGCACTACTTGCTAAAATAAAGAAAGAAACAAAAGCGAGACTTAGAACGAGGACGAAAAAATAGCTAGCTGAACAGACTTGCAAGATCATAAAGCAAGCTCCCGCATATTCTATTATTCTGACTACGAGCTATGAAAATGGCCATCTTTTTTGTATCCGGACGATTTAAAACTTTAAAGCAGTAAGCCGGGTACAGAAAAAAATACGATTTTGTCATTCGGGATGAAAGTAGGTGCTATTGGCGTTTTACAATTCCAAAGCAGCATTGAAGAAATTAAAGAACGTGGAATAAAATCAGACACCGAAATGATTTTTCTGTACTACGATTATTGCAAAATTTACATTCGATAAGCAGATTAGATGATTCGTTCAAAGAGGCAATCTAAATTATCACATGAAATGTATCCATTAAAACGTCATAAAAGTGACGCATAACCCATGGAAAACGAGCCTCCCGACTCAAAATTCTCTTCGGTGCAGTACAATGTCTTGTATACCACTGGAAACAAGACATTAAACTCAGTGGGAGAAACACAAAGTAGCCTCTCGAGATGTGAGGGTAAGATTTGAAGAGCGTCGAGAGATGGTAAACGGTGCCCTTTAGAGCCATATCCAAGAACGTTACCTTCTTTTTCTTTTCTCTTTCTCATACTGACGGTCAATCTAAATGACTTCCTTATCTCGTAACAGCATAGGAGTCTTATGTTGCCTGGCACGTGCCAACAAAACATAACCGCGCATTTTACATTCAAAATGAAAATGCGATATTTTCTAGCAATATGTAAAGCACTTGCTTATATCAAGAATGATAAATTTACTCGTCACAAAGAAAAAGTCCCTCTTCCCATCAATAATTAACTCATGAAGTAGGACTGTATCGAACTTCATCGGATCATAAAAACAATCGACAATATCCCCTAAAATTTCCTGCACCCTCTGGTACTTGAAAGGGAATAATGTTTGTATGCTACGGCAACAGCCCGTTTTGCTGGTTGCAATTGGCGTATTCTCACCCTGCGGAAGACGAGCTGCGCGTCTCGAATATTGCGTATAGCGATCAGCGTCATCGTCGCTCTCTGTGCAACACGTCTCCATTAAGCTAAAAGAGCAGGCGCAGGCCTCGGCTGCTGCTACCATCGTCGTCGTCGTCGTCGTCGTCGCCGCTGTTACTATTCTGAAAGGTAGTTTATAACGGCGTCAGCAGTTGCTACATATAGTAGTCAAGAATAGTATAGAGACCGTAGCCCCGAAGTTTAAGAGACTGTTGCAAGCTGACGCCTTGAACGCCCTGAAATTGGTCCGTGTGCGAGGCACCGTTGTATACATGTGTAATGTGTATGTGCGTTGTGTGTGTGTGTGCGAATTCGTTCGTTCGTTCGTTCGTTCACGCGCGTGTATGAGTGTGTACATACACGGACGTGCAAAAGCCAGAGAGCGAGAGAGAGAGAGAGACTATCGCTACGGGACACGATGAGCTTTGACCCCTCTCCACACTTTGCGAGGAACGTGACAATCGACTTAGCCGAGGCGACAGCTGCACGGGCAATAACTTGCTCGACGAGAGTGCAAGGACGTAACGCCACTAAACTGTCCTCGACTATTGGCTTAGGATAAATACGACTCCGAGAGTGAGAGGCTTTCTATTACTGCCTTTGGCTCGCTTCGGCTCCGAATTGCACGACACAACTGAACCCGCTGCCGGTGTAGCACTTGCTAATATAGACAGAGCGTGCTTGACCTTATTGCCCTTTCACAGCTCTGCCATTGTTTATTAAATTTTACAAAGTATTGAGGCATTCGGATATTTTTGCCTGCTATAATTGCGCGAAACCGATTTTAATACCGTTGCAAATGTATAATATTAATGGCTGAATGATCAATAAATGATCATTTAAAATGTTTCAAAATACACGACCCTTAATCGGCTTGTTTTTGATGATTTTTCTGTTGTCATTGTGTGTGCCTGAAAATGGTAGTTTGACAGTTTCAAAAAATTTAGACCAGTTTTCAAGCAAGCACTCTAGATACGATAATACCACTTTAACTCTCTCCCACTAGATGGCGAGTATCTTCTTTTGTAAATCTGCAAGTGGTAAAATGAAAATAATTGTATAGACAGAGCACGGTTTTGAGAAAAATTCACTTACTTCTCTCAAAAATTCAACTTAAATATTTTCGTTTTTAATACATCCACTTTTAAGAACCCTATCATGTCCACGAAACTTTTTCATTGGTCAAAAACTGGTCATAAAATGTTGGGCATTTCCATCAGAGAATAATTGACTGTTGTCTTTTGCTTTAGAAATTTTAAATATGAAAAAAATTGTTGCACATATCACAAATTAAAGCATGTTAAGTAAACTAACCCACCAACGACCTTCTTCTTGTCTTCCTCCTTTCCACGAAAGAAGGACATAGGCTTAATAATGCCTTCGTGCACTAACGGAACGCACTCCGCGCCCTGTAATTCTGCCCTGCTAAATAGGCGGGTTAAAAAGTACGCACATAAATGCTCTCTACACATCGCGTACGTTATATAATATACAGATATATTCGAGCGTGAATTAGTACGTAGGTGGACGGTCGCGCGTCCGAGCGATCACAAATTTGGTCGTCGCGCGGCGACTGCGAGTCCCATTCATCACGTGACATGTGCTTCGCACTGCTGCTGCAGCAATGCTACTGCCGCTACTGCCGCTGCTGCCTGGTTATGCACATGTTACCCTAATTGCATTGATTAACCAGTAGTAGTGTTGCTGCTGCTGCTGCTGCTGCCAGTGGTAGTGCTGGCGTCCACTGCTTTACGCGTACATTTCTCTGACGAAAACGAACGAATAATCTCAGCGCACGGCTTGTATATTAACGCCATGGAGCCAGCTCCGAGAGCGCAGAGAGTCAACTGTATATATACGTTGCTGCGTCTGTATCTCTGCCGTATAGGCCTCGGTATATATACGTGTGCTCGCACGCGCGTTCACGTAGTTCGCAAATTCGACGTTAATTGTGATTAGGGACAAGGGTAGCGCGCGTATGTACGGATTGTGTAGCCTCTGCTTTCCCGTATGCTCATACCTATAACTCTGCTGGCTGGATTAGGCTTTAACTGGATAACTTTTACTGCAGACACTAATGTGATTTTTGTTCTTTGACCTGCTTAGCGGCGCTGCTTGTTTGTTTCTCTTGCTGGATCTACGTATACATTGTACACGTTTTATAAAAATGTTTTTTTTTTGCTAAATGTGCAAATTTTTTGGAAAAAATACTCCATTTTTTTCTCTCTCCACTGTGCAAGATAAAAATAAAATAAAAATATTGAGGAACGAGACCGAAACTACGGACGAACGCGCAGATAGAATTTAAAAAGCCAATGTCGATGCTGAATTTTTGTTTTTGTTCTCATGACCCCACCCACATATTGCTCGCTTTATTGGCGTATTCGACGAAGTGTGCCCGTCAACATCAGCGCGCATCCGCGTACGTATACGCGTAAACGCACACATACCCACTGTTCGAGGTCCGCGCAGCACCGAGACTGATATCGTTTGATACAATTTACTGGCAAGCCCGGCAAAACAATTATTTAAATTCCGGCAACAAATTTTCCGAAAAAGCGTTCACCAGCCGTATAGCTTAAATGCAGAGTCACTGAGTTGGCGCACAGCCCCACGGCGCAGCAGCCGTGGCAGCCGAAATTCGACCAACAACAGCGAATATAGCATTGGCGGCGATGGCACACACTCGCACGAGCTGCTGTTGCTGCAGTGTAAGCCAGAAAGCGAAATGGAGCCTCTGTGCACCCACGTATAGGTATACAGCGTTTATGCTCGAGATATATAAAGAGGCGAAAGCCGGAATGAGAGGGTTGCTTTCAAGAGGATATACGAAGGTTTGTTGGATTTATAACAAAAATTGAAAAATAGCTGAAAAAGAGGAAAAGTCTGGTAAAAACAGAGCAAAAATGTTTCACGAATAAAAATATTTTTTCAGTTGAATATTTTAATTTGAAATTTTATTCGAAAATTGCAAAACGCTAAAAAGAAGTTTAATTTATAAAGATAAGTACACAACTACAATAATTGAAGTACAGTGAATAAATAGAAAATGTCGAAGAAACTATGAAGCGAGTTATAAGTAAAAGCTAAAGAGCAAAAAAATACGAGTTAAGGTTTGAGCACAAAAACATGCTTTAAATCGTTACGTTGACACGTAGTGCATGCAGAATGAACAGGCGTAGCCAAATACGAGCTGTCTGCATACGTATCCGATCCAACATCCCGGACGTCGAGCAATCGTCCTGATCGCTTCGTCAGCTCGACTGTGCATTCAATGGATTCGAAATTTTGATCAGAGCATTCTCTGCTCTTATTGACAGTCACAATTTATAAGTCTTGTATTATAGTTTTTGGCTTTTAATACTCTTGAAATTATAAACTACAAATATTTGTTTAAATATCGGTATAAATATGTGTAGGAAACTTTCTGCATTAGCTGCACTAAATTATTCAATTTATTCATTACTAAATAGTTTTTTTACATCGATCACGATGTTCTGACACTATGAGAGGTTAGTGCGAGCATCCGCTCGATACATGAGCAGCGACGAGTTGCATGTGCGTACGTATATTATGTTTTAACTAATGGATCCTCTTCGATAATTGCAAATGGCCGTTGCGTTGGCTCGTAAAGCAGTTCGCACATACGCGTATATATACGTGCATGGATACGTGCGAGGCGAGTATATATGCGCCTTAATATCTATGCCATAATCAGGACGCTTCTTCAAGTTTACTGATATGATGTGACAGTGCTCCACGGCTCCTATACATTATGCGCTTAATACACGCTATAATGGAATTGTGAAGTTGCTTATGCATGCATTACCCCATCGCGTGAATGTATGCGTGAACGTGCATCGGTTTGGAAATTCTTCAGCGTCCGATTGAGCTATTTTAAAGGGGGGAATAATCGACTTGCACTTATAGAGATTTTAATAGACACATTAAGATCATCAAAGAGTGATTCGCATACGCGCGTGGACGGAGCTTGCGCGCATGCATTGCACACACCCTCACTCGTGTACGTCCACGTCCAGGCACATACGCATATGATACAAAGTCCCTTGGTCCAGGGTGGGAGCGAATATTATTCATATATGCGCACCGAGTGCACTAAATTCAGTCACTGTATGAGACAGAGAAAAAGAGAGAAAGAGAGAGACAGACCCCGTGGTAGTAACAGAGCACAGGGGACAATCTCTCACAGGCGCACATATAGGATTTGGATCATAATGCTGAATTTTATGCTCTTTTTACGGAGTAGCGTCATATGCTCAGAGTTCTCTGTGCTTGCACTTCGTTTCAAATGCTATGGTCTTGAAAATATGACAGTATAAAACTACTTTCCAATGTATAAGCAGACGAGTGGGCCTGTGTGAATATGTGCGAGTGCAAGCTCAGGTACACGTGTCAGGTATCGCTGACAAATTTTACTCATACTTAATCGACAGCTATTTTTTCTAAAAAAAATAACAACGACTAAAAATTACATACTATTGTTTTGTTTTTAATCCATCTAATAAGTGAACCATCTTTCAAAAACTCTGTAAACGAGTCGGACGCATTAATAACAATGCTCAAAGTGTGTTCGGTGCAGGGAGCTTTTTGGTTGCCTGCAAGAACGCGCGCATTCGCATGACTGCGAAGAAAGTTGAGAAACTGGAGCGAAAAACACGGATCGTGCCCAAGCTCAAGTTATTTCGACTGTAAAATTTTATCACCCATAGAGCTTTCCAGTGTGATATTTTGGACCTGCGAGTGAGAGCTCGAGCGCAAGCTATAGAATATCACCGTTTCGCTATTGTTCTGGGTGAAATTTTAGCATTGAACGCTCGAGCTGACAAAAAGATGTTCAATCGGGGTTGGAGGAAAGAAAAAAATCAAATGTCTATGTGTACTATACTACCACTGATACTAAAATGGAAAAGCTCCAAGAGTCAAACAAAAATCACTAGAAAAAGGGCAGAATAAGAAAGAGCAAGGATTGTTGCGCCCCTAAATATTGTACTTGTATAGGATTGATGACGAGCAATTTTACGAGGATACTCGCTCTTAAACATATCCGTTATCGCACTGTAAGCTCATATCAAAATCAAATGACTCATTTGAATGCGTATGTAAACTATGTTCTATGCCCCGAGAAAATAAGAATGTACATAAATTAAAATGGCATAAGTAAAAATTCTTCGGCTTCTCGCGCATTTCTGTTCGTCTCCTCTTGTATCTCGCACCATTTCAGCGAGCACTCGGACAGGCGTTTGCAACTCACATTAACGTGATAATAGAAGTTGAGCATCGCAACTCGAGAGCAAACTCGATAATTATTATTCATAACTAGAGAGGGGTGAGGAATAAAGCTCGTGGCCCTTTCGCGCGCTTGTAAGAGAGAGAGAGAGAGAGCGTCCGTCCAGGCGTGAGGTAATCGCTACAGCGGCGGCAGCGGCAACAGCAGCAACAGCAAGAAGTCTGCGGTTCGCAAAACAAGAGAAAAGCAAGCGAGAGCACCGGCTCAGATGGAGCTAGTAGAAAATCAGTCGAGCGTAAAGCCAATCACTTCCGGCGTCTGAGTCCATTAGGGGGCCGCGACGCTGACGTCGGCTGACACGCCTTAACCATGGACCTCTTTCTTATATTTTTCCAGATGTACTTTCATACGTACTTACAGATAGACAGAAGTAAGAGCAAACCCACCAACACTTGTAGACAATTTTTCGATTATTCTTCTCGAGCGTAAATGTAGAAAAACCGAGCTTGATTTGGTGTCATTGTTTTACGCTGCAAATAACCAAGCAGTATATAGTCACTTGTTTTCAAAAATCACATGTTTATTATAGTATAATTGTATATAAATATGGAAAATATATTAAAAAATGTTTTGCTTTTTTCAGGTTTATCAATGCGAGACGTAGGATCGTGCAACCAATGATTGATCAGAGTAATCGAGCAGGTAATGAATTTTTCATAAAATTTTGATTAAAAAGGTCTATAATACTTTTTGCGAAGAAACTACTTGCAAATTATTTTTCCACTGTTTTCAACAACTTTTAATATTTCATATTCAATACGGTTTTTCAACCAAATAAATATTTTTTTGACGAAAACAAGATTTCTGAACTTCCAAGTTTCATCTTTATATCACTAGCGATCAGCTTTTACAAATTATTCTCGAATCACTTTTATTATGAGCGTTTACAGTTCTGTGGTTCGTTTTTTGAGAATATTTTATACGCGATTTTATCGGGAGCTTTGCTGAGTTGGAAAATGCAAAACTGAAAGCCATGACCATCAATGCATGTGTAATCCGTCGAAACGGCAGTCTTTACGACATGGGAATCAATTCGTTTGCAGTAAAAAAAAAAAAAAACAGGGAAAGAGAAGAAACAGTGAAAGAGGAAAAAGAACTCACCCTAGCCCCCTTTCTTCTCTTTCTCTTTTTTTAGAGAGATACATAAAGGAGGCTAAAAGTCGTAAGACGCAAAAGACATGGGAGGGGATAACGCGCTAGATAACGTCGGGATAATTGCCACCGGTGATCAGCGCCACTGGAGAATTTTACGATCCGACAACATGCCGTTGCTATGTATAGCTGCTGCTGTCTGACTCGGATGCTTTTCCACATAGAGAGACGCATGCAGCGCAGCGTAGTCGTTGTTTCGCCCTATTGTCTCACGCTCACGCACTCCGTAGCTTCTTAACAGAGATTTCTTCCTCTTCTTTGGAAAAAGAAAGTACAAGGTAGCTCTTAAATAGGAAAGCCATTGAGAGGGAAAAACTCAAGGGGCACACATGCGGTCGAGGCTCGATGAAGTAACAGCCGAAACATAGAGGGTACTTTTACGAGGATGACGGCGATGGTTTTTCCACGCCCGTTCCGGCAGCTAGGACACACTGACGCTCGGGCAATCTCATAAACACTCACTGAGTTACGGGTTGTTTGCTCGCTGCAAACTGGCCTTTTTGCCGCTGAGGGCGCGTTTTACAGAGAAACATCTTCGCCTCGAGCTCCGGACTTGAGTTTTTTCCCCCTTCTAATGAAAGACACGATTTCTTTTTCGTTGTGCTGCAGAGAAAGCTCAAGACCGATAGATTTTGTTCGCTTCATGTATGGTCGAGACGATAACTGATAAATCGCCACTCGAAAATTCATGCCAAGAACTTGAATCTGAAAATGCAAACGACCAAGCGTTTTTGGCCCTTTTAAAGTGCTATCGAGAAACGTGGTATTCCACCGTAATTGTGCTCGTAAATACACATAAAATCTAATGAGCTTGATGTACACGCAATGATAAAGTCAATCGATAAAAAGTATGCATTTACAAAAAGCTTACGCGTGTTCGGGCTTTTAAAGCGGCTGTGCTACCTCGCGAAAGTACTACTTCTATACTACTACTAACATCACAACTACTATTACAACCGCAACGCTTGAGGCAGGCACCGACACCGCCGTATAGCAGTAGCGGCGTATTCGGCTTGAAAGTAGCTTTGAGTGGAAACTCGTGTTCGTCAGATTATCATCCCGGAGTCACTTCTCATCACGGCCATTTCGATGGCTTTCAGATTCTTCTTTGAGCTATACGTGCTCTTTTTCTTCTCTTTCTTCTGCTACTACTGCTTTAGCCCGTACACCTTCGATGCGTTATACTGATATTCTTCTTCTTCTTTTTATTTTTTACCTGCATGAAGTGAATATATCGAGAAACTGACGACTAAAATGTATGTACCGACATTGCTCTGGTTGTTCAGTTTTACCAATCTCAACTCTTGTAAGCTAAACTATAATTCATGTGTCAAAAATGGATCAGTCGAAATCATCGAATTTGAGAATTTGCAAGGCTTGTGATAATTTTATTGTAAAGCCATTCATCCTTTGCTATTGATTTTTTGTTTGCAGCCTACGTTTACGTATTCCTAGAGGGCTTAATTATTTGAATTTCCTCCATAATTCCGACGTAATTTTCAAATTCAAACTTATGCATGAATAATGTCGAAATGTGAAAAGTAACTTTTCTCAATTCAATAAATAATTTATGGTATTTCTCGATAACAAAAACGGATTTTCTTTTACATCAAGCAAATGATTTGACAAAAGTTTTACAAGAAGGATACTGTAATAAGCAAAAATATCGTAACACCCCTGCAGGTAAATTTTGTTGTCTAGCCGGAAGCCATAAATGATAAATGTAGCTTGCGCATGACGCTATGTCCCCGCGAAGTTTCCCAAGGGAAAACGTGAGAAGAGAAGAGCTTCGACCACTAAACCTGCGCTTTATCTTTCAATAGACATTTTGAGCTTCTGGACGCTGAAAAATCGACTCAACTTTCTTTTTCGTAATACGTTTTACCTAGACTTTTTCTTCTCGATCAACGTATTCAAAAGCTCGCGTATCCGGACCAAACAAGCAGCCCAATAATACTGGCTCTTTATAAGTCTATATCTCCAGTGATTTGAATTCATCGCTTTTGAGAAATTATTTAATTTCAACGTGGGTCAATGTTCAAATTGCAGCGAGGCGTACACGATCAAATTATCGTCTTCCCGCGTGGCCATATACGCGCAAATATAATAACACGCGCTTCCCGCATGTAAACGCGCGCATACGTGCACACGAGCCCGCGCGTACATGCAATAGCTGATGCACCTCATTGCTGAAGGTAATAATAAGCTCGGCAACCTCTCGAATGCCATCAATCATACTTTCATTACGTGTATCTCTCTGCTGCCCGCGGGATATGTTTCATTATTGTGCATCGCGCGTTGATGTAGTGCGCACGGCGTGCAGTTGCGTACATTGTCGCCGTAGCGGAGTCGCGCGCGCCTGCGTGAGGAACAATTTTTTCTCATGACATCTTGTTCATTACTGGAATCGAGGTTCGATGATGGCCCAAGGGCGAGTCGCTCTGATAGCCGTTATCAAGGCACGTCTGCATTTCATTTATCTTTGTTGCACGAAAATCGCAAACAATAGTGTCGGTCATCCATTCGTTTTTGCAAATTTGTAGCGTTGTTGTGTAAAGGATCAAGGTACAAACACACGACTATTAGGATTGTGCAATTATTGAGCATGAAGTAAGTCGGAATGAAGTGCTGAGCCACAGAATTTTTCCACCATATGAGATTTTATTATCTTATTACTTATGCAATTATGTTTGCACCTCCAGTGACGCCAGTATTCCGAGAGTGCTGCGTCTCCTATTCATTATTTCAAAAGCGAATAATTTATATCTGGCCACCCAACGAGCTTGTGACTTTTATGCTAGCAGTATCACCCACCATTTCATCATATGCTCGTGTCTACTTGGCTAATTTTCTGACGTATTTGGAAAATTAGCGTGAAATCATTTCGTCCACGGACGTTTAAAAGCAACATCACATAACACATTTAGCATCTGGCAGTGCTGTATACCTAGTTTGCGTAATATACCTCATGAAATCTGCAAAGGTCTTCGTCCCTCTCTGTCCCTGCTTCTGCCTGTACATATAAAATTTTGAAGCTTGCTTGTGCGTGTACGCCATAGGGTCTCCCTTCAACTATAAAATACAAAGCCGCGGATTCTCTAGGAGATAGCGGGCGCAACGTTTTACGATCTACAAGTTGCTGATTCCATTATAGTTTTATACTTTTATGTAGTGCCTTAATTTCGTCAACTCGGTAGTCCAGTTTATGCCTGGTTTACACTAGTTCGAGATAGTACGTTCGAATATAAAATATTGAAATTTACAGAAGTAACGATGTGAAGATTTTAGGAAAATAGTATATTATTATTCTGCACCAACTAAAAATTTCATTATATAAGCTCAGCGTATACCTGTCCTCCAAAAAATTCTGGTTGTTAACTTGTATTTCTTGAACAGTATCGGCCTGTCAGGGTTGTAAAAAGGTAAAGCACCACAGTATGGCATCGTAATATAACCCTTAAGTACCGTAAAGTCACTAGTAGCGTCGTAAGGATGAATTTTGTGACTGTGACGACGATAAAGGAAACGTAGTAGATGAAATGTTGCTTTATATACGCGCACCAATTCTTGAAAAGTCGTCATTTGCTACACTGCAAGATTATATAGCACCTTCGATCCTAGACGACGTCGTAGACTTCTCGAATGCTTGATTTGGACCTTTGACCTACTAAACGGCCTTTTTACGTTGCTTCGAAACAATCTTCTCGCGCAGTGTGGAGTTCTTCGTCTTTCGTTAACTCATATTTATGCGTTTCTTGCACCGTTAGCTATTATTATTTCCATGGACGAGAAAATTAAATTATTTTGTCTAGCGACTCGAGGAATTCGCTTGGTGAAGTTAATTTTCAAACTCATTATTTTTCATTGGAAAAGCTTTCAGCGTGAGCGAGGCGCAAGCATCAGCCCGTCGTAATTATGTTCTCGGATATGTGGTCACACGCGTAGTCGAGCGGCGCCGTGTTTGAAGCTTGCGAGCAGCGTCGTAAAACGTCTTACCGCGAATCTTCGGGTTGCGCATACACACACACACACACACACTCTTACTCATGCTACAGGCACGCGCTTACTATCTCAATAAATATCGCTCGATGTGTGCGTATACATGTGTGTGTATACATGGATGCACTGCTTGACTGCAGATTGCAGAAGCAGCTTTAACGCTTCGTTTTCTTCGCCTTTTTTTCCACAGCGTGGATGAGTGCAGCGGCCTTCGTCAAGGCGGCGATGTCATAATTGCCCCGTGTGCCTCGTGTGATTTTAAGTGTGCGAAACCTTATTACGGACGATAGCTGCATTCCTTCCTCCGAGCTTACTTACGGTAGCCACCGCGTTGCCTCGCGCACGGCGGTCAAGTTCGCAGGTTGTAAGTTCAAGCCACGACATCTGATTGTCATTTACGACCTACACTTCATTTCTCGGCTGCTGCGCACTTTTGTCGGCTGCGACTGCGCTCGAAGATGAGAAAGTCGAGAGAGAGAGGAAAGAGATTCATTACTCATTGTAGCTCGTCTTAGCTCTTCTATCTCCCCGAGACTTCATTTTCTGCTTTTTTTTTATTACGCTCGGAAAATTGCACACATCCTCGAGCTTTCAACGTGTTCTGTGATTTCTAGTTTAGAAGCTGCGAACTATAATCGAAAGCTCGAAAGTTGAGCCTAAATAAAATGGCCACATGGACTTTCAATGAAGTTCGCAATGTATTCAGCGGCATAAATTTCGTTTACATACTCGGTTTATTTACAATTTAAATGCAAACGGCTCAATTTTAACTGGCTCTTTATCACCGTTAGCGATGGTGAAAAAGAGAAGCTAATACGCCCGGTGGGTCTATGCAAGAAGTCTCCGGATTACCTAGCTAGCTCGCGCGCACACACACACACCAGCTAGTTCATTTCCTAAAAAGAGATTGCCACTGATCCTATCTTTTTCTGCGCTTTGTGAATGTGAGACGAGTGTGGGTGAGCATGGGCGCGCGAGCTCGCCTGCTATATACGTAAAAAAGGGTCGAATATTCCGAATGATCAGGGAAAGAGCTGCTACTGACCTTCCCCCTCGATCGAATTTAGACACTGGACAGACCATTCGTCACGCGGCTATACTCGCTGAGAGGTTTTCTCTCTCCATGCACATGTCGTCGAGATAAGGCTTTTGCGGCAATAGACCCGCTTCGCTCGCCTCGGCCAAGCCGACGCGCTATCTTCTCTACATACATATATAGCGGCCAGCACGCATTTATATATACTGTCTTTTCTTTGCGCTGGACTTTTGCTACTGCTACTCGCTACCATCAATCAAGCTTGTCAATTTGTAATGGCGATTCACCGTGTCCATCTCGCTCTTACTTGCGCACGAGGCTGGCCGTATCACCCTTATGGCAGTGATGCCGCTGCGCGCTGCTTCTACTTTGCTATTTTTTCCGTTTCCTTTTTCGCCAATCTCCTTCTCGCTGTTGCTGCTTTTCCACTCTCGTTGCTACACCACTGCTGTTGCTCTTTTTTTCTTTTTCCGCGTACACACGCATGTATACGTGTGTACGAGAGTACACTTGCGCACACGCTTGGCTCGTGCGAGGCGATCGTCGCGACGCGTATACAACCTTGTGCCCGGTGGTGGTGGCACAGCCCGATGGGAGAATGCGAGAGCGACTAAATAAAATGGATGTCTCGAGGTCAGAAATTGGAAGGTATTGCGACAGTCTTGCGAGCAAGCACCTCTCTTGAGTTATTCGAAAGAAGAGAAGGCAAAAGTCTGCTTCCACCGGAGAGGTATATAAGATTAATCCTCGTGCAGAACTTCTCCATAGAGACTTCGCACACACACACACACACATACTCGCGCGCATGAGCGCGCATGCGGGTGCAACCACTCGCACACACCGACCTAACCCTCTCGGGATTTTTATTTATTCTTTTTTCTTTTCTTTTTTTTTTTACTTTACTTCTTTTTTTTGGGTTTCGTTCTTCTGCGAGGGTCCTCTCTCTCTTTTTTTTACTTATATTTCTGCGGTCGCTTAAGCGTAACTTTTTTCGCGCACGAGCAACCTGCGGCACTTACTGTTTTATGCATGGGAAAATTCAATTAGAACTAGCTCATCTGAGATGTACCATGTACGTTACATCTAGACATCAGTTAATTCGCAGCTTTCCCTCTTCTTCTGCTTTCTTCTTCAACTTTGCCGAGTTTGCGCGAGTTATCTTTTGTGTTGTTTTATTATGCAACGTCGAGCTTGCAAGCTATAAACATTTTGTCAAAGGGCCCCGTGCAGCACGAGTCTTTGTGCTGTCTATCCCTTGCAATTGTTGCTCCGTCATTGACTCTTGAGCAAAATATGTACATCAGACGTGGGCAAGCCGCCTTACCCGGTAATAGCGGAATAGCGTCGAAAGAAAATAGCTGCTCGCCGAGAGCCGAGAGGATGGACGTGAATCCGTGTCACGTAGACGTGATATAGAGTTACTTAGAGCGTCGATCCCTTGACAGCATATTACTATATAAGCCTTACACGGCGGTACTGGCGCGACGTTTGAAAGGTAGAAGCTTTCTCTCTTCCTATACGACATAGATCATACGTTAATTGAAATGGGGTGCACAGAGAGTCAGTCGTCGAATACAAACGACCGACTTATAGAAACGTTATTATTTGCCACAAGCTTGAGAGCCGAGCATTGACTTTAGCGGCTCGAGACTCGACGAAATTGCCCTCCTGACGTATGCTCTGCATTAATATTTTTTCTTTTCTCTTTTCTCTTTTCCCACTCGCTCGACGTTATCCAACACGTGTTTGAGATTTTACTTCTGGAATTCTTTCACTGCCAAGGCAGTTAACTCGGGATCATGTACACGATACGCTCATTTCGAAGCTCAACTTGAAATGCGTTATCGTGCTTCGGTTTCTGTATATATTTTTTTTCAGTTAAAAACTTGGGTTCGATAACGATTGGATTTTTAGTAGTCGCAGCGACGTTGGTGCAGGCATTGCCAGAAACAAATTACCCTTTCTGGCCGCTTATAGAATAGCCGAATGTGGGCGATTATAAATTGAGCGTGTATGGGTTCATATAGGCTGGCTCGGACGAGGAAATGGAGTTTCTCGTCGTCGAGGATCGCTATGAAAAGATAAGGACGGCTACTACTCCAGCTCTACTATCTCTCACTCGCCTTGCTTTGCATTACTATATACCGTTTTGGGCTCGACTAGATTTTTCACGTACTGGTGAGCTTTGGCGCGCGCGCGCGTATGTATACGTGTTGCCGAAAGTCCAAGAAGGGTAGTAATAGCCGAGTGGACCTATCTTATCGTGGTCGGGTATAATGGCCTGTTCTATCTCATCTTGCTTGACCGTCTCGCCTCTCGACTCACTCCCCTTTTGACGTTAGGGTGTAGAGGTAGATAGCGTGAGCTAGCTTGTACAAGAGTGGACACGGGGCGATGGACGGGAAGGGGGTGTACTAGTATCCTCGTTGTTGACTGCGTGGCATGTGCGGCGACGGCAATGTTTTCCAAGCGAAGGAGATCGGCTACATCTGATAAACAAATGTTTCATCGCGCATTTCTTTTTCTTCCGAAAAAAACTGCGATCAGTACCTAGTTTACCATTGAAAACGTCTCCCGTTGCTCGAGCTAGCAGTGCAGACATGTTTTGTCAACGGTTGAATGAAAAATTGCGTCGTTGCGGGATACAATTATGAAACAATTTAACAACTTAATTTATAGGTGAGTAACGAATGCAAGCAAAAAATCGGTGTATCGGTAATAATTAATCATTGACTCTGATCACTGAATCCGAGGGTAAAAAGGTGTATGAACTCAAAAGAGATATTAAACTCATAAATAACTCATCAATATTCTGTAGTTGAGCGAGTCTTTCTTTAGATGAAAATCAGTTCGAGATCTTCGAAACTGTCCTCGATGATGTCGTCGATCTTTTAATACACATAATACCAATAATGTAGCATACAGTACGCATAAAAACAGGACTAAAACAAGCCATCGAACACACGGATCGTGACACACGGTGAGCTGCTACCACGAGTACGTAAATAAATCATCATCAGTCGTGGTAGCAGTCGCGCTGCTCTGCGCTATCGTGTATAATGTTAACGAGACGCGAAAAGTGGCCATCGATGACGTGCGTTGCGCAGCGCCGGCCCGTTAATTATAATAATTTATAGCCGATCGGCTAATTAAAATATCTAAATATGCCGCCAAATAAGATCAGAAGCAGCTACATCGTGATATCTTTCGCGTTACTGTCTGCATCCACGGACACGTTTATTTTATACTCATGCGAACGTCTATGTGTGCGTATAGCGAGACGACTTGACTTAAATTAACTGTTATGCCTCGCGTCGGGACGGCTACTACTTATACTCATTATAGGTATTGACCGCATAATGCAGAGATTTATCATTCGCAATGAAAATTGAAAAGATATATATTTAAGGTCGTTTAATTAATTTGTTTCATTGAATATTACTTGTTTGAACATTTCAAATCGACCGCCACGAAAAAACACGTTCACGAAATAGCGAATCGCACATACATACATGCCCGTTAGAGAATTGGCTTTCGTAAAATTTCTACGTTATGTACACGTGTCTATGGGCAACAACGACGAGAGAAAGTGGAAAGAAGAAAAGAGGAGGTGAAAAGGGCGTTGAACGAGAGAAAGAGCTCGGACTCGGTGTAAAATCTCGATGCTGTGGCTGCTGTGGAAGTGCAGTTGCTTGCTAGAGACAGCGGAAGAAAAATAGCGGAAGTCATCGACCTCCAAGGGGCTATATATCACCGAGCTTGCAATGGGCGGACTCTCTCTCGCTCTAGGATGGAGAAAAGCTGCATATATACATACACATGCGTGATGTTGGTTGCGCTCTCTCTTTCGTTTTCTCTCTCTCTCTTTCTCTTTCTCTCCCTCGCACGCTACATATATATTTCTACTGCACTTATGTGAATAGCTTTGCTCGCTATTCTGGCTGCTTCTATGCTTGTACGTACGTTCGCCTATGTATATCTATACGTGAAAAGGGGTGTGTGCGCGAGCTCGAAAAAGGCAACCGGTGCGAGCGCGCGCGATGCTCGAAAATGAAAAAGAGAAAAAAAAGCATCGGGTTCGGAAAGATATATAGAAGAAGCGGACGCAGTGGGGAAAGGACGATGGAGGAAAAAGGAAGAAATTTTCGCGCTAGCGTACTTTTTTCTTCGGCATATAAGCTAGACCAGCTAACAGCTGTTTAAAATTTTGTTTTTTTTTTTATCGCTTTGAACAATTTGGTTTTTTTTCTCTTCAAATTGTCTGTTACGTCGTGAACGTGCGCATAAAACTCAAAGAAACAATGACGGATGTGTTGTCGGTAAATTGTCGTCGTGATCATCGTGTCACGAAAAAAAATTATGAGTACGAACGCAAACTCGATGATGGGCACAAGCTGTCAGATAAGTTACATTACATGCGATTGTGTCCCTCGCATCTGTGGCGTACAAAATCAAGCTCGCTTCGCATGGATGACCAATATATAGTTTGGAGTACTGCGATTGTTTGTCGAGCTTCCGCTACACATTTCCGACTTCCTGCAAGCATTACCTTGTTTCTATACTGGACCCCTATACATACCTTCTGCAGAATACAAGCAATAGTCTCGAGAAGTTACGTGAGAATTCGAGGTTGTTGTTACTAAAGCTTTAGCCTCAATGAGTATGCCTATGCGTGTAATCGCAGTGTAAACCTGAGTTGTGTCATTGATATTCATTTTCTATCATTTTTATGTACTTCGCATTTATTCCTTTACACTGGCGTTTATCAACGAGGATAAGTTCTACAGTCTCTTTTAATCAAATGTTTTAACTCTGAGATATCTGTAGTTGTGATAGCAGATGAAAAAGGCTCTTGTACCTTATCTTTGTTGAATTGCTAATTCTGATAGTTACGATCGCTCGAACCATTCAGCCGCACACGGCAGCAACGTTGCAGGGTGTTGGCTGCCACCGCAAAAGCTTCGTCCTCTCGCTAGTGGTTTCCAAAGCTGCTGTGCAACCGTCTTCGCCCTCCTCTTTCTGCGAAACTCTCTTGTCAATGCTCCTCGCCGTGCAGCCATTCATGCAGAAAGTTACAGAAAGTCAGACTCGCACACGCACACACACACACACATACACACACACATACTCATATGAGCACAGGTTGCACCGACTCAGCCACCGTCACCGTCGCCTAGCAAACTTTCCGAGAATGAATTTGCAGATCTGCGTATGTGTAGCTGCGCACGCACACTTATAGGTTATACACACGCAGAGCCATAAGTTACGCGACTAATGTCGTTCTCATGTAACTCCCAGGGATTTCTAGTTGGCGCGTAAAAATCTAATTACTTTGCGCGTTGCACTTGTGCCTACGCATGCAAACGCAAAACCAACATAGCGACTTTTCTTTCAAGATAGAGGGTTATATTTTTGTTTTTTCGATATTGAATTTTCTGTGTCGAACTTCGCGTTCGAAAAAATTCCCGAAATTGTCTAAGATATTGACTTTTTTCTACTTTTGAATTGAAGGAAAAAACATTCACAAGCTGGCTTTTGTTTCGGACAAAATAAATTAAGGCTTAACAGACGAGACGAAAAAAAAGTAGACTTCTTATTTTGTATCAACCAAATACTTTTTCTCGGCTTAACCCGTTCTTGACAATTAAGGAAGAACTTTTCTCATTCTTTGGATTATATCTATTTCTCAGTATAAATAAATTATCACGCGAGTGTCCTGTCCAATGGGATTTACTAAATACACTGTTGGCTAGTTTATTGTATTATCGCGAAGTAGCACCGTTTTTTACCCCATTTTCCAACTTCCCTTAATCGCAATGATGAGGATCTACTGCATTTTAAATTGAAATCGTGTGAAATTTTTTAGATTCTAAATTTAATAGCTAAATAGAAAAAAATTTTCAGTCTTTTTCATAACAACTCTGGTTTATTACAACACTTTTTGCAATATCAATTTTATTGAAGTCATTTTCCTGATGTTTCATGTAAATGTAATATTCGTTGAGCTCGGCAAGTAAACCGGCTGGACATTCGTAATCAATTTGTTAAAAGTTGCCGAGTTGGACGATTCACTTGTCCAACCGAGAAGAAATTTTCTCCTCGTGTATAATATCACGTATGCGTGTACGTCGCAGACGTAAATGTACGCGCGCAGGACAAATGAAAAAAAAACTCGAACTCGGTTCGGCTCAGCGTGACTAATGTTAAATCACAGTTGGCGATCGTGTGCAATAATCTCAGACGAAATCTTTCGCCATTTGTGCGTGCTGCTCGCATAAATAGCTTTCTATCTGGTCATCGAATTATATACGCACTGCGCGAGCTTTGGTATATGTGCGTGGTGTCCTTATGATGCATATAAAAGGTGCAAGTATAAAACTGCGGCGCGAGCAAGAGCAAATACGTAACGAGAGAATTTCATATCACCAACGTATAATCCGAAAGACTCGTCCATCTTGATTTCTCATCTTTCTCTCTCTCTCTCTCTCTCGTTCTGTTGAAAGTCCCTCACGTCGTATACCATACGGACTAATCTCGCCTCAACTCGTCCTTTTTTCCTCGTATTTGGTACAAATCTCCTTTGCAAGGATTATGATATAAGAGTGCTTACTAACTGTGCGCTGCTTTCGTAAACTCTGCGAAAGAGAAGGGGGGAAAAAAGCAGATTTCATTGCGATAAATAAATCGAGGCACCCAAAGGTACTCCTAATTATCACCGAATGCATAAATAGCTCTCTCGGCCGTCTTATCTCGTCAAAGATTTCTCGATTTCCTCGCAAATAGTCTACTTGCACGCGAGGTACCCCGCTGCGTTTAGCTGTGAGCATCCCTCGTTAGTGGAAGCTCGCTGTTACATATATACATGAACACGCATACATGTTTGTACAATTATAATCAAGCATGGAGCTATTCAAAAGCGAGAAGAGCTGCAATACCTGGATAAGCTCATTTCTCGAACGGCTACCGACGTAACCCCCGAAGCATATAATAATAATAATAATTTATACATTGCGCACGTTCAGATCGCTTCACGGATTTCGACTCGTCGTGGTCAAATTTGGCTTAAAATCTGATTCAAGGCGAAAAGAGCAGTTTCCTCGCGCGTCATCGGATCGATCGCATCGTTGAGTTTTATAGTACGTCATAGTCATAAATCAGAGAGACATTCATCACGTTCTGACAATATTATAAGCAACAATTTCTTCCTTATAATAATTCGTTCCACCAGTTCATATATACTGTCATCGCCACTACTTGGGTAATAGCTACGCGTGGACCCCCTTTCTCTATTTCTCTAATAATATGAAGAGATTCTGTCTGCGCCGATCAACTGTCGCCCCCTTTGTAAGCTCGCGCGCTTGTGTATGTGTACAAGTTTTAATGTCAGTATATCTTAATATATATTGCTGCGATAAATCAAGAGCACTGATTGTCCGAAAGCATCCCCCGTCTATGCGAATCCCTTAAAACACAAGAGATCCCGTGCAATTTCTCTACTACCCTCATTCTGTGATTCTTCTTATACATCTAAAAATGTTTTTGTATATTTTCAATTTTCCATTCATTTTATTATAATTTTTCATGTACCTTTAAAGTATTATTATTTTAACTGATGTTATAATTTATCACAGAGTAATTTGTTTTAACCCATAACGTGGAAAAATAATTTGCAAGATAGCTAGACAAAATATAAATATGACTGAAAAGAAAATTTAAAGTTAATCAAAATAGTGGAAATTTATTTTAACCCATATAATTTTTAGTGTTTCCGGGTTTAACGGGCTCACCAGCTGGAAATCTTGATACTAGCTACATGATGGACGGACCACCAGGGAGTCTCATGCAGCGGCCACTAGGCGATCCAGGCTATGTCAATCAGTACCACTACCCACCCGAATATTACGGACATCATTTATAAAGGTGAATGTTGTTATGCATATTGCACATGTTAAATTGATTAAAATCAAATATAATTATTACATATTCTATTGATCATGCATTGCTGCGCATGTTTTGATATAATTTAAAGTTATTATTAAAGATTCAATGAAAATGGAAAAACTAACTCGGGCATGTTTGTATTTATGTTACAGTTGGATGAGCGTCTAAGGAGAAACATGAATCGCAGCAACAACATCACAACTACAACTACTATAAGATAGAATTATAGACGAAATTTATAGTACATCACTTTTTCATACACACACATACACATCAGGAGGGCAAATATGATCCCATTCCCTTTGTCATCACAAAATGCCACATACGTAACCAACGGTACAATGATCAAAATCAGAGCTACTGTGATACGTTTATCGCAGAGACGATTTTAGATACATAGACGAGACACAGGCCAATTAATCTTGCCCCGAGTATGCATTCTCACCTGTGATTTCACGCAATCCCATTTGCTACAATAATTGAGGTGACGAGTTGTGTACGGCGAGCAAAACGGCACAAATAAAATTATTTAGAGCCGTTGGTTTTACGCGTAGCAGTCTCATTATACATATTTATAATATAAATAAACAAAAAAGGGCGATGTTGACAGCGGACGATTCAATGAGTAAAACTTTCATGTGATTGTTCTTTGTACAAATATTTGCGGTGTATAATTGTAGCGATTAAAAGATAATTGAATGATAAATTTTAATACGATCGCAATTGAGAGACTATATTACGATAATTATTTAATTGAGGATTACGTATAGTGATTTAGGAAAAAAATTTTTAGCGGACATGTACATTACAAGTGGAACACAAGTGGAACCTACAAGTGGGAATTGTCGCGCGCAAATGCACTTACTTGCATTTTGTATAGGTCGTTGACAAAAAATGGTGAATTTTTTAGTAAAATTTACGCTCAGTTGTCCTAATTAAATTTTAATCGTTCAAATGAATTTGCTACTAATGATGATTGTTGTTTTGATTGTTGGAATTGAATGAATAATTTTAAATGAATAGGATATTGTGTCAAAAATCCTAGAAATTGTATATTAATTGAATTGTATGTATTGGTACTGATGAGTCCATTTTATAAGAATTTCAAATAATGAAATCCAATAAAATCAATATGATGAACCTAATAAAATAAACCTGTTTATGATTTTAAAATAAAAGTATCCAACAAATTACAACGCTCTCAGAATGCATCATGAATGATCTATTGAAATCAAAATATTAAAATAATTTTCATTATAATTATTAAACAAGAGAATTATTTAACAATATTTATCTTCTATGGAAGCCGTTAGATTTCTTTAGTCAAACCTTTTCTTTTTTATGTAGAATCATTGAACAATTATAATGTGCAGCATTGTGGATGAGAAATTGCTCTGATAGATTAAAAATCTACTTATTACATTTACTGTCTGTACATAACTCTGTAAAATTTCTCACATCACGGATTGTGTATTATTCATTTTATCGTTAGTTTTTTATTATTATATCACCATCCCTTTTTTTACTTGTTAAAAATTAATATTTTATTAACTTAATATTCTCTTTTTTAATAATACTATCATATCTTTACTATTGAATTTTATATTTTAAACTCAATATAAATAAGTATCACCTAACACTCTTCGTGATACACTACGTCTAATGACGATAGATTTTTTAAATCTACCTTGAATTCTCATTTGCAAGGACTTTAGAAAGTATAAAGTTTCAATTCGAAAATTGCATCTCCATGTGTAAGTATTTTTTTTATTTTTTTTTATAGTGGACTTGTTAAATACCAATTTTTTGTCAACAACCCGTATAAATACAAAAATCGAGCAGATTTTCAAACAACCTTATACAAGTCAACTCACACACGTATACTGTAAGTAGAATGAAAAGAAGAAGCAAAAGAACGCGCGAAAGAAATCTTTCGATGTTCTTTCGACTCGGACTTTTTTTTCTCATGATGAAGGCTCTGACGTTTCTTATAATCTACATAGACGCCTTTGAATGCTTCTCTCAAGTTTTCTGTACCTCTCTCTTTCGCTTTTGCCTCTATAACTAAGAAGGAAGAGGACGAAGTGGAACTGAGAGAGAAAGAGAGGATAAGAGAGAGAGGGAGAGAAAAAAAAGTCACGAAGGAATTTTTAAAAGAAGATGAGGCCTCTTGCGTAGAACTCCTCTGTAAAAGTGCGCATTGTGCATATTGGCTCGTGCTTTGCGAATGGCGATAATATGCGCACGCGTCGAGAGGTGACAGCAACGGCAGTAACAAAAACGGATCTAAGTTAAAGAAGCAAAAACAATGCAAACGAGCAATCGAGAGGAAAGAATAAGAAAAGCAAAGATAAAAATAAGAAGGTGTCGTATTGTGACCACATATGCGTATGTATGAATATATACACATAAGCGTGTATGAATGTATACGTATATATTCATGTATACACTCGCTGTATAAAATGTCGACGAATTTTCCTGACGCACGCAATAGGAATATTATTACGAATCTGTACAGTTTTTAATTATATGATATAAATAATTTTACTTATTAAATGCAGCAACAGAAAGAAGGTAAACTATTATAAATATTATAAATAAAATATTTCATAACTGTGTGCAGATGAATACTGCCCTCCTTCACGAAGTGAAAGACAGATGTTTTAAAAGAAGTAATCAAGGTGCATACTCATCTGTTTTCTGTACATTAAATGATGCATAGGAGGAATTTTGAAATACATTAAATATATTTAATGGACAAAATAAAAAGCTGGAAAAACGTAGGATCTGATTATTTCCAATGAAAATAAAATTGGAAAATTATGCTATAATAATTCTAACGATTGAGAAAAGACGAAGAGAATTTTTTGAATAACGATGAAAGAGCAGTATAGCGATTTAAACTACTGCTCGACGGAAATGAAATTCCTAGAAAATAATTAAAGTGTTAACGATTACGATTTACATTATATATATTATATATACAAAAATATTAATTATAAATAGTTAATTCAAATTGAGAATGAGTGCGCGTGTGTGCTTTTCTTATTATATTTATGATGAATTGTACCTTTGAATAAAAAGAGTCGACAGAGAGAGAACGAAAGGAAAAAAGAGAGTGTGTGAAATAATATGTGTAAATGTACCAAGTACAGAGAAGCGCTTTCAAGACTATCTTTTTCTTTTTGGTTTTATGTTTGCAAAATATTTAGGGGTGTATGACTGCTGCGTGCTACAGTGAGTGAATAGTGAAACAAACAGGGCAGCAAAGATGTACCATAGCAACTATACATATAATATAGTTAAAGCGAGTAGCCAGTGTATTTGGAGACCCGAAAGTACACACTCACTCAAAAAAGGAATAATAACGATAAATGTTCACGTTCGGTTCGTCAGAGAACATTTGATTTCTTTACAATACTGTTTTGTTGGTCATGCTTTTGTCGTTTGAAATAGATAACTCACTTACCTATCATTGTGTCAACTATCAACAAAAGGTTTGTAAATGACTACAAAAATATGAATAGTATTAGGGATATTAATTTTGAGAAAACCAATGACACTTTTTATACGATTCTTTTTTCATTCAATTTGAATTTAGGTATAACTTTTAGGGCGTTTTATAAAATTTTAAAAATTGTATCAAATGCTTGATGAAATGAATTTTAAAATCATTTTTAAAATATTTACTCGCTTGACCAACTGACACATGTATTTTACGAAATCGGTTAAATGACTTGTCTGCTCGATCTTTTTACAAAATTGATCAGTACTACTCTCGGTGGTTTGGTGTATTCGTTTTTATTGTTATTTGTGTAATTTAACATTTGGATTTTATTATATGTTTGTGTAAGCGTTTTTAAGGTTATTAGAATTATATTCGTTACATAATTATCGAAGTTGTTACGACTCGTTTATAAAAAACCACCAAAAAAGAGTGTGGCAAGGTGGATCGAGCAGACAAACAAAACTCAGAATAATTCGCCGAATAAATTGCTAAAAGCTTCATGTTATTGCCTTTTGTTACAGGGTTTTCACATAATATTCAACTATTACTGTTGTTAACAATGACCACATTTTTCTTTCCATTTTTAATTACAGAAATTATAGATACTTTCAAATTTTTCTTCTAGGAATGTTGTGGTCTTGTGGTGAAATGCAATTAATAACAATTTGCTATGTATTTTTTCGACGTGAGTTTTTAATTCATATCTTTCAACACGTATACGATTTACCAAGAAATACAAGACGTTACTCCATTGAGTGACGTGATTATACGATATCAAAATTGTTTATTAAAATGACTGTACATGAAAATATAGCTACGCGATGCGATTTGTCATTTGGGCTGTTCATTTAAATATGAGTTCATGCAATTGAATCATCGCCTTAAAAATGTATACGAAATAGCTATTAAGCTATCTAAGTAAATTTATACTTTGTAAGGTATTACAATGGGTACACAGAGTTTTTATCAACAAAAAATCATCGATGTCTCAAACGAGCGCGAAAAAAGCAAAGTTTTAAAAGAAAAAGTTTTAACAGATTTTGTCTAAATGATTAATTGTAATATACAAAGAGTGTAAAAGTGTGCTTCAATGGGAGAGTATGATATTAATAATTTTAAATAAAGCTTGTGGGCGTGAGGTTATCTGAAGAAATTTTTCGAGAAAAAATGCACTGTATGATCATTATAATTGCATTTAAACTGCAATGTTGGAATCACACCGAATGACGAATCTTAGGTGTCATGAAATAAGAAATTTGTTGCGATCACTTACTGTAAACATTTATGATTAATGATGATGTATAAATAAGATAACATTCATTATATCGGTATGAAATCTAACTTTTTACTGGTTATTATTTTTTTCTTACTTTTATTGTTCTGAACCTTTACCTTACATACAGTTTTTGATATAATACTGGAATACTGGATAAAATATACAAAAAGGTACTTATATTTACTACACATTCTTAACTACCGCTTAAGTTAACAGCAATCCAAAACGTGGCGCATCTTTAAAATGTTGATCGATGTACGATGCAACAAAAATAACCAAATTATTTCAAAGTTGATCCATTACTATTTCTCTTTCTTGAGCTGAATTTTCACAGTACATGACAGTGGAAACTGTGACCTGCAGCAAAATACGCGAGGCAACATGGGTTGCAAAAAAAATTTATTTCTAAAAATATCGAAACATACGCGCGTCGAAAGTATATAGCTAATAATACGTAAAAGTATAAAAAAGATGAATCGAAAGGTGCATAAATTTACAAATAAAAAATGACCTATGTATAAGTATAGGAAAAAACTTGTGCAACGTAGTAGAAGATTTTTAATAGAAAACTTAAAAGAAAAGATTATTTGTTTTATCTTCTCATAAAAAGTAAAAAAATAGTCTATAACGTGCGTGCAATGTGGGGTGATAATAAAAAAGTTATACACGCGCGTTTTTTTTTTGTATATCTTCACATTATATTTTGATATCAATGTTGTGACGATGCTAATTTGACTGCGTCCATACGTCTCAAGCATGGCCGTGAATAATATGTTCTTAACAAGCATATGTATACGTATAGCCAAGCATTACCCAATCTTAGGTTCAAAGTCGCGCGGGAATACTTATTATACTATACACTAACATTCATATGCAGACACGCAGGCACAGTGTGAATCATATTAATGATGGGAAGGGGAGGAAAAAAAACGTGGATAGCGAAGAATAGTAATGTTCATCGAAATCTAGGTTAGAAAAAGTGTCCATTGTATAGTGTTTTTTGAAACTTAAGCATTAAATGCTTGATCTTGTGTATAAATGTTTTGTAATTATTTCGCTTTTACGCATCGATTCCTTACCTACTTATTCCCTAATCGCAAATGGTTCTTCATTTATTTTTAAACATTTTTCTTGCAATTTTCACCATCGCTCACCTATCGAAAATAAGCGAGTTCAAATATATACAAAACTGCAATATCAAATCATCTCCGATCGAAAATTCAACGCGCAGCTGTGAAATTTTTCGGTACCGCAATGCATAATATCCGGACTACGGGGCTTGATAAAGAGTGGGTGTGATGGTTTGTTAGCAAGCCGTCAATGATTTGGTCTCGTCGTTATATCTATTATTATGCAGCCGTAGCGTAGGTATTGCGCGAAAAAGGGGTCGATTCTGTATCTTTATAGGTATACAGGCGCATGTACATGTACATGATTTATAAAACAGGCATTTGTGAAAATTGAGGTAAGCTACAACAGCAGCGGCAGCATCAGCAGCAACTACGGTGGCAGCATCCCCTGACCATTTATGAAATACGATCTCTCTGGGGGTATCGTCAATACCGTTTACTGTCTAGCCGCTCTCACTCTACCAATTACCATTTGATGGCTATTCCATGGAAATGATCCTCCTTATTCTTCAGCCTTTACGTACAAGCGCCGAGCTTTGGAAAAATCAACCAAGATGCCAATTATCGGGAATCGACGCGTCGTGGCCTGCATGGGAAGCGAGTGCGCGTTCTTTTTCCTCGTTATCACGTAAAAATATATGTATAAGGGCTCGAGTATTATTTGTTTGGCCCTCTAACGGAGTTCAATTTTTATCTACGGCTTTTTCGTGTAGAAAAATTCATGGTCGTTATTTGGTGCGCCTTCGCTGTATTTTATGTTCACACGTTTTTAAAATTGTTTACAAATAACAAGTCGGGAGCAAAGAATGAGCCACGACTGCAATCCGTATTATCGAGGATTGCTCACAATCGCACAGAGAGCCAAGGCATAAAACAAAGAGCAAAAGACGCACCTACGACGAAGCTACTCCGAGGCAGTCAGCAAGTACACGCGCTCGAGTCGACGGTGCCTGAGGGGGTCGGCGTCGACGGCGGCAAACAATCTCGTAATGGTAGAACGCGCGGATATGCCGCATGCAGCCAGACGTAAGCACGGTAATGAGATATTAGACTTGCTGTATGGATCTAGCTAGCCAACGCTTAAGGGAGTGGCTCCGGTCAGGGTGAGAGAGAGAGAGAGAGAGAGAGAGAGAGAGAGCAAGTGAGAAAGAGAGAACGAGAGACAGAGAGTAGAGAACTGTCACGGAATACCGTGCCCGTCGCCATCGCTTTCACGGCATATCCTTTGGGACGTGATTATACGCATTATCTACAGTATGCTGGATGTATTGCGTACTTCGCGTACACGAGTACTCTTACGCATCTAAGCGACAGAACGAGTACAGAAGCTTCCGGTCTCCATTTCTCGATTACGATGCCAAGTAGGCGATAAATTTGGAGCGATGCGCACTTCTCGGTAGATCGCCTATACGTATGGGGTGACTGTCTGTCGATGAAGTTTTTTCGCTTTCGAAGCTAAGGAAAAATTTGACGAGGGGACAGCCCTGCTAAACTGCTTTTTATGGACCCTTTTTGAGGACGCGTCGCGAGTCGACAACAGGCCGTGAGTATAGTCAGTCGTTTATTTTGGATCACCGCGTGGACAGACAACTGTCTGACTCAAAAGTTATGGCTTTATGTAAGCTTAGGCGCATATTATTCCGACTGATCCGTATGTATAATAAATCTGTTTTCTCGACTGTATTACAAATTCGGTTTGGGCCGTTGATTGATTTTCCTTATTTTTTCCCATTTCATTCATATTTAACATCGAGCAATTACGAAAGTGCCTGAAAATGCTCGATGCGCTCGTTACCACAGTATGAAAATCAAAAGTTCTGTCATGCATTGAAATAATAGCTTCATTATCTAGTCGACTGCTCGGCTCTATCCTTCATTTTCTTTTCGTTCATTTTCTTTTTGAGGAGCCCGCTTGATTATTTGCTCTATCAATTTTCGCCGAACGCTCGTCCTAATCATAGGATAGCTGCAAGTTTTTTCTTCCGAGGCAGAAAATTTAAAAATTCTTCCTAGCCCCCCATTTTATCCGCGTATATAGGTATATACGCGTGCGTGCATGTATACGCGCGTACAGTCGTGTAGCTAGTGAGCAGCTCTCCTTCCGCTACGGACAAATAGGTGTCCCGGCATATGTAAAAGCTAGGCGCTGTATTCGTTCGGGCTCGCGCGCGCCACCAGCAGCCAGCACCAGCCCCTCTGGCCGGCCATTTGTCAATGTCAAGGCGCGAGCGTACGGTTACCCTGGCAACGCGCGCTGCTACTGCTCGTACCTTTGCCCCCACCCCCGCGTTGCCGCCTGTGTGCCTCGCTTCGTCTCTCTCTCTCTCTCTCTCTCTCTCTCTCTCTCTCTCTCGCTCGCATCCACCCGCCACTGTGCGTCTCGCTTGGCGCCGAGATAACCCCCGTATAAGCCGTCATCGTCGTTGCTATATACCCTACACCCCCCTAGCTCTGGGCTCGCTCACCGAGCTCTATCCCGGCTTTATATCTATACGTGGCTATCTCTATATGTATATATAGCAACGCGCAACCCCTCCCTGCTATCTGCGCAAGCGTGGGCTGAATTTTATTTTGCAGATATATCTGTATTTAAGCTTTTTCCTACGCAGATTCCGAGCTTTTCTACGCGGGGGCGCTCCTGATCATGCTGTGCCCGGCTCTGTAGGGCTTACCATCAACGGTTGTTTTTATGATCTTGGGATAGGTGATTATTGTATTAAGGGTACTTTTATTGAGGTTTTAAAGCTTGTTGATGATTTTCGTCTGACGTTGCGAGGTGTAACAAGTGATTGCGATTGCCAGTATCCAATAACATCGATCTGATAAGATTTTTTATCGTCGGCTTATTATCGGCGCGGGAAATAATTGAAAAGCCATTTTTATAATTTATTATTACTTTAGAACTGTCAATAAAAAAAATTTAATATCTTAAAAAGCAGAGTGGAAAAGGGAAAAAAATAAAAGAGAAAAGGAGAGAAAGAGAAACAGACAGAAGGAATTTTCTTTGAAAGTCATAAATAATCTAAAGCCTTCCTTGTTTTCTTTAGCGAAGCGTATAATACAGAAAAAACTGTTTCAACCCGAAAAGCGTAATTCTTTCTTCAACTCCCCGGAATAAAAGAAAGTATAAAAAAAAAGTAAAAAAATTCCGAGTTTTTCTTTTATGCGAGCTTGTACATCTATATACTTGTAAAAGCTAGGTGTAAGTAAGCCAGCCGAGCGCAGGCAGTAGCCGGCAAATACTTCGTTTTCAGACGCTTTCCCGCAAACGATACAAAAGTAGCGTTAGTTTTAAAGGATGCTTGCACCCTTGCACATGCAAGTGCAAGACAAGCCGCTTAAATTTAAACAGGATGTGGCCGTCTGCGGTAGTATCAAATTATAGCAAGGACATGCCTACTGCACACGCGTGCGTAGGTGCAGCAATAGTAGCAGTAGCAGCAGCAGCAGCAGCAGCAGTAGCAGTAACAACAACAGGGCGAAAGGGGTGAAAAGTCAAAAAGGAGGGAAACAAAAAGAGAAAAGGTTTCACTCGCTCGGTCGGTTGCTGCGTTGGATTCTGGGAGTAGAGTTGCGAGTTGGGCCATGGCCGCGAGGCGCCTGCGCGTCCTGTAATGATTGACTGGCTCGCCTGGCAGCCAACAGACAGACGTTGCCATATACTTCGACCGCCCCACTCGCTCGCAAGCCAAGAGGAAAGCTTATGTATGTAGCTACACATACGATGCATGTAATAATGCATGTATACGCGCTGCAGTGTGCACTGCGCTGCTCGCACGCACGCACGCGAACACGCATACATCTACGCAGGCACGTAAACAACAATGCACGCCTGGATGCGAGTCGCCGTATTCGTCGTCGTCGTCGTCGTTGTCGTCGTGCCCAGTGCACCAGAATGCGCCCGCGCTCGTGTGTGATTTTTAATGCGCGCACTCGCGCCGCACATTCTCGTATCTGCAGCTGTACACGCACGCGTCCGCATATACGTGCGTATTGCAGGCTAGCGTGTTTGCGTACATGCGCATCTGATACGACTACGATATGGATATATAAATATATATTAAGCCGTGCTTTGACAAATTGGTATTTGATCGATTACGCGCGCCTCTGTACGCGTTGCGCTGCCGCGAGCCGCTATATGCCAACTTTCCGCCGAACTATGATGCTGCCGCGTCGATAAGGCAAATGACAACGATGATTAAAATGGCCACGAGATTTATCTACAAATTACACTCGACTAAAATTTTCATTTATCGCCACTTTTATCCTCGACTTTTGCGATCCTTCCTGGCTGGAGAGTCAACTTTTATAATTCAAGACTCAAACCAATATCGTTAATACTTTTACAAACGAGGGCTGGATGAAGTTAAAAATGCAGTGTCTCTACAGCATCGGGCGTTTTATTCAAATCATCGTTAGGCATTATTTCGGTGGATATTTTAAACATGATTGTGACTGTGCCCATTGACGTTATAAACAAATTTGCAGAATCTAGATCCCGTTCAACACTGAAATTTATCAGTAAAAAATGTTGCAGGAATTTTTTTGTTTCAAATAACTTATTTTAGCTTTTTAAAAGAATACCCAATAATAAAATAGCGTGATAGAAGGATCATTATAAAAACATCATCAACTATTTGAATCAACACAGCAACCCCTTTCAGGCGGCACCTCTAAATAATATACTTATTATTCACTACAAGCTATTTTATCTGGTTACATTTTCTTGAAATTTTATTAGTTCATGTATAAAAAATACTTTCATAGATTTCTTACAATTCAGTGCCGCATGTGTATTTTTTGTTTGATTGACGTTTACTTTCTCTTCTTCTTCATGATTTTTGAAATTTTTCTCTGCTTTCAAGAACACAAAAAAAAATGAAAAAGATTCAATGTATATATTTTTCATTGATTATTATTTTTTATTATTTTTGTTTTTACATAATTTGCTGTCAAGTCATTAAAACTGCTTAATAATAAATCAAAGTGTCAATATTTGTAGTGTCATGTAATGCTTGTGTGTGCCTATACTGATATCTTCAAATTATTTATTGAAAGCAGCTCACTTAATTTTATTAAATTTTTTCAATATTGTTAGATAATAATGGACATCATCTATAATCGTGATAGAAAAATCATTTTTTAATAGTAACAAAAAATAATTGTTTTATTTTTTCGAAGATTCACCAATAAATATTCGAATCCAATAAAAGGTAAGTTAACAATAAATTAGGATGAGCCAGCTAAGGAAAGATGAGAACGACTCGGTAGGATAAGGGAAGAAAAGTCTCACCAAGAAGACTCTTTCTTTCTCTCTCGCCCCGATATTCTCTGGGCTCTTGCTTTGCCTTTACCTCGTAAGTATTTTCGCAGCAGCCTTAGCGCTAGTAGCAGTGTAAGAGAGTCGGCAGCATAAATTGAAACAGATGAGAGTTTTTCGCTATACTTTTATCCCAAGAGAGAGAGAGAGGCTAACTTTCGCTCTTCTCTGCTTTTGCTACGTATTACGCTCGAGGTTTTGTACGGTCTGGCTATTGCTTTATATACATTGAAGGCAAAACGAACAGCAAAAAATGCAAAGCAATAGTAACCATGAAGAGGATGCGAAATAAGAGAAAGACGAGATATGAAGCGTAAGCGTTCAACGCGAGCGTGGAATAATTATAATTTGATGTTGGCCTCGTCGTTTTGCTTATATTTTGAGTGAATGTACGGAAAAAATTTTACTGCTGTCTGGCAGCATTGGTTTTATATTTTTGCATGAACACGCCATGTCGCAGCTTTGCTACGTTGCCCGGTGTTTTAAATTAATTTTAATATTAAATTTGTATCGCTCGATCTATGCTCAGATTTTAATTGATACTGCTCATTTTAATCGCAGCAACAATGAAATTCGAATTGTGCGCTTAATAAGGAAAAATGAGTTAAATATTCAAATGAACATTTTGGGTTATCTCGTTACAGATTGCAATAGATCACTTGCGAAGGGCATAGAATGTGTTCTCGGAGTCTGCGAAAGTGAATGAAAGATTAAAGCTTGATGAAGATGAGATGGCTTAAGAAGCGACGACAAAAGGGTGAGTTTACGAGCTTGCTTTCTTCAGTCCCTCCTTACCGTGCAAGCATAAGAAAGCTTTTCATTGATAGCCGTGTCGCCACCGTCGTTCAAAGTGTTCCACGAGCCATTGGGCTTTATTTGTCTTTAATTGGACTAATTCATGCGATCACCTTCCAAATGCGTATGTGCTTCATTTGTAGGACCATTGTCATTAAAGACAATTGATTGAATGTGAAATCAAGATTTTCTTTTCTTTCATAGTTTGCGTAGCCGATTGTTCAGTTTCTTCATTATCGTGCGCTATTTTAAAATTTTTTCCTCGCTCTTACAACATTTTTTAGGAGCTTATTACTAAATTACAAAGAAGCTATCAAATGAAATAATATTAAGGTGACAAATTGCAATAATATGTTTACGTAATATCACGTATAATAAAGTTTTGAATTGTTTTAAAGTTTCGTCTATAGTATGATTAAAACCCGGCACCAAACGGATACGAATTTAAATATTCTGCAACATAAACTTGGAAAAAACTCACCTGAGAAGGTTAAACTTTGAACTCACGCAAGAGAATTAAAATTCTAAATCAATACTCGTAATTATTTAAGCTGCTGAACTCGGAACCTTCGTATCCTATTCTTGAAACTTTGTGGTACATAGCGGAAGGCAGTCCAACTTCAATTTCATGTAATGTGGTGCGATCAATTTTCAAGTCATTAAAAATGTCTACAATACGTGATCCTGTAGGTATTTCTAAAACTGCTATGTTATTTTTATGATCTAAAGTAATAATTCTACTGCAGACCTCAGTTTTTCCTCAAGTTCTGCAAGAAGAAAGGAAAAATGATGAGTTCATTCAGACGAAACGGAAAGAGGATCGAAAAATCTTTTAATGATCGACGGAGGTCCAAACGAGTCTCAAAACTCTCAAGGACGCATAGGTAGCCTTTGTCAATCGTAAAATATGTTCGTAGTCTTGGTAAAGTGCGCGAGAATCATGAAAACTACTACCATTGGGCGCAGATGGTACGCAGCGTCATTAAGCCTTTCGAGCCTCAGAGTCGGGCGAGCAGCTCGTATATATATATATATATACGTATACATAAAGCTACACGCTCGCTGCGTATAGAAAGAGAATCGAGAGACCCCCTTGATACCGAAGGCCGAAGGGTAAATAATTTAGAACAACAGTGCTTGGTGTACGAGGCTGTCTTTCTCTGATGCTTTTCGCGCTCTCCTTTTTCTCCAAGCGAGTAACTGTACATTCACGAACGAGAGATTTATTGCAACGCTCGCGCGCGAGAGACAGAGAAAGAGAGAGAGAGAGAGAGAGAGAGAAAAAGAAAGAGGGAAACGAAGAGAAGCTGAATTATATGCAAGGGGTGCTAAGAGACTCTTTTAATAGAAGTCTGATTGATTATTGATTTTCGTATACTATATTATGACAATTTTTTTTCCTTGCCTCCTGATCTATTCTAAAATTGCGTTACGATACAAGGGCTTATATGTACTAAAAATGCTTCGAACGATAGGTTTACACTAGACTAATCTACAGCCGTGGCTGTAATTGAAATACAGCCTGAAACTAAATGTCACAGGGCTAAATCCTGAAACGAAAAAAAAAGAAGAAATGAAGAAAGACACGCCATTTCGTTAAAGTCCACTCAACTCGTTACTCAGCTTGTTGAACACCATAAACGCGCAACCCAGTGCTACGCACTCATATAAAAGACATGCGGGACTGCCGCGAAGAAAAATGGTCAAGCTCGCAAACTAAGTGTAGCATCACAGAGCAGTTCTGGCTGTTGTTGCAGCCGCTGCAAAGCTTCGTAACTTTGACAATTATAGGAGCCATATATAGAGCTTGAGCACGACAATTTTTACTCACTCTTTCTCTTTCTCTCTCTCCTTCTCTTCCAATCTAGCGTCAAATATATTACAGAGCCTTGTGTGTTGCGGTTGCTCTGTAGCCACCTGTGAAGCACAACTCACAATTTTCGTCCTTCCATTCTCTTTTCTGGCTTCGTGTACAAAAATAGCAGTTCCTGAAAACGCAAATAGAGCAAGAGAGCGAGAGAGAGCTTTTTTCCTCAAATTTTTGGAAAGGAGATTTAGACTTTTGTCCCTCTTGTTTTTTCGCTGGGCTCTGCAACTTTTAGCTTGTTCAACAGGACGCGTAGTTAGGTGACTGGGCTGTACGGAAAATTTTTTCGTGAACGCTCAAATTAATGGACAAGAGTAGTTGCGTTTTCATTTACCTCGCATATGAGCAAACATACAACATTCATGTGAAGTCAATTCTCTGACAAATCCTTCAGCCAAACAATTTTTTCTTGTTGATATAGTACTATTCCACATTTTTTGTTGCTATAAATTATGACACTGGTACTCCAACAATGTAGATTTTTAGTAATAGAAAGCATGATCTTCATTATGGTCACCTGGAATACACATGTACCTATAACGAGCTTAACGTCTTATTATACTCAGTCATGGACGATTGCATTTTTATGGTATGTTAAGCGACAATCAAATTTCAAAATATTTAACCAATCAATGTGACTCTTTGTGCATGACTAACTGAAGGGTTATGAGTTAAAAAATGGAAACTAAGTAATTATATGAGTCATCCGAGTAGTCGAGTATCAGTGAGCGTGAATGAGATGGAAAGAGAACGAGTCGTTTTTCTATCTCTTTTTCATCCCATCTCAAGTAGCATAATCAATCACAACACTCAATGACCTTTGCACACGCGGACCCTGATACGGAGCCCGACGCGCGCATATCGCATTGTAATTTTACTCTCCGGAGTTTGCATGAGTGAAAAAAGCAGCGAGCCGAGATAACGAATATCGTCGCGGAGGTATAAAAAGCGAGCTCTCACGAGCACAAGGAAGAATGGCACTATAAGAATTTTGAGGCAGATCGGTACTCGCTCGATATCGATCTCGCTGCATCATAATATAAACGTATGGGATACGTATAACGCGCGTACACGGACAAGAGAGAGTGAGAGAGCATATAACGCCCGAACGATTATATCACTTCGGTAACGAGAATAGAAGGAAGTCCAACGTGCTGCAGTATGTACAACATGACTCGGAGTCATTTGTTACGTGACTTGGTAGAAATCACCGGCTACACGACGACATCAGCGACGAAGACGACGGCGAGGACGAGCCCCGTAATCCTACTCTTATTCCACTTACAAATACACTCGCAAACTTTTTCTTCTTTGCTGGTTTAGCATGACGCTTATGGACTAATGATATTTGTACATTATTGTAATACTATATAATTATATTTTGAAGATGTATTGCTCATCTCATGTTTTTTTTATCGATCTAAATGATTCAATGTTTAGTTGCTAATAAAATATCCCCAGAAAAATTTAAATGAAGTGATTTTTTAATAGGTTCAATTACTTTTTTCATTTTGCTTTAGACACAATGCCAAAAACGCTTCACTAAGCGTCGTTTCAAGTACAATGTCGGTAACGTCGACGAAACAAAGGAAGGCAAAACGTAGCTTCATTGTACGTCAGTTTGGAATTTGCATAGTGGAGAGACATAGAAGTGGATTGTGCGCGAGTCTTATATACGTTCGAACGCACTACCTCGCCGGTTAGGATGCAATGAGGTACTCGCGGAGTTTGGCGCAATCAGAAATTCCTCGAAGGTGCCGCAGCTCGTAGTTTCTCCGCGCCTCGCTTGGTGGTCTCGTCGGCGCATCTCTCTCCCTTTGCGAGGCGTATATACCTTTGCCTACACACATACGCGCTAGCGAATGTTCGTATAAGAACTATACAGCGAGACGCGCATTAACTCGTACAGCAGCAGCTACATCGTTAGTAGCATACCTTACCAGTTCGCAGCTAGGCTTCCGAAAGCTTCCGAGTGCAGCGCAACTGAGTGAAATTCCAAAAGCGTCTGAGTACTCGACACGACTGAATAATTTAAAATCAATTAGCTACCAAACTAAAGGTACACCCTCCTCCGCGCAAAATAACACGTATTAACGAGAACTATTTTTGCGAGTTTTTTCAAGAATTTGAGTTGAAATATTTTTTCGAGAATATTAAGGTTAATGGTGGTTGGGACCAGAAAAAAATAATAATTTTATAACAAATGGCAATAATTTATATCCGAGAGTAGCGCGGGAGAAATTTCCTTTGCCGCATAACAAAACTATAGTGCAGGCAGCGGTGTGCGCTAAAGCTCTCGTATAAATGTGTGCGAAGTATAAAAAGCTCAAAATTTCACTGAGCGAAAGCGCTCGCGCTTGTACAGTGCTAAGTCAGCTCGTCGGACGAAACGGAAAACTCTTACTCGCGAACGCACTTTTACAGCGAACTGCTCTCAGCTAGAAAAAAAAAATGGTAAAAAAAAAGGAAAAAAATGATAAAAAAGCCAGTACGCAGTCAAGCAGCGGTGTGCGCGCAATCTCGCAAAAGTGTTCGGCTGTAGCGCTACAGCTAGAAGAAGAAAGAGAGTGAAAATGAGTTGGAACGCTGCTGCCGCTGCTTTCATGGTAAAGAGAGAGAGAGAGAGAGAAAAGGGGTTTTCCCTGAGTGCCTCTAGGTTGGCTGCTGCAGTGAACGTGAATTCCATCCTGTCATTTGTAACTGTCGGGCTGCTCATTACAATTCCCCATTCTTCGAGTGTACGCCCAAAAACTTCTCTATGTATACATATATATAGTATACACTCTCCTCTCTCTCTCTCTCTCTCTCTCTCACCCCTGTCGGCGCTGCGCTCTCGATCCACACCCCCTTAACCTCCTTTTACCGAGAGAGAGTTTCATTTGCGCTTTCTCTTCGGGACGCATGCTAAGCATTTTCGAGTGAGCAATACAAGTCACACGCACACGCACACGCACACGCACACTGACTCGTACATGTATACATACACCCACACACCCTCACGCGTCTTTCTGTTTGAACGCGACTCCGCTGCAAAGAAGAGTATTTTCGTTTAGCAACTCCCGTAGCACTGGAGATGGTTTTTGGCGATGTGAAATAGCGAAAGGGAGAGAGAGAGAGAGAGAAAGAAAGCGAGAGCTCGAGATGGTTTGGGGTGAACTTTCATGATCGTGTCGAGATGATTATAGTCTTGGATTTTTATAGCGATCCGAGTGCTTTATTCGTCTAAACACATACCTACCCGCGCCGAGCTTAAGAGGTGTCGGGCAATATTCGGCTCCAATTTTTCCAGAGCGTAAATGGAAAAGTTGATGTTTCGTACGAGCGCGGAATACTCGATGCGCGAAATTGAATTTAAATTTACTTGCGATGATGATTTATCGTTTAAACTCTGATGTAAAAGTAGAAAATTGGTAACAAAAACCGTGGATAATGCTAAGTTGCTCGCGGCAAAAATACCAGACTAGCAGCAGTGAATGTTATTAACATTTGCTCTTTTACATCATAGTCTTAGAAAATAACAAAAATAATGACATACAATATACGATATGGCTATACCATAAATCTTACTGTGTTAAATGAAATCGCTTTGTGGAAAAACTTTTGCAAAGACTTTTTTCTCAAGTTCATTGGAAGGTTTATGCTAACAAAAAACAAACCTTCAATGAATAAAATATATAAAATTATTATTATTATTATTATTATTATTATTATTATTATTATTATTATCATCATTATTAATATTATTATACTTTATTCCATTTTTTATTTTTTGTCCAAACAAAACTCATAAACAAAATACTGTTTAATTTTTTTTTAACGGTTCATTTAAAATTTTTTAATTTCATTTTGAAAAATTATTAAACGATATTTTAAAATATTATTTCACGCGAAGTGTATGTCCTTTGCTGCTACTCGGTGTGTCTGTGATCACATTTGATGCTCCATATTACGCATTGAAGATTCGTATCGTACACGAATGCCGGAGTTGATTATGCCATTATGACAGTGTAATCGTTTTATCGTTCATTCGCTCGTGAAAATCAGACGCGAAAGAGGACTAGTATTCTTACCCTCAACGAGAGATAGAACAACTTTGGCTCATTCGTATTTTATCACGCTAATAGCCTTTTGGAATGCTTGGAAGTTACATTGGCAACGTAAGATAGCGCAATAAGTAGCATAAATATAAAGACAACATATAAGAGCTTCATAACTATCGAATTGATTGATTTTTTTTTAAATGAATATTATTCTTTATATCCATTAAACAGTGATGCAACAGGGATTAAAGTACAGGTCACTAAAAGTTCATATGAATTCAGTTTGGTTTTCAATTTATGAATGCTACGCGTCGGCAGTTTTTACGCAATCATTGGAATATCGCAATCCTGTATTGACTAATACAAAGTCATATTGCGTGCGAGCGTAATAAAACTGATGAAAATACAGCGAACAAGACTCATATTGAAAAGAGATAGAGAAACAGAGAGAGAAAAACGATCGACAATAATTATACTGAAAAACGAACTATCCGACGGAAGGATGGGAAGTTGGTCGGTGTAAGCCACTCCATATAGAAGCTCCGCACGCACGTACCCATACGCGTACACATGCGCAGATATGCCATTTTGCGCCTCTTTTATTCTCCTCTATATTGCGTACGCCGCGCACGTGCTTTATAATTAAAAAATGCGAAAAGCAATTGCAAATTGGAAAACGGCCGCGAGCCGGGCGCCAATAGGCGCAGCGTGTGTGTGCCTGCGCTGCGCGCGTACACGTTTCTGCGTTGTTTATGAAGCGTTCATTGATTTTTACGCAAGCCTACCGAATTAATGACCGCGCGTACGGTTGACTCGTTGCGACGTCGATTTCGGTCGTCGACCTCCCCGGCACATATAGCGCCTTCGTATACAGTTACATACGTATATGTACGAGCCGCATGTGCTGCACACGCATAAACACGCATAGAATATACGCGCGCGTCGATCGGCGAAACTAATTTTTTCTCCTTTTTTCACCGAGTCACAGCTGCTCGTTCTTTGCATTGAGATAAATATTAAATATCTGTTCGAGATATGAAATTTTGCGTTTAATTTCAAAGGAGCTTTTCAAAGAGCGATATTCTAATTTATTATTTTCATTGTGAATTATCGGTACGGTGGAGGGATTTGTATCTCGTTAACGTAGATAGGCCAAAACGACACCCGGAGCATTTCGTATTTTATAATTCATCCGCCGCGGCTGCGTATATTTCTGCAGAATATTTATCTGGATATTTTGACCTTTCGCATACATAATAATGCGGCGTACGATTATATACATATGAATACAACATTAACGTAAATAAGCTTAAATCCCTGAGAGCTTTTGAGTCGAAAGTTAAACGAGCATCGCGATTAAGCGACTGGACTTTAGGGAGTTATAGTATGCGTATGTGTATGTGGGATTGGTACAGCTCGGAGAAAGAGGAAAAGTCTCGAGCCCGGCCCACGTGGTCGTACACGTATACGTAGAGAAGAGAGAAGCTCCCGAGGAATTAGCACTATCAGGAAGAGTCACGCGTGACTCAGGCAGGCTTCTCCTTCCCCCGCAAGGGTCACTCACATTGCGTCGCGAGCTTTGCAAACCGAAAATCGCTGAAAATCGTGCCGACCAGCAAAAGAGACTAGCAGAGCAGAGTAAGCTTGCTAATTGCCGCAACAGCAGAAGCAAGAGCAAAAGTAAAAGAGTAGTCGGCCATTCATTTGGGTTAATGCGATCTTGTATTGAGCTAATGACATGTACAAACATACATACCGCTAGAGTTCAAATGATAGCTTTTAAATAACTCGCTAACTCCAATCTCACACGCGTGTAGCCGATTATAAGTACATGCCGATTTGAAGACGACCTCTTTGCATTCTGCGTGTGCGTGCGCATATATATACCGATTACCGACTGCATACAGAGCGTCGTCTCCTTTCGTATTCGTTGCTTTGCCTTATATGCGCGCGATGGTCTGCACGGGAATGAACAACCAGAGCCACTGCTGATTCTGCAACCCTGCTGTGTTCGTGAATTAGCAAAATATTCGCGTTTTCCTTCCTGCAGAAGCACAAGTCGGGACTCGCGCATAAATTATTCATACGAGAGTTAGGCATTAACGTCCTGGGGGCTAGCTTACGCATGCGTTTGATTGAATTTTTTCCTTCGATTATGTTAATTTATCTTGATTGTCATGACTGTACAGCAGCGAGAGATTTTTTATTGGTTCAAATCGGTTATCAAACTGTTATATGATGACTTTTTCGATTTCAAGCTCGTAGCAACTACGATCGCAGATACTTAGTCATACTACTTGTATACTTCAATTATCTTCAAGTATGAGGGAATATTTCAACATCTATATCATAAGTTATATTTAATTAATAAATAATCAAAGAACCATCATTTCCTTTTTTCTGGCAGAATTTCACCGCGTTATTATATTAAAATTATGCAACCCCCTATAAGCAAAAGTAAAAGTTAAGATATGACCGAAAAAGATATTATTTCAATAACCATGGTATTAGATGCATTTCATTAGTTACACGTTACATCTTCCAAACGATTGATAATTATATAAAAAAATCTATTTACCTGCAGCGTTTGATAACTTTTGGTAAACTCATATAGTAACACTGTTATGAATATACCCTTTGAGTTCAATGTGCTCTGTACACTGTACAAAAGATGATGCAGTGAAAAAAAGCAACGTATGAGTTGTGGGAAAGATCAAAGATATGAAAACGTTTTACATCTTGATAGCTGAGTCGATGAACGGTAATCGAGACACGAGATGCATACGCGCAGATGTCGAGCGGCCAAAATAGGATGTAATTTTCAAATGCGGTTGCGTCCGTTTATTCTTCCCTTCGCAGGACAAGTGACATGCAGCAGCAGAAAAAACTGCAACGGTTCGTTGTGCCAGTAGTCAATTTTTTCTATTTGTCTTCGACGCATCGACATGTACTGTGCAGCCGTATACTTCACTTTTAACTATCGCAGTACGCTTTGGTATATTTGAAGTTTCTCTTGAAACTAGACCCGTCCTATGCTCGTGCAGATATTTTCTCTTTCAAAGGACATTGTAATTATCACTGTATCCATTGTGCAATACGCGCATGTCGATATACGCAAGAGGCTAGTAACAAAACTTTTCGTTCGTTAACGTTTCTGACTAACTGACGCGCAGCATCCCAACGTTGAGGCCATACCAGCAGGTTCTATTTAAGCTTGTCAAGTGTTTTTTAAGGACATCTATATGACTGAGATACATCAAACATATTATTCTATTGATTACACGAAAATTGAAGCTTTAGCTTTGCCTGGCCTTTATTTTGAATAAATAGGATACGAGAATTAATAAAATGACAAATTCTGTATATCTTTGTTAAAATTCATTCTGGTATTTTCTCAATTTAATTTTAATTAACAATAACATTGTCATCCAATCGTTTAGTTCAGTTTTGAAGCTATTTAATCCTAGTTTTGAGAAAATCACACGGAACTTTTAGCTCACTAAGTTATTTTATGTATGTTTTATGTAAGTAAATTTTATGTTATTTCATGATATTATATTCTGATGTTCTAATCATTCACTGCAAAAGCTTGAAACTAACGAAAAGATGTGTATTTTAGGTCAGAGGGGCAACAAATTATGTTAATCAAGTAGTATAAGTCAATGACGATACTAAATCAATTTTGATCACAAAATTTTCATTTTTGGGCCTTTGAGAGCAAATCTACGGAAAAGTCGTGAAAATTCTGGCGAGACACGTAACTTTTCACAGAATCACCTGAAACGAAAAATTCAAAATTACATCATTAGTTTATGAGTTTTATCAGGTACTGACGTAGAGTTTTTTCATTTATAGTAATTTTTCGAATTTTGCCGTAGTTTTAAAGTTGAAATAAACGTTAAAATTGCGTCCAGACATGAAAAATCGACTTTTCGAAAAGTTTGTGATAAACAAAAATAATTAAGGTAAATAAATTACCTTAGGTATTAAAGTAAATAAATAATTATCAAACTAAAAGTTTAATATTTTCTACAATTTTGCTCTGATTGGGCTGAAATTTTCACAGAATACTCTTGGAAGTATAAACAATCAAATAAAATAATACATACTTTTCCAAGGCCAGGAGAAATAAAAATAAAATACAATTTGATTTATATTTATTTGAACTAAATTTTCACAATGTTAATAACCACCATTGAATGGAAGATCTTCCAAACTTGAATATATATTGTCATTTTGTCTAATTTTAATTGCATAAGCTTTTCTACCTGAGAAAGAATCATGAGGGTCATTTTGGACCGAAGTGTTGATCTTTCACCGCTAGATGGCAAGTAACTTTATCTGCAAATCTGCAAGCGTCAAAATAAAATGATAGTATAAATTAAACCCCACTTTTCAACCTTCTTTACAGTTCTTGGCTGATATAGAAAATTGTAAGTCATTGAAAATTTCACAATTTTTGTTAATAGCAGATTGTTTTTTTTTTCAATCAAAAATCAACGATGAATATTCAGTTCAACGAAACAAAAAATAGATATACGTACAAGAAATTGATGAATACAATATTAGATGTTGTATAACTCTAATTAATGTATAATAAAGAATTGACACTATACGTAAATGTACATTAAAAAGGCAAAGGAGACATTTAGCTTAAACGGGCTGAGGCTCCACCGTCGGCGTTCGTTTCATCTTCTCATGCAGTGTCCAGGCGCATTATCCCTGACTCTTTTTATTTTCTCTCTGTCTTTACTTCTCTCTGCTGTTGCTATATTTTTTCTTTTCGGCTCCGAAGCGGCATTGTTAATTGTTTGATCGACAAGATTACGGTGCGTCTTACATATCCGGCGTCTCTTTCTACCTTTAGGGACTAGCCCCCTTCTACTTTTTCCATTGAAGCTAAAGGCGGTAAGTCTTTTTGGTCCGTATGCAGCTACCGTGTATAGTTGACATTATTGAAGGACAATTCCTCCTTAACGCGCCTCTTGTATGCAACAAGTTCTCTTTCTCTCTCACTCTCTCTTTCTCTCCTCCGCTGTCCCTTGATTTTAATGATTTGCTCTCATAGCAGCAGTAACAACAGCAGCGCGGGAACATTCGATTCTTTCAATGTATAGTACCTCTTTCTCTTTCTTTCTTTCTCATCCTTTTCAATGTGATACAGTACGTGCGTGTATGCGGTAAGCACCCGTACTTGTTCGCATATTGTTTTATTTTTTAAGGACTTTTAATTAAACGTTCAATGTTTGGCGTCTGTTTGGACGATACCGACAACGGCAACGGCCAAGAACAGTAATTTTTACTATACTTTTTAGCCCTATATTACCCATATTTTCCCGTTTTTGCCTTTAAACTACATGAGCTCAAAGTCAAAGAGAGTTTTTATCCAATGCGAAAAATGTGTGTATTGTACACTAAAATGTACGACTGATTAAAATTGAATTTTCAATTAAAATATTTAATTTATTTAAATGAATTGTATGTACACTTTAACTTTGTTAAAATTAGTGAAAATGATAACACTAAATATAAAAGTAATTTTATTTGTATGCTACTTTTATATTTTCTTAATAAAAAAATCGATATCAATCTCATCATCAGGATGTAAAATAACTAGCATTGACTCAGAAAAAATAAAAGATGTATTAAAAAATAGTATGGTGTAATTGATATATGCATAATTGTTTTTACCCTCTTAATATTTATTTAACTTTCATCGGTGCTCAGAGGGAGTCACATCGAAAAAGAATGACTGCCGCATAATAGCGCAGATATTGAGTGAAACAAGACATATGTTGAAAAAAGGATGCGAAAGGATTCCGTCCTCATTAAGATATTCGAGGTAAGGCTCCGTGTGTGTTCGCTTATCTGGCGAGTGACAGCGTTCAGTCAAGAGAAATCAAGTAGCTGCAGCGACACACGCTCGCTCCGTCAATCAAGCCTGTTTCCTCTCCCTCTTTCGCACTCGATTGCCGGGCCTGTATTTGTGTATCGTCTTCCAACCATCTAATCGCTGAGTAATTGATACAGATGAAGATATCCTCTTTCTCGTCCTGCCTGCCAGTGATCGCGAGTGCCTAAATGAAGAAATCCTGGAGGGATACTTGATACGCCTGTCGTTCTTGATCTGCTACATCTCTTTCTTTCTGTCGTTCTCTCTTTTTTTTCTTCCTTCGGCATTTTTTCTCATTGTTCACAGATAAAGAATCGGCAGTGCCTTTTGATTATTTCCGCATGACCAGTACAAAAATTTAGTCGAACATAATTAGCTTTCGACATTTAGGGTAGTCGTACCAATCAATAACCGGGTACCAGTGAATGACCACATGATCAATTATCGATTATAAATTGAATTTACGAATTTTCATCTAATTTATAATAGTTTTCCAACACGAAACAATGTTGTACCTATAATTTTAATCAACTTTCAACCCATATAAGTTGTATTAACTACGCATAAAAAAATATTGAAAAATTTTTTGTGGTCATTCACTGGTACGAAGCGTTGATTTGCATACGACCAATGAGTGACCGATTCTTTGAGAATACAATAGTATACAGGTTAAGTTTATTATCAATCTATTTGTATTGATTTTTAAATAAAACCAATTCAATCAGTACTAATTCGACCACTACTGAACTAGTAACAATTATTTACGAATAGTATTGATTATCTAAACAAACGGTAATGTTTAATTTTGTAAAAACGTCGTACGATATAGTATCGGTCATTTACTGGACGTCGACCGGTCATTCAATGAAGATATTTTCTGCAAGTGGTCATTAACTGGCGTTTTTGAGGTGACATGATAAATCACAATTTTTAATAATATTCACGATACTAAAATGATTTTTCAATATTTTTAATTGATTGAACACTTAATAAACTATGCGATGATATATTTAGTTTTTATTTAGTGGCAATCATTGAATTTTTGCGGTTCTTCAAAACTTAAAAAACAACAACTCGGTCATTCATTGGTGCGGTTACCCTACAATCGTTTTTATGATACATAACAAAATAATATAGTTCTTACGAGCTTTTTGAAATAAGGTAGCTTTGCAACTTTTGGATTATGCAATTAGTGAGATAAATCAAGCCTTCTTGAAAAATTTAATAATCATCACGCAGAGGCAGTGGAATATTTAATCGGATAACTAGTATATAATAAGACCCACGGGGTAAGTCTCTCCCTCGCCTGCACGAGAGCAAGTGAGAACATCCACGCACTTTCCAAAGAGGCAGTTTTAATTACGTAAAATTTAATTGCACTCCTACGTGTAGCTGTAACCCCTTTTATAATGTAATACGCACATTCTACTCGAGTGTACGGACGAGAAAGTGTCAAGTAAGGAATAAACTATGCATGCCTGCAAGAGTAATGATTATTTTTAAGACCAATGACTTGGTAATATTTCATTATGTAATGTAGTTCGAATCTCGTGTATAGCTTGCAACATTCTTTGCCAATACATATCTCAGGATTTCATTATTACATAATTTTGCAGGAATACCTGTACAAAGAGTCGGGGGGTGCAGAAGCAGACTCTCGCAGGCGCATGACTACTTAGACCACGCGTAACAGAGTTAAAGAGTACTTTTATAACTCCTGGAGAGGCTCGAAAGGCCAAAACTTGCTAAAGCGAAGTTTGGCTCAAGCGCGTACGTGTCAGCCCGGAAGCCTCATCATCAAATTCTTCAAAAGCTTACTTAACTTGTATAATAATAGTCACGTGCTCGGTGCGCTCCTTCTCAAAGTAGATGTGGAACTTTGCACTCGTGTTATACTATTATATAGGCGCGTTTCCGTCCGCTACTCCAACAGCAGTTGTAGCAACGGCGGCAGTAGCAGCAGCAGCAGCCAACAAGTTTTACTGTGGCGGAGCGAAGCAAAGTGGCCTTATACTGCTGCTGTTCTGCAACACCTGAGCTCTCTCTCTCTCGTTCTTTCTCTTTCGCAGCCTGCAGTATTATACAGACGCATGGTGACGCACACATTTTAAGGCCTAGGCCGCGTGTATCACGTGGAAGACTCCCGCTCGCTCAAGTTAACTTGTCTACTCCATAACTCGCGGTCCACAAGCGCGCCCTTGCGCGCGTAGCTTGCTTTACTCCCTACATATCTTTATAGATGGGATAGAATTTTCCTTACTCATAATGCTAAGATGAGCTCTGCGCGCAGCGAGGTAATTTTCGTGCGCTGGAAAAATTCATAAAGGTAACTTCGAGAATATCAAGTGGAAGTGGGGCGTGTATCGCAAGCAGTGCAGTGGCTCCGCAGATAAGGGAAGAAAAAACACTGCCGCGCGAAAGCCGTAGCAGAGAGGAAATGAAAAAATGTTGAACTTTGTTGCGAAACTGAACTTAACTCGAGAATTATAGGGTTATTGTATTTTCTTTTCTTTTCGTTCGATACTACGGACCAATGTCGAGCCGCGAGATATTGATTTATTAAAGTTTTCAAAGTAGAAGTTCGCTAATAATAATAATAATGCACGAAGGGCCTTGAAATATTCATTTCTGATTTACGTATTCAAAAGTTCCGCGCTATACTTTAACTTGGAACATTTTGAAGCGAAAATGTTTGTTGCCAGAATGACATCCGATTGAGTTAATAAGCTAAATAAATGTGGTAAAGTTTCTCCAATCAAATTCCGAAATAACATCAAAAGTCTATGATGGCAGAAGAAGCAATTAAAGCGTCATACCATCGGAGGCCGTAATAGAAGTTGTTCGCGCATTACAAAATACAAATTCACCAGTCACGAGCATTGTGTAAGCCAAAATTCGCTTATCGGTAATCCTTGACAGACGATGCGAAGCTTTTAGCGAACCATTAAAAAAAAATAGAACAAAACGAACTAAACGAACAAAACTTCAAGGAAGTATGCATAGGTGGTTCTATTTATTCGTGCAGGTATAGGAGCGAACCAGCGGTAATGGTAGGCCAACACGAAGGGGACCAGCTCCAAAGTGTGTGCAACAAAGTTGAATGTAAAACAGACGGAATTGTCAGATGGTTGTAACAGTATAAGGAGCAGCACAGGCGGCGGCGGCATATACAAATATAGAACTAGAGTCCCGTTGTACGTCAACACGCGCGTTCGTCGCTCCGCGCGTGTGTGTATACACTCGGCGTTTCTGACAGCAGCCCCCGAAGACGAAAACACCTTCGTGGCACGCAATCATTATACCTGTACCCAATGGCTCTTGGATGCATACATGCATACATATAACTACCCGTGTATATGAACGTGTATGTATATGCTAAGCCAGTACTTATATAGATATACATATATGCACTTTCTAACGCCATATTATACGACGATGATGGTGCCGGTGTTGGCGGTGGGCGTAAGCTCGCTACAGTCTGCGAACTTCATTCGATAATTGCTTCTTACACATAGTGACGTAGGCGTTCTGATAGTATCCGTATTCATCAGACTAAGCTAGTTTTGAGTAATCCCCGACTAAAAACTCTTCGTGCGTCGACCAAGGTTTCAAGACGTTTTATAGGTACTTCATTGGTATAGAAAGAAAATTCATTCAGAACTTGATGCATTCTTGATTAGATGGTTGTAACTATTACCCTTCCAACGCGCTTCAAGCGACTAAATTTACACGTAGTTCGAAAATTCATAACTAAAATTATTCGCGATCTTTTTGGATAGAGTATTTAATCTACTTGTACCTATAATTGTTAAATTTTTTCATTGAAGTTTTTATTTGACAAGGTCTGGATTACATTGCAGTGCTCACGCATCGAGCGGATGCTTATGTACTCGTTGTGCTATGCTTGGCACGCGGGACTATCCTTTCTTCTCCTCGTTTTACAAGCGTATACAGCAATAGCAGACACTAGCAGTTATCTCGTAAATTTTAGTAGAAATGAGAGTGTCACCGCTGTTTGCAAGCGAAGCGCGCCTCATCCCTTATTTTCGCGGTACCTTTTCACCTCTGCCGCTTATAGCTCTGTTGCTGCTGCTGCAGGTCGATCCTCTTGCTACTATGTGCACACTGCTACCAGCCGTCTTTTTTTCCTTTACGTACGGCGCAGCGCATGAATTTAAAATGCGAACTACCACTACGTCTGCTCGCGTACTTATATACACGTGGATATTCTTTATTTTTTGCCCTTTGTAACACACGTTTGTTTTGGACGTGCAGGAAAACGTTTTCATGTCTCGTCGTATCTGCATTTTTCTACGCGCTCGTCGCGCGTATCTTACACGTTTTTATGCGCAAAAGAAAACACGTCTTGGAATCGTGGCTCCCGTATTTGTGTTTTATGTACATAAGCGCTGCCATTTCCTAAGTTAAAAAACAAATAACTCCTTGCTCGAGAGCCGTTTTTCGCGGCATTCATTTATAGGGATCAGACCGAGCTCTGCATTTAATTTGAAAACAGCATGCACCTTTGAAATCAGTCACATTAATTATGAGACACGCATGCAGTCCTGACTCTTTCTTCGATGGAATAGTAACCGCAAATGCATCCTCGATCTCGTCTTCCCACAATCGAAAAACGCCACACGAGCATCGAGGACGTCGGATGTGGCAACAATAGCAGCAGCACCGGCATCAAAGGCAATAGCCCAATGCAAATAAAGGCCGCGCGCCAAACTCCCGCGATTTACATATACAGCAAGCATACGATAGCTCGCGTCGCAATTCTCCTCGAGTCCCATCCATTTTGCATTCATCGACGCGCGCGCACTGCGCTCCGCATTCTCCCTTTTAGCAGCAATAGCAGCAACTCTGCTCGCGCGTGCTACAATCCTGATGGCTGACGAATTTATTGCGCTCCGTACTCTCCCTGGGCGTTGTCGACTCGAGTGTCCTCGATTTTCGGTTATAACTACTTATTATAATGTTTCAACAGGGTTTGTTTGTTTAAATTACAAGTAATAACAAAAACATCTACGAGAAATTAATTTTCGATCGTTTTAAAACTTGTTATTTTAGTATTCTATTTTATTGTGACGAATAATTTTGGATCATCAATTCTACGTATTAATTCAGATGAAAAAAGTAATAAAGGACTTCTTTTCATTCAAATTCATCAACTAATCATGCAAAAGCTCAATTAAGCGTTATTATTTTACTAAGTTTTGACTAGAAATTATATTTCACACCAAGTAGCGGGTTATGGAGCACCTCAATCCGACCATGTCGTGGGCGGCAAATTTTGAAATAAATTTAAATAGTATATTTTACAATACAAGTGTTATAAGTAACACTTTTTGACACGGCATAGCTTACGCTAAAAGCTGGTTAAATAGTTGATGGGAAAAAAATCGAATTTTTGAATAAGAAAATTTCCAAATTTTGACAGGATAAAATTATAATTTTTGAAGTGGGTAATTTTTTGAAATTTTGGCGGGTTAAGTGGGTGATTATTCGAAATTTCGGTGGGATACTTTCGAAATATTTGTGGGAAAATTTCAAGAAATTGAAGATTCAGATAGAAGCCTTTTCCTGAGCCTCTTCTAAGTTTAAATAGCGGTTTTATTTGACATTGTAGCCCCCTTAAAATCACCTTGAAAGAAAAAACTAAATTACGTAATATTTCCCTTTTTTTCAAATCTGCATCAAACTATGGGGGTTTATATTTGAAAAATCAATTTGCGGTTGCTGTAGCTTTCAAATTATGTTTGAGGTCAAATCTAAGGTCACTATTGGATTTCTGCGAGATTTCCATGGGTTTCCATGTTTATTTCCCATCCGGGATATTATTTTTCTTCAATTAAACAATATACTCTCAAATATGAAATATCACTTTTAGTAACAAATTTTAAATAAGAAATTTATTAAAAACTAGTTGAAATGATAAACAACAATTAGTGAGAATTAGTCTAGATTCGAATACTTGTATTCATTCAAAGATGAAGTAAAAGGCAAATGAACAACCAGACCAAGTGTCTATTTAATGCAAGCCACGTTTTCCTTATTTATCGTTTCCCAATGCTTATGTTTTACTACTTCTGCTAGGGGCTCTTGCTTGTACCATAGCATTTCGATAAGACTGTCTTGAACAACTCGCTAGAATCGCCAAGGAAACCAATAAAGTGAAGTATTGTACATAATTCATGCCACATAGTCAAAATGTTTCAGTGTGTGTGGGTGTGTGCCAAGTAATTCGATGATATTGATATACTTTTACAAAAAAGGATGATTCAATAAAAAATCCATAGATTCAGCACAACTTTCAAAAATAACATTAAAAATAATCACATGACAATTCCTTCATTCTTACGTATACAATTTTCGAAGCCTTTTTTCTGAACAACCTTTACTTTAGTTTTTGCTTTCCACTGTGTTCTGTTTTGAATATTCTCCTTCTAACCCATCATCACAGTTGGAAAAAAGTATACATGGGACAAGTAGCAACGCCTCTTCTGACTCATTCCATGTTGCTTCTCGCGCTGATGCCACCTTGTGCCATTCTTTTTTTCGGGTTCTCGAGCATCCCTAGTTTTAACGAGGAAGTAGCGATTAGTGTAGACTCTTAAACACCCCGATTAGCTAGCTGTCACGAGCAGCTCAGCTCCACCATTCAACCCCGGCCTCGGCTCATTTTTTTCTTCAATTTCTTTTTTCATCGTTCTATCGCTAAGCGCTTATACACTCATTCTTTTACTTCGTTTTTTTTTATCGAATGCGAGGGATAATTAGGGTGGCATCCCTGCACAGTTATGGCTGGTCGACCTTTCTCTCTCTTGACTCTCGTCAATCCTTGTTATTTTATTTCTCAGTCATTTTCACACATACTGGATGATCATTGAATTTCATGTAATATTTTATTTAAAAAATTATTCCTTAATAGAAGAAAAGGAGCTTTGAAATAAAAAATACGGTGCAAGTCAATTTAAAAGATTTGGAAAATCGAGTTTGTATAATTATATATAGCATAGACGTAACATACAGTTCCCTGCGCTAGGCTTGTAAAACAGTATCTGTACACACTCATCGTCGAGCAAACAATACACGTTGTAGGTAAGCCATGTCCATGCATAATTCAAACAGCCGCAACGTCGTCGTCGTCGTCGTCGTAGTCGTCGGTCTCCGCGTTGTCGCGCGTACCTACACCATATACGAGCCGTGCAGTAGCAGCAGTTGCTGCAGCAGTACACACAACAAACTGTAGCTGTGCATCGCTGTAGCTGCTGCTGCCTCTCCATGGCAAGCCCGAATCTACTCAATTTCGTTCTTCAGCAGATTGTATTTCTATGTACGTATGAGTAAATACGTAATCAGTCCTCCCTTGCTCGTGGATATGTAACGTTATGTGCATCGCGATCGTTTTTTCTCTCCTTTTTTCTCTTTCCCGCGCACCCTTACAAGAAAAACGCCTATACTTTGGCTTCTTTACTTATTCGACTCCTAGTTTCTAATACTTTTCACTGACTAGCGCTGCCTCCGTGAAAATTCGAAATTCACGGAGATTTTTCATCACCCCATAAAAAAATCTCCAAGTCTAATGAAAAATGATCAATATAATAGAAGCCAAATTATGCGATAAGAATATTTATTAAAGGACGATCGCGAATACGCGCTCCTATGCGGCCAAGTCGAGTCAAGCGCGCGTTCCGTACCAGCGCGAGGATGGCAAAATATAAAGAGCGATAAAATTGAAAAGGCACTAATTTTCGAAAATCCCTTACACGTTGCACGGGGCAAATTTACGAGTACGAAACAGCAGCGGAGCAGCTATATATACGTTTATAAGCAGCATGCAGTGCGATATCTCGTAAACAACATATTCCCTTCGCAGATAAACCCCCTTGGCAAAAGCTCGGAGTAAAATAATATTTTACCTCTCACGCTCTCACACGCGGGCGTGTGTGTGTGTGTGTGTGTGTGTGTGTGTGTGTGTGTGTGTGTGTGTGTGTGAGCCGCTGCCTCTGTTGCTGCTTTGCCGTACGTAAAACGAGTAAAAAAATAATATTTTCTCCTCGGTCTCACCAATATGGTGTCTTCTTTTCTAGAAAAACGAAGAAGCTCAGCCGCGTGTGCACGTATATACGTAGGTAGCGAGAGAAAGAGAGAGAGAGAGAGAGCGACGCACATCTTTGGAATCTGTCTTAGTTGCGCGCGCTACTCTCGGTGCGAGCTGCAGGCGCAGGCGGCGGTCTGGTGTGTATCAGTATGCGAGCTACGATTCGGCCACATCTCGCGCTCATCCCTCGACTTATTGCGGCTTAGTCATTCCTTTCACTCCGACTATACTCGCTTCTCTCTCTCTCTCTTCTCTCGGTGTCTTGGATCGCAAGCGTTACGCCGTCTACACCTTTTATCACGATGCTCCAATGCATATATACATGCACGTGCTACCGCACACCTTCGAGGCGGCTATACACGGCTGCGCGTACCCTGACTAAAGCCCCTAAATTGTTTCCATCATAAGTCCGGATAGCCGCGACACATATACCTTCGGATAAGCGTGCGTTCGCTCGCTCGCAAAGGTGAAGACCCGAAATACGTCCGAGGATCTCCTCTCTGCTGCTGCGATGTATGCCGAGCGTGGCCCATTAAAGCCATCCAGCTCTCCTCTTGCACTGCTGCTGCTGCCACAGCTATACCTCCTTCATCTCATCCTCCTCCTCTTTCTTTCTCTTTTACGGCTGAGCTACGCTCTTCTCTCTCTCTCGCTCTCCGTTGATAACGCATCGCATCGCCGAATATAAGAAAGAAAGAGAGAGAGAGAGAGAGAGAGACAGAGTGAGAGGGGGCAAAAGCTCATTTTCTCGTGTACGAGCCGCTACGAAATGCGAGAGATAAGTAACAGCGCGAGGGATTCCAAGGGATTAGCTCGATCGAGCGACGATCGATTGAATTTCGCCACGGATATTGCGATTGATTATTCTGACGACCCTCGGCGCGAAAGCGTCGGCAGCAGTAGCAGCAGCTCTACGTGCGTACGTGAGCTAGAGTAGAGCTGTGCGTGTTCTATATACGTATAGAGGTGCGCGCAAGTCGCAAAACGGTAATGGCTAGGATTGAGCTTCTCTCATTGAGCTCTAGAGCCAATTGAATACTCTGATCGAGGATTTTTGTCCGGATAATGCTGATTTATGCCGTGGATGATACTCGAGTTTTAATTTTGTTACTGCCTATAATGGATGGCGTGTAATCAAGTTCCCCGTATCGATCGCACGAATACATATATGACTTTTTTTTAAATCTGATACTCGAGCTTGCGGATAATAAAGTCAACTTGCGCGCAACTATGAAAATGTATAAAAGCACAAAAGTCGAAGGTGGATCTTTAGTTTAAGTTTAGTACACGCACAGTCCGTACATGTTCGTATACTTGTAATCAAACTTGTCACCGAGGACAGAAAGTTAGTCACAGCCAGCGAGTCACAGTTAGCGTCGCAGCAGTTTGCTCTTCTTCTCGTCTCTCTCTCTCTCTCTCTTGCTCGCGCGTATGTGTAGATCTGTGTACGTGCGGGTAAAAGTCTCTCTAAGCTTTCCGAGGGATTTATGGCTGGCGTCGCGACGTCCGTCTTCACTCCGGCGTGACGCCCTCTTCTTGCGCGTCCACAAAAGTCCAGTATACGTTTGCGCAGGATAGAGCTAGAGAGAGAGAGAGCTCAAGGGCCCACGAAACCGCATCGTCTGAGTGCAGTGCAGGCAAACACCCCCACAGAGCCATTAGGGTGCGGCTGCTACTGCTCCTTTCTCCTTCACTGGGCGAAGCAACCGCGAAATTTAGGATGTTTGCGCTATTTCTACTCCGCGTACATATCTATATACGAATGCATAGATACGTACATACTTACTCTGCTTTTCTATTTTTTTTTCTTTTTCTACCTCTTTCAAATTTACTCTTCCTTTACAGTTTTTTATGACTTTTTAAGTATTTTCTTGGCAAGACTATTGTTGAAATAGCGATGTTTTTGCTTGCGCAAACATAGCTGCATGTGTCAACTTAAATTGATAAAATTTAGCAAACATTTTTAAAAACTTGATAAAAATTTTTAATGAAGTTATAAAAGGGATACAGGAGTTGAATGAAAGAAAAAAAAATTTCATAATGAACTTTTTAACATTTCTAGAAAATAATTTCCTAAATTGTGAAAATATAGAGAGCAAACAAACAAAATTATTGACTAAAAATATTATCGATATTTTACCAGTGACTATTGTAAAGTAAAAATAATGTTATTATACTTGTAATATTTCAATCGAAAGTAGTTGATGTATTTTAAAGAGCAAAAAAAATATTTTATATTTATTACGAGCCTGAATATGAACACTGTGAAAATGATTTAAATAACTTAAAATAAATATCGATAAATGATAAAAATCAAACGTGTGAATAGATTCGGTGACATGGACAATGGGAGGGAGGTGAATCGAGAGCAGAAAGTGACTACTAACAATTCGATAACGTTCCCCGGAAATATTTGACAGCTGATGCAAGGACAAAACGCATCGCGGCGACGACAACCACTCACAGCAGTAGTAATTAAAAATATCCACAAGCTGTCCTCGCTGCAGCGCTGGAATGCATTTTACTATACGCGCGAGAACGACTAATGAAAAATCACATTTTGTGCGTACTTACTGCAGCACATGGTCACACAAATGCACATTCACACACACATCCCCAGTCGCACAGACATACATTGAGAGCCACATAAGCCTTCGTGAAATTTGCTCTCGGAAAGTTAGGGAAACGTGCGTATTATTAAAAAGAGAGGAGATGAATGTCAGGCAATGACAACGAAGATTCGTCGTGTAATGATAGCGCAGCTTTTTTTAACTTTTATTAAAATAGCAGACGAATTTATTATTTTTTGGCCAGTGCGAAGATTAATGTCAAAAACGGACTTTCATTATTACCGCTGCAACCAAAACTTAAATTCCCTTGAATGTTATTAAAATGGCAAAAAAATCATTTAAATTTTGATTTGCAACGTTCAGTTGTATTAAAGCCACGCACGCACGCGCAAAGTCATCAGTATACTTTTCATCGATATTTTTCAAGAAGTAGTCATCATCGGCTAGACTTGCGGATACATAAGTATAAAGTCGGTAGTGCGACGTCATTAGTAATTCCGATCTCGTCGGGCGGAAATTATGTCCAGCCATTCAAGCTACGACGATGCCTGCTCGCTCTCAATATCCTCCCTAGCACGCGTCTAGCTCAATACGTGTGTAAGCGAATGTAAGTACATGTGTGTACGCTTATTCTCGCGTGCACCGACGCATAATGTCGACATTCGGCTCGAGACCCTGATCGACGATGGAAATACATACAATCTTCCATGAGGAAATAAGGTTTGAAAAATATAACGAATAAGAGTTTTGGTTGAATTCGAGTTGGCTAGAAAATTCGTAAAAATATTTTAAATTAGGAGTGAAGAGAATGAGCTTTTGCTACGGTTATATGGCACAGGCACAAATATTTAGCTTATATCATGTGAGAGTCTTAACTCCATCCTCCAAGATTTACAATGGATATCCGGTCATGATTCTAGACGGAAGTTCCTCCCGTCATGTATACGCAAAGAGTCTTATCAACACCGCTATATTTGAGTAGCGCACCGCGTTTATCATGCTTTGCTATCTTTCTTGCACTTGCATTGCTATACTTTCGGTTAAGTACGCGGCGTCACTGCATACTAAAGCATGTTCGAACTTGAGCGTTTCTCTCGATGTATCTTTAAAGCATCGAGAAGAAAATTTTTAGCTTGGAACTTTTATTTTCTATGGTGGTTTCATGGAATCACGCTTAATTTCAATTAACTTTATAATAATAAAAATAGGTATAAAGTCAAAGTATCCACAATAGTAACCACGTCATTATTACTCAAATGTTATTTAGATTTATTTATTTGATTTGGATGATATGTGTAGTTTTTTTATCAAGGTATCATCCGTTTTTATCCAGTTTACGGTGTCAAAATAATAACCAGTGATTACTTCTTCAGGTAATATTTTATAAAATTGGAACTGACCTGCATCCGAAAACTCATATTCTCCCTGGAATAAAATCAAATGAAATTCGTAAGTTTTACAAAAGAAAAATTATAATCAAAGCAAAATCATACCTTCTTTACGCAGTTGCCTTCCTCTGTCAATTTCAATAAAAACGGAGGTAGAGCTACGCGATACGGATCATTTTTATCACATATTTTTACAACAAAACTTTGTCGTCCTCGCTCTTCTTTTAAAGAAGAATCTTTATAACGGATAACTTCGGTAATCAACTAAAAAATTTCGATAATTTTTTTCAAAATCTTTTACTAAGTCGTATATATTGATATGTTGATCATACTTGCCAGAGTATTTTTTGGAAAATCTTTAATCACACCCCAGTGAAGAGGTAGAGCAGTATAGGTACTATTTACTTTTTTGAGGTCAGCCGAATATGTGTTTATATTTATGTAATCCAAATTCAAATAATTCAACTGAGCGCTGGTTATTTTAACCTTCAAATATTATTATGTTAATAATCAATTCATGATCAAAATTCGTCATTTTTACTTACTTGTTGACAGCTGATCACTGAAATGTAACTCAAGCTGAATAAGATAAAACTTCGAAGTAACATTTTAATTTTAAGGTTTTATTCGCCTCTCACTTAGAAATTGCAATTGAAATGTTTTACAGGTCGAAGCTTTTATAGCTGATCTTATTTCATTATAATAATGTTTTTAAACTAAAGTAGTAAGTCATTTTTTGCAATGTTGATAATAAATAGCAAAGACATGTCATTGAAAAACAAACCAATTAAGTAATGCAGCTGTGTAAATATTTTCCTGGTTCATAATTAACGCTATTACAAATTCAACTACTTTTCACGACATGTAATTCATTTTCTCTTTGCACTCGATCGCTCAAAAATGTTGCCAGTTCAAGGTTCAAGTTCTATAAATGGCCAGTATCGATGATATAGGTGAAACAGATAGAATGAGTCGCGGTCGGAGCTCGCAAGCGCGTGACGTTCGCTCACTGCACAGATGCTCACTCCTACCGTCTGCATGAGCATATAGCATCCTCCTATACTTTGTTCTATCTGGCGTGGGGTATCTTATGTAGGAAAGCTTTTACGAGTCATAAAAGACTCTTTCATGCCTTTTCTAGTGTCAGGCGCACAACGAAGCATCTTCACTCAGTCGTGCGCGTGGACTAACTGATAATAATGCCACTTTTATTGTACAATAACCCTTATACGTGGCGATAAAACGACACTTTATAGCATCAAAAATGAAATAGTCGTGTTGTCTGTACCTTTGTATATGTGTGCGTGTATACATGTATAAACACAACTACTCGCAAGCTCACCACGATTCTATGCAAAGAAGCACAAGTAGGCAGATATATATAATGTATACGTGCACGTATACACAAAAACTTTTTATTATGCTCGATTTCGCATTTGCGCTCGCGCCCCGGACCCGAAAGCGGCGCGAAAGAAGCCGTATAGCAATGAACGAGGCGTTTTTTCCGCAACTATATACACGCCGAGAAACGAGATAATAAAACTTTTTGATTGAATTGCGGGAAATGAGCTGTGAGAATTACAAACGCCTATACTGCTGTGCAGCGCCGCTGCTGTGCTGTCTTGCTGGCTTGGCAGGCTGGCTTACTTTGTATAATAATAATGCTGGAGGATTCCGTTTTTCTGCTGGTGCGGCACAACTTTCCGCATTTGAAAACATTGTAAAGTAAGAATGGTTTAAACTGAAGTGAATTTTTTAATGACACTGTTTCGCTATATTGGATCCAAGAATTTCGAGGATATAGTTAAAATAGTATAATAGGAAAATTCTCTATTCTCTAATCAGCTTGTAACTTTTTTCTCATTATCAAAGTTAAAAATATGTTTAAAGTAAATTTAACTTTGAAAACATATTTGAAATTTATTAAAAATTAATTGATCTAAAAATAACCATAAATTTCAATCAATAGTTTGTTTAGTGTCTAGTGATTAAAAGTACAAGCCCTAATCATTCGAGGTCTTTATAAATCGAATTACATTGAACTTTTCTTTATTACAATAGGTGTAAGACACCGACGATAGTTGGCACTCGTTGCTACATCTCTCGGGAACTTGTCAAACCCTCGAATGTCTTTCCTTCTTTATTTCAGCTCGAAGAAATCCAGTATTACATCACGCGCACCTCTGTATGCCACCCTAGTAGAGTACTCACAGTGTCGGGCTCGAATCTCACCATTTTACCTCTTATACTACCTTAAGGTCATATACCCAGTTACTGTTGTCACTCGGTAATTTATGTTATGGCTTCGTTAATATGTAATGAATATTAATTATTTGCCAACGACGATGACGACGACTACGTCCTGCTGTGAATGCGCTAATTTGTTACTTGTCGTTGTTTGTACTTCCATAAGCAAGCATCCCGTTTATTCGTTTTGATTTTAATTTATTTATAGAAAAATTTCTCAAAACAGTACATCACATTACCATAGTAATAACTATTTTATTGTTTTGATTCTTAATTACCATAGCTTTAAAGTAAAAACTCATGCAAGCTTTAAACACTTCATCAAAGTGCTTGCATCTCGAATTTTGAAAGTTAAATATGAATGCTCTAATTTCAACGTTTTACTCAATAAAGGTAAAAGATCTTTTAAAGTAAACATTTATATTTTTTTCAAGCAGCTAATATTTGGAACCCAACTGTTTAACTTAAAATGAATATAGACCTATATTTTTTACAACTGTAATACTATTGCCCATTCATGAATAATAAAATATCCATATTCATTCACTTCATTCAAAATTTTTATTTTAAAAAAGAACTCATGAATTTTTTAAGATAAAAAGTTAAACAACTTACCTATATTACTCATATTACACATAAAAACTGTCACTACAAATTAAAAAAACATAATAAGAACAAATGCAAGAAAAGTTCGTTTTAAATGAAACGAAAAATTAATAACTAAAAACTAAAATTGATTTTAAAGGGTAAATAAAAATGAATTTGCTGACACAGCTATTTGTAAAATTCGTTTACTAAAATTCAATATGTTCTTGACAAAATGTTGTAACTGCTAATACTAACAATAAGATGACTCTGGCTGGAAGCGTCGTTTTGCATGGTTTGCTAGCCACATTTATTGGAATCACTATACATTAACTTATATCGCAGTAATCGTGGCAAACGGTTCACAATCGTTATGCAAAATATCTTACGACGATTTTAACTCCAATATTGCTACTTACTAACTAGCTAATTTAGTGTTAACAGTAGCGACTTTTGAATGTCATGAGAATTTCAAATATAATAATTCAAAGAATATAAATGAGAGAAAAAAAGATTTTGTTGATGTGATGAGATGTGGTAGTAGATCTTCTCTTTTTTTATAGATACAAATAATAATAATAATAAATTAAGGGAAATTCTATGTATGTAACTAAAAATGGAGCATAAAATTACAAAACGAATAAATAATTATCGTAAAAAAAAAACGTTTCTAATCAGAATGTCATTTCAGAATAGTTATGAAAAAACCAAAACAAGCACGCAAGAGAGGAAAAGAGAAAGCAGAAAAAAAATTGAGTTCGCGAGTGTGCACGCTTCAGCGTCAGATAATATCAATTACGATGCAGATACCCCGTCCAATAAATTATTCCGGATCCTCAACATACATATATGTATCTGCTTGCGTGGACGACTGTGAAGAGCCGCGGGGAGGTGTAAGTCAAACGACTGGACCCCACCGACAGCAGCGGGGAGTCGCTATGCGTTGTTATATGAGCGCTGTTCTGAAGAATGCACACATAGAATCGAAAAGTGAAGCTTGAACGACGTGTCTGACACGCTTGTTCAATGCATTATTTCGCATGTAAACCAAATTTCTCCTTTTGGTCGATTTTGAGAAATTCTATTGAAATTTATTATGGTGCTCGAACTAGGGATTGCATCGTTGATTATGCTATATTTTTCGACTTTGGTATGCGCTTCAATCAAATTTATTACGTAAAGAGGTTACACAAATGTACATTTTTAATAGAATCAATGATTTAGAATAATACTTAAAAACAACTTCAATTTATTGTTAGCATTTCTATATTAATATGGAATGAAGTATTTGGTTATCGGTTATTCGGTTAGTACAAGATATCTGTATAAACGGTGCAAACTTGTTGAATATCTTGGGAAAAAAGAATTTTAAAAGAGTTTTGTTACAAAATGACCTAGTCCAACTTGTGTATTAGAGGGCAACATACGATAGACGATAAAATATATAATATTACAGAGTATACGCACACACTTATGAACGCAAGAATAAGAGAGAACGAGAAAGAAAACATAAGGTTAGGTAACGCCCTCGTGAACCGCCTCCTGTCCATCAAAGGTATCATCCTCATTACGAGCTCGAGCGAGAGCGACCGCTCATCCCGGGCCATACAAGTCGAGTGTCGATTATTTTCTCCTTTTTTCTTTGCTATACTTTTCTTTGTTGTTGCTCTCACTGATCCTCTCTTTCTTTTTCTCTCATTCTCTTTCTTCTTCGCTACACGTGCTACAATAGCAAACGAGTGCAGATAATTATCAACGCGTGCAATATGCCACGAGCAAAATGCGCCTGCTGTTGATATTTTTTTTTTATTTTATTAATTAATTAATTAATTAATTAATTTTTTTTTTGAAAGTTAATATGGCTAATTGCTGCATTGAAAATATTACAGAGACCTATACAAGTTTTGGACTTTATTTTACTTCCAAAATTGCATTATTGTTTGCATCACATAGTCTTATTTCTTAAAACAAGAGCTAGCAGTAATTATTTGCAAATAGTGGGCAGAAATATTTCAATGCATTTCTTTCACAGAATAATTTGAGCTGTAATTTTTGGTATTTTTTATTGATTTAAACCTATTTAATTACTTACCAATTCAAGTGTCTCAAAGTTTAATTAGTACCTGCTTCATTTTTTGCTCTACAAAATTATACATTTTTTAAATTCCCTTCGTATCTCTTTGTAATGACCAGGTGGGACTCATAGCTACGATTTAGAATATAACTTTCAAAAATAAATTGTTCCTTTTTATATGATAACATTTTTTAGATAAAAGTGAGATTCGCAGATGAGAACTGAAATGAGCTTTTTTAACACTGCGTGCGTGAAACACGGGTTTTCTAACCTTAAAGGGTCAGAAAACCCTAGTTTCTCGCAAGCAGAGTTAAAAAATATCGTTTACAACTAGTCCGCGAGGAAGTTGACTCACCCAGGAATCTTTGCACCCTCGCTACGCTCGGGTGAAAAAAACTCCTGGATGAGTCAACTGCTTCGCGCACTTGTTACAAAATATACTATTAATTTTCCCCGCGTCAATATGAATTTATGAGATGAATGTAACTTCTAAACTGGATTTATTTTTCTGACTTTATTGGAAAATAAATTAACTATATCAAAGTTAAAATCTTTATCAGTGTATTTGTATGAATTTGATAGGGGACAATAGAGTACCGCAAAAGTGTTACTTATGGGACTTTTATCATAAAGTACCATTACTAGCATCTCTAAAAGCCAACACCTACGTCATCGTATCTCTTAAAAAAATTTCATGTAGGATCCAAGAAATTCCTACAGGAAATTTTTTCAAGGGTGTGATAATTATAGACTATTCACAATATCAACTTTTAATTGATCACCTTCTAAATTTTCCGAATCCTCTAGGTCTTCTGAAAACATACTCTCTAGATTGCAAAGCTCTAATTCTTTAGAAATCGTACTTTCTGATTTATCACAACATTCTGAAGAACCTGAAGAACTTGAAGGACTTCTATCACCTAAAGGATCTGTATTACCTGAATAACCTAATATACATGAAGAGCCTGAATTTCGTAAAGCTTTGCTTGAGCCTGTTGATAGACCACCAGTATATAATCCTAAGTTGCGTGAAAAAATGAATTTTCATTTTCAATTTCTATAAAATTAACTTTTCCGGTGATCTGATAATGGTAGATTTATTCTATCCATATTATTTGGTTGAAGCTTTCTGCAGTAACTATTAAAAAAAATGGGATAGAATAAAATTTACATGAAAAAATATTTTTAGATGTTAGCGACTGTCCCCTCTGTCCTCTGCCCGACTACGTTTGGCAACTTGTGGTCACCACGCGTATCCGGCGCATAAACTCACTCGTGATTGAGCCTTTACATTACACATACAATTTTGTCCATTTTTGGTAGTTAAAATTTGAAAATAAATAAAACGCGTTTCTTTTGTTATTTGAACAACCTAAACTCTATTAGGGATATCTGAGAAGAGATAACCGAGGTATAATTTGAGTTTCTTTACAGTTTTAGAATTTTTTTATATTCCCATGAAAGCTCGCTAATCAAATAATTTTCAATTCGATAATAAATAAACCAGAGCTGGTTAGATATTCTATGAACAACAACAAAGTAATGTGTCAAATAAATATAATAATTTTTAACATTAATTTTTCATGATTGACATTTTATCGGTTTATCTTGGATATAGCAGAGAATGTCAAATACAGTCATGGACACTAATGTTGAAAAAAAACTTACTTTATTAGCTAGGAAAGTAGCTCATAAAATATGAGAAGAATAGTTGGATAATATCGCTCTTGAATTAAATTGAAGATACTACCAGTTTCTTAGGAGAAATGTGCACTCCTTATCGTTACCCAGATTGGTACAACTTTATTTGGGTACTTTGTATTCTGTTTATTTTAAAATTTAGGGTGTCTTCAAAAAATTGCTTAAGCCTGACAATCAATAGTTCATATTATAAAACAATGTGTTTTAATAATAGAAGATATCTGATTGCTTCGACCTTATGATCCTTGAAAATAATTCACGTACAGTTGGTTTTTACAGAAAATTTATCGATAAGCTAACCAGGGTCTCAAGAATTGAATAACGACTTCAAGATGAGCACTGATGCCTCGACTATTACACGTTGCAATCACTCCCAACATGGGGTCCACGGGAGCTAACTGATAATTTTGGAGTAGATATTTCTATGAGCTAGAAAATATCAAAATTCAACCAAATGTTGTGAAGAAGTTTAAGGCATTTTTAGGAGATTTGTGTAGAAGAGTACATTAACATGGAAAACTGTCCTATATGCTTCACCTACACACCCACACTACAGTTCAGCAGTGAACTGGTCGCCTTCAGTGAATGCTCAAGAGCCTATAGAGTAACCAAGGCAGATGGTAAACGGCAGAAGATGCATATAACTGCATATCAGTAATGCTGCGATTGTGTAAGTACCCAACAAAAGCATATTGACGAAGCTTTGAAAAAGATAAGTCAGAATCCAGTGAAATCGTAGTCAGAATCAAACAAGTCTTAAAAGAGAAAGTCAAAAGCCTTCGTAAACTATATTTCGTGTAGCTTTCGCCTTGAACTGAATTGTAATTAACATAATGATGAAGTTAATTAGGCTAGGTACCAGTGTAGCGGTTCCATGGTGTAATGGTTAGCACTCTGGACTTTGAATCCAGCGATCCGAGTTCAAATCTCGGTGGAACCTTGTTATTTTGCAAAAAAAATGAACTAAAAAACATGGCTAAAACCTATGTAGGTATGAAAATTACATTAAAAATGTTTTTGATGTGAAACATCTTTATCGACGTTTGGCATGAGGGGTAAACCCGTGAAAAACGAGCATCCGTCCGTCCGTCCGTCCGTCCGTCCTTCCGTCCTTCCAAGCGAACACACATTTGTTAGTATAAGTGTCTATACAGCATCGGTTTGCGCTGCGCTCTGCTATTGGCTGACGCACTAGCTACATCGAATTCGATGACTACTTTCTGCTGCCACCGAGACTTGCCGCGCGTATCTCTTACTCTCTCGCTCTCGACCCCTTGTAGAATTTAGTCTTACTAGACGTTTAAGACGCGCTTCGCGCGTATCAATCTTTTTATTTATGTTTTGAGGTTAGTTTAAGATTCAGAAATAGTTCAGAAATAGTACGTTTCAAACGCGCTTCGTGCACGTCAATTTTTTCATTCTAATTTTGAGGTTACTCAAGTACTAACTGTCTGTTGACAGTTAGCAGCACAGGCACTCGTATAGAGTCGGCTCGCGTCGGGCGTCATCGTCAGTGTCAGACAATCAGAGGTCGTTTTACGCGGCTTCACTTTTCGGCCGTTCTCTTTTTTATAAGTAGAGAGAGAAGAGAATACGCGAATACGCGACAAGAATCCATTCGTTCATGAGTTCACCGCTACGATCGCTAGCAGCGGCTCGAGGCGGATACTTTGAACTTCCACTCATTCATTTAGTACTTCTTATTTCCAGTTTTGAGATCTTAATTCCGTAGTTTTTTTTTCGAAAAAAAAGAAGATTTTAATTGTTCACATTTTTAATTTGTTGATCCTAATGTATCAAATGTGATTTTTTATAGCACGGCGTTCTTAAGTTCACATTTATGGCACGCTTTTCGGTGGCATGAGTCGCACTTTACGGCACCGTATCGTTCACATCACATTCGCTGCGCTCGTGCGCTAACCTCATTTCACGGTACCAGAAAGTTAGACTCATGACTCAGAAAAGAAGGTAGAAATGTGAACTTAAATCAGTGCTATAAAATTGAGTACGATATTCAGGCCATAGGAGACACTTTCTGAACCGGCTATTAGGACCCTCGCTACGCTCGGGCCCTTAACTATGCCGTTCCGAAAAGTGTCACTTATAGCCCTTGTATCGTAAAGTACTATTGATACATTTCACAGTAGATTATAACATCAAAAATTATTTTGAAAGTTATAACGTCGAAAGCGGTTCCATGGTGTAATGGTTAGCACTCTGGACTTTGAATCCAGCGATCCGAGTTCAAATCTCGGTGGAACCTTTTTATTTTTCTGAATATTAACTAAAAATATGATATAAGACTCTCAAAAAATCAATACCGATAGAATCTCTTGAAATTGTTTTATTGAATATACTTTCAACACTTCATTATGAGAGTTATTTAATTCTACATAAATATGCAATTTCAAATAATATAAAAGGTTTTGAAAAAAACCTGCGATTAGAGTGAAGTGATAATTCGTAATGAACTATTTATGATGAAATCATCAAAAAAAGTCCTTGCACGTAAGACTTCCTTCGCTATCCTCACATGCGTATCAATTGAATATGTTTATAGATATTTTGAATATTTTTACAGCATTACCAGTGAAAGAGTTAAAGAGTTCAGTCATATAGTCGTTGGTAGTTTCTATTGATCGGCCTACGATTTGTAAGTCAGTCTGAATTTAATACTCTGTTGGATTTCCATATGTTTGAAATCCATATTTTATCTTTCCAGGGAAGCTAAGATTGTTTTTAAAATCTCGGCGTGCGTTCTAAGATTCAAGACTCAAACTTGTTTGTATTTGTTGTCTTTTGCTTGCTGTATGATATTGTGGGGGATGAACGGCTTTGAACGAACCTGCGTTGTTTCCGACTACCAATTTATTTAATTTTAAGTCCTTTTTTGCCACGTTTCTCGTCAGCCACGCTGCCGAGTCGTGAGCGGTTCAGGTGAGCGCTGGTGTTCAACGCTGATGCGTCTAAAGGAACACGCGGGGTATTTGTTCGATAAATTACGCTCGCGGGGCTACAGAGACGTTTTTGTATTTCAACAGACTTCTGGAGCATTCGTTGCTAAGCAACCAAGTGCTTGTTTAGCGTTATCTTGTTTTTTTATAGTTTTAAGCCTCATTCTCCAGGTTAACTTCGGCGAGCGAACACCGAAATTTTGTTCTTGTTCTGTGTTAAAACAAATATATTTTTCCAACTACTTTTTCACCTTTTTAATTTCTCACTCGACAATTTACATGCGTAGTTTTAAGGAGATAAGTCATCATCTCAGACCTCTAGGCAGTTGCAGTCCTTTTCAGTTAAAACTACGACCAAAAAAGTCGACTGGTTTGTTTTCCACCCCGGACAAGAGTAAAGAATACTTTTCAAACTTTAAGAAATACTCCTAAATGTCGTAAATTTGTTACGATTTAGGGGAGTGAAAGCGTTTTATATTCCTTACCCGGATCAACATCGAATAGTTCGAATTGAAATTTGACCAAGTAGAAAAAAAATGCCCGTTTGCATTGAAAAAAAAGAATCAAAGAACAAATATTTAATGCGTTTTCAATTCCATAATTTTCAGCAAATGTAACAAACTATCAGTTAATTAAAAACGGCTGAAACCAACCCAACGAGGACTATAGTAGTTTGAATGGGTTTCCATTTGACTTTAAAAAGGATTTTGCGTCGTCGGTCGACTAAACATCGTTGATAATATTAGGCTCGAACATCATCGAATCAGGTAATTTTAATTGTATTATAAACCAAGCTTTTTAGTTAAGACTACTAACAAAAAAATTAACTTCTTCAAAAGTGAACAGTATCTCCAAAAGGACTGGCGTAACTTACATCTAATACCTATTTTCCCAGAGGAAAGACATGTCCTAACCTTGAGGTGAGCCTCTTTTGTATTTTTTTAACAATTGGTAGATGTAGAGAATATTGTGAAGTATTCATGACGTTGTAATTCTTTAATCTTCCCTGCTATATAATAATTGATTAGCATAAGCTTTTATATAGGAAAGCATTCTAAGCATTATAAACACAATATAATTTATCTTAAGGGCTTATAGGGGACTTCAATGATTTGTTTGCAAATAAGTTATAGTAGCTCTATCAATACACAGAATTTATTATCAATTTTTTATTATTATATCAAATTAATTGTGGTTTATCGTATATGCAAGTAGTTAAAGCTTATGTTATGGTTAGCTAGAGATTGCCCAGTGGCCAAAAGAGCATTTAAAAAAATGAGCAAATTGAGTTATTCAATTATATTTAATGAATCAAGTACTCAATGTAGAAGACCTATAGTTGTGTAACTATTTCTTGAATTGGTTTTATGGATCTTGCTTTATGAGTTCAATTAATGGGGTATTAAAAACAAATCCCTTGGATTTTCATTTGCAATAAAATATTTGAATATTTTTGTTTAGGTTTAGGCACAGTGGAAACCCTGTTAAGGAACAGCAGCTCAACCAAATTTAGCTAATTAGCCCAAAAATATAGTCCTCACAACTAAATGTTATATCGTTGCTGATCGTTGAACTGTCAGATGTTCATTTTAATGAACATTCTGGTTATGTTCACTTACAAATGCGTGATATTGACGCGACGTGACTCAGTTCACGTTTGTTGTCATAGAAAAATATGAATTGAGCTGTATCAACTCAAAAAAATTGCGTTGGCAGAACTACATCGAATCGAGCTCGTATAACCCGAGATTGGCTCTGCTAGCTCAACATGGTTTGTTATTAACGATTAGAATGACTACATCCTGTGTATCAGCTGTCATTAAGGAAACTATGGTTGTATTATGGCACGTATTCAGTCCCATCCACATGCCATTTCCAAGCCATAATGACTTTCTTCAAATATCAAAAGATTTCTATACATAATGGAATATGCTACACTGCTTGGGGGCCACAGATGGCCGACATATCAGAATAAGAAAACCAGCAAATTTCAACTCCTTATACTTCAATTACAAAAAAATTTTATTTTATATCCTATCAAGCTGTTTTAGACGCCAATAATAAGTATATTTGCTTCGAGGTAGGTGCATGTGGTTCGCAAAATTATGGTAGCGTTTACCAAAAATCATTTTTAAAAAAATATTTAGATGAAAATGAATTGATTATACAACGGTCGAATAAACAACGTTGACGATACTAGGCTCGAACACCATCGAATCAGGTAATTATAATTACTTTAGATTGTAATGTAAACCAAGCTTTTTAGTTAAGACTACTAATACAAGATCAGCTTCTTCAATATGTCTGTAAGGGGTTGGTATAATAGCTCTCCCGTTTTTCCCATTAACTGTTCAAGACTTTCTTCAAATATCATTACACAAAAAGAGTAGTCTTGCCTGACTCTTAAACCCTGGTGAGGTCCAGTTACTCGAGGGAGCGCGACCTGTGCTCTGAGGCTGCCTAGCGGCCGAAGTAAGAAGTACATGAATATTAAGGATTAAATTGTACGACGCGTGAAAAAATGTTAGACAATCCCTTTTCTAAATTGTTATAGTTTTTTACGATAAATAAACAAATTGAACACTTCTTAAAAATAATAAATCAACACTATTTCTCTTAGTTTTAGTTCACTATCATAACCAACACCGCTACAGGCCTTAAGTACTAATAACTAACTTAGTACGCACTCGTACACACACTACCTACCCTCTATTTGTCTTGCAGGCTTCGTACAATTTCATCCTTAACAGGAAGGTAAAAAAATAATGAGATATTTTTGCGAGTCCCGAAGTCTGTGGAGCGGCAAAGGCAGCTGTGAAACAGCAGATGCCCGAGGATGCATATAACTGATTATCAGTAATGCAGTGATTGAATAAGTATCCAACAAAAACATATTGACGAAGCATTGAAAATAAAGAGCCAAAATCCGGTGAAATCGTCGTCAGAATCAAACAAGTCTTAAAAGAGAAAGTCAAAAGCCTTGGTAAACTATACTTCATGTAGCTTTCGCCTTGAACTGAATTGTAATTAACATAATGATGAAGTTAATTAGGCTATGTACTAGTGTAGCGGTTCCATGGTGTAATGGTTAGCACTCTGGACTTTGAATCCAGCGATCCGAGTTCAAATCTCGGTGGAACCTTGTTATTTTGCAAAAAGATTACCTAAAAACATGGCTAAAACCTATATAAGCATGGAAATTACCTTAAAAATGTTTTTTGATACTTTGTTCTTCAAAGCATTAATTCAATACTCTTTGTCTCCAGTTTTGAGGCCGTAGTTTTTGCTTTAAGAATATTAAGATTTTAGTTTATTTTATTTTGAATTTGTTGGTCCTTATGTACTTAATGTAATCGAGGAGCACGTGTCGCGCTCCACCTGGCAAGTATGACAGGAACTAAGCGACGACCCGCCGATACTCATAGCCCATATCTTCCTGCAGACTTTCTTTTGGCTCTCATTTGAATTTGATAAGAGTTATCGAAAATCTGATAAGCCCATCAGATTCCTTGGAAAAAATCCTATCAATATGAGCTATTTAGATTTTCCAACGATTCATTATTTCCTACAGAAACGAAAGTGAATATATGAGTCGCATGAAAAGTGTCCTCACGCTAAAAATGTTTTCATACCAGCGGCCCGAAAGTGACTACTTCCCTGCCGCTGCGCAAAGCGGGAAGAGCGATTTTCGGGCCACTGTGTATGAAAAATGGTATACAGGCCTATGCCGCGAAAAAAGAAAGCCCCAGAGCACGTGTTTATCGGCCTCGGCTTCGCCTCGGCCACTAATTACACGTACTCTGGGACTTTTCTGTTTTTCGCGGCCTAGGGCAGTAATATACTATATCACGCTAGTGTATACAAGTGTTCTCACGCAGAGTATAGTATACGTATTCTCGCGCAACATACATATACGTATAGTTTATGTATTTGTATGTATATGTAGACGCTACTCGCTGTACATGTATTGGATTGAACGAGTGAAGACCCGCTCGTCCAACCAGATCGAAGTCCAGGTTCGACGATGACTTTACTTCCAGAAGTCGCGATGTCCCCGCACAGGAATACATCCGTACTAACCTGCTCGTTACATACACATAGAATCGAGGATTCTCTTCTTGTCGAAAATTTTACAATACCCCGGAAGCCCACTCGATGCTCTATGTGTGATGTTTTCGCTATACTTTGTTCACCCGGGTGGCGTAGTCAGTGCACCAGGTACAAATACAGCCCCGGCGACGACTTTCTCAGAGGACGTCGAGATGTTTTCGCAACTTTGTACACCCGGTTGGCTTATTCAGTGCACTAGGTATAAATACAATCTCGGTGACGACTTTCCCCGAGGAAGTCGAGATGTTCTCGCTACTTTGTGTACCAGGGTGGCTTATTCGGTGCACCAGGTACAAATACAGCCCCGGCGACGAGTTTCTCCAAGGACGTCGAGATGTTTTCGCAACTTTGTACACCCGGTCGGCTTATTCAGTGCACTAGGTACAAATACAGCCCCGGCGACGACTTTCTGCGAGGAAGTCTAGATGTTTTTGCTACTTTGTCAACCAAGGTTGCCTATTCAGTGTACCAAATATGAATGTATTCCTGGCGACAACTTTTCCCTATAAACTCGAGGTTTTTTATTCATACTTAAATTTCATTTTAATAGACTTAAAATTCCGATTATGAAATTTGAAAATGGAAAATCTCATTTTTACCATTACAACAAGAACTTACACTTCTTCTTGATACATGATAAGTTTTCTTTGTAGAGATTTGAAAATTTACTAGTTTGTGTCAAGTTGTTTGTTGGACTTCATACTGAGTGGACTTGTGTCGTTGGAAGCTTGTGTAGTATGATTTTTGGAATTCATGCTAACATTTCATCATTATGGATTGAAAATTTTGGATTTCTTATAAAATAACCAAAATCGTGGTAATTCTTTTATCAAAAGATTACGAAGCAGCAAATATGGCAGTCTGGTCCTTGAAAATTGAGTCTTCATCCACAATTATTTGTTTTGATCATTTTTAAATCTGGTAATTTCAAAATGTCAATTATCAGTTACTTAGCTATAATGTTAATGAAATTAAATAGATTCCTTTAATTATTCATGCAATCTTACAATTTTATATTAAAAACTGCCAGCTCACTAAAATATTGAAAATAGAATAATTCTAAACTGTGGTAATACTTTTTTTAAAAGATTAAATAGGGGCAAGTATGACAGTCGGATCCTTATAATTCAAATCTACCTTTAGATTTCTCTCTCTCTCTCTCTCTCTCTCTCTCTCTCTCTCTCTCTCTCTCTCATATTTATGATATTTCTAATGTCAAACAGTCAATGATCAATTTTTTAGCTATGATAGTAATGAAATCAAATAAATTCCGACAAGTATTCAAGCAAACTAAAATTTTTTTTCCTCAAAATATAAATCTAAAGTTTGTGATAAAATAATTCAATAATTAATTATATGATTGTTAACATTAATTCAATAATCAATCATGTAGTTATTATATTATTGAAATCAAACTAACATTTTTATTACTCAAAGGATAACCACAATGCAAAGTATAATTGTTAGAATTTACAGTAGTTATTATCCAATTATATACAGTGATAAGTGAAATGATACTCTCGACCATGCAAAGGTAATAGTGATTTGTAAAAAAACTTTACTTATAACTCTACTTGCCCGGCCGTCTCGATCAAATTTGATGCGAGCATTACACTTGCACGTACCGAAAGAAACAATTTATATTTTACAAAAATATTCTGAATAGTTAGTTAAATTTTTTAATTCAATGTAGTATAATAACATAATTTTATCTTTTAATTACATTTTTTACATTAATGACATTTAGTCTTATTTATTTATTGATTGATTTATTGATTATTGAACCATTGATGGAAGAATGGTTCTAAAAAAAAAGTGTATCATAAAAAAGAAACAGAATACAGAGTGATATTTTCTTTAATTGAGTAAATTTTTCGCAAGTTTTTGTAAAAATTAGATGAACAAATGCACTGTAGGATCATTAAATTAAAGGCTTCTAATAAAACGACGAAAACTATATTTCCTGTGCATTGATAAGTATTATATGACGATCGCGAACGTTTTGAATTTGATCGAGACGGCCGGGCAAGTAGAGTCATAAGTAAAGTTTTTTTACAAATCACTATTACCTCTGCATGGTCGAAGGTATCATTTCACTTATCACTGTATATAATTGGATAATAACTACTGTAAATTCTAACAATTATATTTTGCATTGTGGTTATCCTTTGAGAAATAAAAATGTTAGTTTGATTTCAATAATAAAATAACTACATGATTGATTATTGAATTAATGTTAACAATCATATAATTAATTATTTAATTATTTTATCACAAACTTTAGATTTATATTTTGAGGGAAAAAAATTTTAGTTTGCTTGAATACTTGTCGGAATGTATTTGATTTCATTACTATCATAGCTAGGTAATTGATCATTGACGGTTTGACATTAGAAATATCATAAATGAGAGAGAGAGAGAGAGAGAGAGAGAAATCTAAAGGTATATTAGAATTATAAGGATCCGACTGTCATACTTGCCCCTATTTAATCTTTTGAAAATTTTATTAATACTTTTCACAGTAGATAATCCTTTTTTAATAAAATAAAAAATTCATTTGAAAGTCTTGTCTTCCAACAGCGGTTCCATGGTGTAATGGTTAGCACTCTGGACTCTGAATCCAGCGATCCGAGTTCAAATCTCGGTGGAACCTTGTAATTTTGCACAAAATTAACTTAAAACCCTGGGTTAAAACCTATTCACGATTAAAAAGTACATTACACAATTTTTTTAAACATTTTATAGTGGATTATAATTTGAAGAATTTATAAAAGTTATTCCATGAAAATACGCAAGAGAAACTTTAAAAATTACGGATGAATTTATTAGTGAAGTGAGTGTGCATAATAGAAAATTGACAGTGCCTGAGATCATGTCGTATAAATGAATGAAATATTGGAAAACTTAGTAAGTTAAAGCACGGTAAGGAAAAGGATTGCAAAAATGGCCGTTTAAAATTCTTCGCTAAAAACTACTTATAAATTGAAGAGACTGAGATGGTAAAAAAACATAAAAATTCGAGGATGGATGATTGAAAAAAAGGTTTGAGGTCGGATGAATCAAAATTTGAAAATATTTTATCAAAAACGAAAGATTACGTGCAACTAAGAGATTAAGAAAAATTTGTAGATGATTCTTTAGTTTCGAGAGTAAAACTTGGTAGAGGTTCAGTGATGGTGTAGATACGTTTTTCGAGGTCAAAAATTCTGCAAAAAATGCCTTTTCATCCAGTCAAAAATTTTTTGAATCGTTATTTACATTTAAACGAGATAATAACCCAAAACATAACTCAAAATTATGCAAAGAAAATTTTGCAAAGCCTAGAAGATAAAATAAATGAATTGTTATGGGTGACCCCCTCGGTCAATCCTCGCCAGATATTAATTCGACCATTCTCATAAAATGATTTATGGATAAGTTAAAGAAATGATGGCATAGTTTCAAATTTTTATTTTCGAGGTTTTCAAGTATAATGTTGAAATGTTCGAACTGTGTTGATTAGAAATTTGAATTTGCAAAATTGACTTTGAATTGCATATTGATGGTAAAATTTAAGGGTTTCCTCCATGCTTAATGACTTCTATGTTGGATGTTAAATATTAAAACCTAAAGCACGTGAAAAGTTTTTTAGATATAATTTCACAAGTTTTTCGGACAAATATGAAAAATTTCTGAAACGCTTCTGTATAGCCTAGACTGCCAATATTTTTTTTTCTTTTTTTAAATCGACGGGACGCCCCCTTAAAAGTTTCAAACCCCCAAAAAAATTACCTCTACCAAGTTTCAGCTCAAATGGTGAGAAAAAAACCCGTGCCGCAAGACGGGTGTAGATTTAACCCATTAAGTCCCAAGAGGACGTTTTTTCAACACTTTATTCGGCCACTGTATTTTTGGTGTACATGGGGTCAAAAAAATATGCGAGTAACTAATTCTAATGTAAAATTTAATGCCCTTTCAGAATCTGATCTCAGATTTTTGAAAAAGTGATCAGGTCAAAAGTTACACTTGATTTTACCCAAAAAACATGATTTTTAAAAAAAATTTTTTTTATTTTTCGAATTTCCAAATGAAAACCATTAGAAATCTTAGGGGTTTCGTGCAAATATCGCGTCCTCGATACCTAAACTAAAACTTAGTGGGGTTTAGATTGAAGAAAATAAAGTTAAAAAATACACTTTTTTCTCAAGTCCTTCGTTTTTGAGTAAAAATTCTATAAGTTTTCATTCAATTTTGCGAGTTTCGACCGCCATTTTTTTGTGTTTAAACATTAATTTTGTCAATCGGTACCCCGTTAACTTTCAGTTTAGATATCGATGACGCGATATTTGCGTGAAACTCTTGAGATTTTAAATGGTTTCCATTTGGAAATTCGAAAAATAAAAAATTTTTTTTTTCAAAATCACGTTTTGATGTGTATTTTTTATAAAATCAAGTTTAACTTTTGACCTGATCATTTTTTCGAAAATCTGAGATCAGATTCTGAATGGGCATTAAATTTTACATTAGAATGAGTTACTCGCATATTTTTTTGACCCCATTTTTACCAAAAATACAGTGGACGAATAAAGGGTTGAAAAAACGTCCTCTTGGGACTTAAAGGGTTAAAATAATTAACTAAAAATGTCGTTTTTTCGTATTATACGAATACCTGAGCCAACCCCAAAAAATTTGACAACTATGAGCGATACGTATTTCGATGCAAAATTTTATCACCTATCAGAATCTGGCGGAAAAATTGAGATTGGTACATTATTTCAGATGTTATGAGCGATTTCGTGCCGAAAAACGTGGTTTTTGTGTGAATCGAGAAAAGTGCATTTGTTTCTGCGAAAAAACGGCAGTCAGTACGATCACCTATTGAAAAAATGTGAATGCATTGTTTGATAGATTTTTGTCTCGCCTTTCCAACGCCGTATTCAGATTTTTAAACGGCCTTAATTTCCTCGAGATACAGCTGTTTTTGTGGGATGCGTTTTTGTAGCTGAAAATTCAGTAATTCGGCTTCGGGTCCTCGAAAAATCACGTTTTTCCTCACACTTTACAACATTCTGAGAAATCTATAGGAGCTACCAAAACGAAATTTAAACCAAAATTTTGCAAAAATTATACCAAAAAAATTAGAGTAAATTTCTTTCCGGTAGCTCTTATAGATTTCTCAGAATGTTGTAAAGTGCGAGGAAAAACGTGATTTTTCGAGTACCCGAAGCCGAATTACTGAATTTTCAGCTACAAAAACGCATCCCACAAAAACGCATCCCACAAAAACAGCTGAAATCTCGAGGAAATTAAGGCCCTTTTAAAATCTGAATACGGCGTTGGAAAGGCGAGACAAAAACCTATCAAACAATGCATTCACATTTTTTCAATAGGTGATCTTGCTGAGCCGTTTTTTGAAGAAACAAATGCACTTTTCTCGATTTTTAGTTAATTTAATGAAAATCCACACCCGTCTTGTGGCACGGGTTTTTTTTCACCATATGAGCTGAAACTTGGTAGAGGTCATTTTTTTGGGGGTTTGAAACTTTTGAAGGGGCGTCCCGTCGATTTAAAAGAAAAAAAAAATATTGTCAGTCTAGTACAGCCCTAATATAAAGTTTGTTAAGTACTTGTGTACCCTCTGAGTGCCTTTTTAAATTCATGTAAAATCCTATACAAAATACATGAGAAAATTCCAAATTTTTTTTCATGTTAAATTAGGCACCCAATGCTAAGTAAGCCTTGTGGTGAAACTTTATTTTTTTCGATTTTATGAACAGAAAAATCTTAATAATAGTGTACGACAATTTACAAAGTGTAAACTAAGTAATAAATGCCGACAAACTAAAATCATAACACGTGTACATGAAATTTAACGATTATAACTTCTAAAATTATCAAATTACATACAAATTGCTAATTTACTATAAAAGATATCGCAAATTATTTTGTTTTTATGCTAGGTATTTACTCAGGGATTTTTGCTTTGAAATAATCACACATATTTCAAGCATGTGAGTAATTAACAGACTTATTTAGTATCTTTAACTGTAGTGTTTTTGAAGTACTTCCATCTTGAATAATTTTATTTCCTTAAGTCAAAATTTATTGATTTATTCATTAAGTTTATGTTTTCTCAGAGAAATCATCTAAAATTTTTGCTCATGTGAATTATATGTGCATTTTCTATTTTAAAATGAATCGCTATTCACAATGTAAATTTTTTTATTAACAAAAAAGTATTAGGTTTTATAGTCATCAAAAAAATTTTCGTCAATGAAACTCTTCCGCGAAGAAAAAGTATCAAGAAAATTGACGACTCCTAATTGGCAGTGGATATGTTGAAAATCGTATAAGTATAGTTCATTTCCTAATATACGAAAAAATATCGTTCTCAGAGCATTCGATATTTCATATTTACGACGACACGAGCGCATATAGCCTTACCTAATCTTCGAGACTCTTCTCATCTTTTCAAGTATTCGACTTTAATAACCTTGTTCTACACGCTGCGAATGGAGCCCAGAGTTTTGGATTTTACACGAGGCGCTTGTTGCATAGTTGGATTAACATATTGATGCAAAAAAGTAAAAAATAAAAATGACTCACTAAATCATCTGGGCGTTCATTCTTGTAGATTTTAAAAAGATTTGGCCAAGCCATTTCCTTGCTCCAAACATTAATGGAGTATACTCGCATTATGATACATTCGGTAACGTTGAAAAAATATGCCAGTTATTAACTTCAAACGGAATAAACCTGTATCATATATATGCGATCCTCTCCGAAGACTCTTACGGCTTCGAAAAAAAAGAGCAATAGGCTCTGAAGATCATAAAATCTTGATTGGTATTTACAATTAAATAAAAATATGCGGAGCTTTTCATCGAGTATAATCAGCACCATTGGATAACATTTTTTTCATACCGCGTATGAGATCCCATAAAACATATCGTAATTGCCCATTGCTGCAACAGTGCATGCGTGTCATTACGCTCGACCACTAGCCATATGCAGACGCACATGGCAAAGATCTACAAACCGAGTTTAATAGAGACTTATATGCGAAGCTTTAAAAAATCCATAAATGTCCGTACAGAATAATCTTGCCGCTAAATTTCCACAAGAATTTCAGTAGCATATCGGCTAATCGTCCCTCTTGCAATAGTGGAGCGCATAGCTCCTGCTGCTCTCATTAGTCATTGCAACTTCTTGACACATTGACAGGTAAAACAGACATTCGATGTCGTTCGATGTTTGATCTCTGATCGATTTTTTATATTCAAACTTAGTTGAAAGATTATATCGCAAGCAAATGAAAATTCGACCGAATTCGATCTGTTGAAATAATGCATTGTTGCAAAAAGTCAAAGTTTTAACTGGATTATCAACGTTGTAATATTGAAACTCGAAATTCAGAAATGCAGCGGGTGCGACATTTGCACGAAGATTAGCACATGTTCGGAGAGGTCGTGCGCGTCTTCCTCTTTTTCTCACTCGTTATTTTTTTTTTCTTTTTTACAGCACACAAAATATGACAAGCGTGATAAATGATACTCGCGCAATCTCTGGATATATTCGAGAGGCCCCGTACCCTATACGAACGACTAACTTATTAATGGTTGAACAAAGGTATATAATCGCGAAGGCGACGTGGCCGCAGCCGAAACACGCAGCGGGGGCCAGGTGAATCGTCTCTCTCTTGCTTGCGCCTGCGAGCCCCTTGAGCTTAGAACTGATGCAGTTGCCGATCGGACACGATGCCAAAAAGCGATTTTATTTCTCTCTATCTCTCCGCGTGGCTGCTACTGCATTAGTACTGCGTTCTTGATCGCTGTATATATATACAGATAGCTCTTATAATATTTATTAGTGCTCGAATGCATGAAAAATTTTTCTCAATCCAGGCCTCGTTTCATCCGATTTTTGAGCGAAACCTACAACATTGTGTGCTGTCGTAATTTGCATTCACATTTTTTTGCGATGTTACGAATGAATTTATACAAAAGTGATACGTTTAGATTAGAAAGAAAAGGAGAAATATTCGTCGGTGATGGTGAACAGTGATATCTTTATTTTTAAAATGTCTTTGTGAATGCAGTTGATTTGAGATCGATGAGATAATGGAGAACGAATTGGAAAATTAAAAATTTATGCATGAAAATAATAAAAATTTTGATCAAGTGTACCCTGTTATAAAACATCATAATTCTTATCATTATAAAAATATAATAACACGTCCTAATAATGTGAACTTCAGTTCACTTGACGGTAACTTCATAATTAGTACAAAAGGTATTATCATACCTGCCACTCAGTTTGTGTAAATAGTGCAATGTACACGCATATCTTGTCATCATGACTAATTGTTTCGTGCGATTCTTTCATGCTCGCAACTAATCTTTTTCAAATTAGCGTCTACTTACACATCCTCAGCCAATTTATCAATCCCATAGTAATTCGAGTGCCTAAATAGAAAAATCATCGGCTTTAGATCGTTGACAGCGGCATCAGCCATAATAATTTCTGTTATACATCTACGGTCTGCGGCCCGAAGTAACGAATAGCAATCAGAAATCGATAAAAAGAGCACGAGCATTATTCGATATGGTAGCGCAACGCGAGCGACTTTGAAAAGCTAGCGGGCACCCGCGTCGGCAATCGCTGCTTATATGCCTAGCAGCTGGTGGGAAGAGAATTCGTTCGCGGGCTCGCGTATCATAAACGCGCGCCGAGCAATATCGATAAATCTCGTTACCGATCGCGGAGACAGAAAAGCGCGCAGCGGAGCAGAAATCAAAGGGTAGCTACCGTGTATATGAGCCGCACACGACTTTTCTTTATACATCGCATTGTGCAGTCGCAGCTGCAGCGAGTCGTTCGTGTAACCGCGAACGAGATTAGGCAGCGGTCGGTCGTTCACGCACGCGAAAATGACGATTCCTCATAGAGGTATACGCAAGTAGCTTGAAGAGAGAAAGCAAGTGAGAGCGAGAGAGAGAAGGCGGTGCAGCTTATGTAAAATTGCGAAAAAGGATCCGCCCCTGTACATAGTTAGTAGGTAGCCTATACCTCCTTCTCGTCGTCATAGCTCTCGTTCCCCCCTACTCCGTAAGCCTTTCGCCGACAGTGCATGTATTTTATACGTAAACACTCGCCGTATGCACACACACTCGCGCACACACTCGGCGATCCATACGGCTACTGGACACGTCATTCTTGCCGCGCGATGTTCGCTCACGTTGCAGCGTAACACGTGTTTATTAGCCTCGGCGAACATTTTCTATATCGCTCCCAGTGGTGCATCGACGAACCAACGTATTCTTTTCTTCGTGCCGAGTACGATGCATGAAAACTCATGAAGGCTAATCAATGATCGACTTTTTTTTTCTATTTTTCCTTGTTTTCGAATTACCTGTATACGGAGCTAACAACAAAAGGCCAATGAGAGCTGGAAGGTATCAGGGATGAGAAATACGCGAGGCTCGAGTAAAAGAGCGTGAACCATAGCCAAGAGGTGGCCTCCCAGTTAATTGGAAAGCCAAGCGAGGCCTTGCGCTTTTTTTACGCTCATCCTAATTTTCGTCTTCTTGCCTTATAGTGCGTTACATGTGTATTCTGCGTGTTCGGCTGCGTGTGTGTATATACACAATATCGTGCAGTACAGCACCGAAAGAGAGAAAGAGCCAAGACCTAATGGGACCGAGCCTTAATGACTATTGGGTCTCTCGTACTGGGCGGGATATATTGCCGCTTGCACTCAACTTGGGGGATGTCCCTTTTCCTCTACTGCACTTATTACTCGCTCTAAGGGTGTACGTGCGAGGCCGAGACTGACCATAAGTAATAAAAAGGCTCAACGTGCTCCGTTATACGCAGTTGAAGCGAGTTATAAATTCTAAAATAACTTATTGCTCGTCTCATGAATGGCAAAAAGCAGCTATCCCATCTAACGTTTCAATTTCCGTAGATACCTCTCTGTTCTGGCTTGTGTGCCGCGACGAAGCGAAGCTTTGACTTTTTACGATTATTAAGCTCGGTATGTTAAACAATCAAGAAAATACATAAAACAGCGAAAGGTGCATACCGTCAAGAATTTTTTCCAATTAAAAATCAAAAGCGAGACGGTGCACCGTATACGCGCAGGTATATATATAAGAAGCTGCTGCAACAATGTAATTGCATATGTTCTTTTTAAGGCGAGCACGATGAGAAATGTTTTGTCAGTGGACTATTGCCAGGAGGCATCGATGGAAGCGGCCGCCGCGAGCAGAAGCCGCGCGCAGGATCATACGTAGTATCGGCCGCGCTCTATAGAAGGAAGGAAGGCTGTACTTACTGGCAGGCAGAGGCAGGCGAGCGTTTCACAAAATCCTCTGTCACCAAGTCTCTCGCAAAGTCTCGGGCTCTTTCTCTCTCTCCGGCAGACCGCAACGTCAAGCGTCGCGGCATGTCGGCGTCGTCGGCTCGAGAGACTCTCTTTCTCTCCTCGCGATGTGTATACCCGCTCTGCTGCCGCTACTAACATGCGTTGACATTAATTAGACAGCGCATACGAGCGAGATTTCCCGGAGCTTTAAATAAAACCAGCCCATCGCATATATATCGCCGGGGCGAGTGAAACAGCAGCAGCAGCAGTGGCTGTAATAGCAGCACAATGAGTGCAGTCGCGCTGCGAGGAAAAAAAATGCCACGGCTCTCGCCCCATGAGCAGAGCTCCATCCAATACACAGGCGCACTGCTGCTGGCGGCGGACACACGAGGAGAATGAGGAGCCGCGGCAGCGAACTTGTTAAAAAATAAAGATAGGCAGCGGCTCGTTGCGCCGCTCGCGCGCGTATGCTTATCGATCGCGTACGTCAAAGATCATTACAGATACAGGAGTGTGCTCTATACGTATAGCATATACGCTCGTCTGTAGTGGGAGCTCCGAGTGTGTATAGGGTGTAGCGCACTACAAAAGAGTAGAATATCTCTTAAAGTATAGCGAGAGTAGTGTCGGCGACTTTACGAGTCGCGATTTACATAGAATAGCCGTTGCCTGGCCATATAGGCTCTAATCTTGCAAACTCTTTCCTTTTTTTTTCGTTCGTTCGCCCTGCCACAGCGGAGTGCGTGCACACACATGCACGCCTTCCACTCAACTCTCTGTATATATGTATGTATATGGCGTGCAGTAGCAGATCGACTGTATGTAGTAAGCAAGTATATGTATGTAGGAAAAAGCAATAATATGGAGTAAGCTCGTGCGCAAAGTCGTATAGTGCGGACACGTTGAAAGTATCCATCACCGCGAGACTCGCGAACGCTCGGCTCTTGCTCGGCTTGGCTTGTGCTCGGTTGTGTGCGCGCGCCAAGGGCTTATCTGTAACGGCGCATCGAGCAACGTTCATAATTACACTCTCGCCCCACAACTTATTCGATCTCATTTCCCTTCGTTCCTTTTACTCCTTCTCTCTCTCTCTCTCTCTCTCTCTCTCGCTCTTTCTCTCTGCCTCTTCGTTTTCTTTTCGTTCGTTCGCTCGCTCGCTCGCTCGCCTCTCGGCCTTTTGGTCTTTTTCTTTTCCCGCCCTTATATACCTTCCTACCAACGTGCCTACCTACCTTATACCTACCTACCTACCTACCTACCTACCTGCGGCGGCCCCGCCGCGTGTATCGATTTCGATCTCTCTTAGGCTGCACCAGTACAGAATAAGAACAGAAACGTGCGAGTCTCTCGCCACATTCGTGTATACGTATACATTACGTGTGTGTGTGCGTTACTTCGCTCGCGCGTATAATAATATGAGCTGGAACTCAGTCAAGCGCTCAAAAAACGCTTATAGCTATATGTATACACGAGTGCATGTCTTATGTATACGTGCACGTTATACACAGATGGCCGTGCAGTATGATGAAGAGATACGCAACGAGCCTCGCGCAAAGGGCTTTTTAAGGAGGAAACTTAAAATCTGTATTAAAGGGGCGGTACGCTTGAAACGAGAAAGAAAAAAAGAGAGAGACGGTAATGGCGGATGCACTTATTGTTCACCAATAGTTGAGACAAATTTTTTGAAAATTACGATGGCGAAGCCCATGCCAATGGCTTGTATCCCTATACTCTATACCTATCTCTATTTTTCTCCAAGTCCGCTACGGTGAATTTGTACAGTTACAAAGAAATGACGAATCGTGAAACAAAAACCACGTACGATTGCTACTCGCACCTAATGAAAGCGAACTTCAATGATATTTATAGTTTGAAATATTAGCGTATCGCTCAGCAAACTAACGAATCCTAAGGTGAATTACTGCGCCTGTGGAGTTATGCAGGGCGCGTTGGATGAGAAGCGCCAAGTTCAGCGGGGTTATTTTATAATCGCGCATATTGCACACCCTTGGCGCGTGGAATTTCATGAATTTCGTAGCGCGTTGTTGGCTGCGTGCAGCAGCACTGGCATGCCTCCCGAATTCGTCTTGGAGAGCTCTCCTCGTCTTATACCAAAAGAATTTGATACAATTTCCCAGCGCGCAGCTGCGTGCTCGTATACGTATTACGACAGCTTTCGGTACGATGCACGAGCTGCTGCGCGCTCAGAGTCATTTTAATAATGAGATTCGAACTTATAATGCTCTCGCTCGTTGCCGCCTTTTTGCCGACAGCTCAGCTTCAAAATTAAATAGCCTGATTACGCAGGACACAATTGTTCCTTGCTGTAAGAACTTTTTTGACATTTCTTTCAGAATTCTGAATTATTCATACCTAAATTGTTAATTAGTCAATCAAACAATTTTATTATCTAGTATTTTTTCATAGAATTCAATTGAGCACTCGTATCAAAATTATGACTTTGCACGGAAATGCGGAAGCGCACGCATAACCGATGTTGCTTGAAACAAGTAGCGACGCGGAAGTGCCAGAGACATAAGCGTCGCGCAATCGGCGCTCCTCGTGCGCTGCACCGCACGGCCGACCGTAAGCGCGATCGGCTCCCGGAAATCCTCGCCTCGCCGTACTATTTGCTTATGCGCGTGTGTACACATATTCGTAACGTCGGAAACCACGCTACGTAGAAGGCCGAGCTGTCATTGCACCAGACAGACGCGCTGACCGGTCGCACCGCCGCCGCCGCCGCCGTCGCATTTAAGAATCCGGAACGCTTCGCGCGCGTGCGAGAATCTCCTGATTGCATTCCAGTGGATAAGCCGCTTGTCCTTACCTCCGTATACATACGCATTTTGCTAATTGCAATGACACCTTACTCGCGTATAATTCATACTGCAACAATTCGCTGGGAATATAACTTTTATGTTCCCGTAGTTTACTAATTACATCTGAAGTATCGCTATTAGCAGAAAATGAGGCAGCACCTGAACTAAATAATTGGCTTTACATACAAATGATTAGGAAATTTGCAAGTAGTGCATTTTTCACTTTATTTTCTCGTTCGTTACAGTGATGAAACTTTTTGCCTCGCGCACAGTCAATTACAATGCGCTCGAGCAAAGTAATAACTTATTCAAAGCCTTTTCGCATCGTGGCTGTATATGTACGTGTTGGGTAGCGTCTGCGTGATATACAGCGTATACTCGAATTTATATAATAGACTGCAGCAAATTCATTGTTCGGCTGGTGGCGCGGCCAGAGCTGCCGAGCATTAATTAGTTTCGCGAGTTAATGACTTTTTCCCTCCTAATCAGACAATTTCGTATCTTTTTAAAATAATCTTGAGAGCAAGGCGTTGATGTTCGTTCTGTTCATTACCAACACTTTTATACACCAGTGTAATATATTTTTCGTATGCGTTCGCATCAGTTAGCAAGTAGTATTGCTTGGGATATTTTGGATCCGATACGATAATTGTAAAAAAACTCCTACACAAACAAAAGCTCTAAAAATTAAGTAATTTAATTAATAATTAAGAGCTTATAAATTTTTCTCTCAGTTTAGGAAGTTAGTTAAAAAAAAAAATTATGAAATTTTCAAAAAGGAACTTTCCCCTCATTTCCATTGAATCAAATGAAATGCACAATTTTGATTTATTAACACGATACAGACATTTTCGCGGTATATTTTTTATACTTTGTCTGTTAAATTTTTTGTACTTGAGGTTTTCTGATATGATATATTTCTTGAAAATGCTTTGACAAACCATAAAATTTTTTTTAAACACATACCCACTAACTGTCTTGTTTTTGAAAACTTTTCCGTTGCAATTATATGTTACAAATATTAAGCGCATTCTAAATGACTTGATTGTTAAAAAAAAGTGTACCAGTTGAAGGCACATTGAATGAACTGATACCGCTTTACACTTTATACACTAGATGGCGAGTATCTTTATATGTGAATCTGCAAGTGATAGAATGAAAATAAATGTATATAAGTCAAATCCCGGTTTATCAAATGAAGATTTATTTGGTCTTGTGCAAAAGTGAAAATTCAAAGGATTATTTATTCTTAATGAATATACAACATAATTAATCAGTTTACACGTATGTGAACCTTATCTTACTCCTTACCACTTGTAAATTAATAAAAATAGACTTTTTGTTAATAAAATCTTCATTCAATCATCACCGTAATTTTTTGTTAATGATGAAGAAGTCATTAATCTTTTGTTAACAAACACTATAAGTTCTCTTCAATATAATGTCTCATTTTTATTCAATTATATAGTGTTTATAAAAAAGGTTAATTACTTATCTTTTACTGCTCTAAAGAATTTTATTATTTTAAATCGTATAAAGATACAAATAATAACTTATTTTTAATGAATGTTTTTATAATTTTTAATTAAAGTTCATTGACCTCATAAGTCATCTGCTAGTGGTTATTTTTAGGCCTACTGTTCCCTCTAGATTTAATTCGTGATTTGATGTGGAGATTTGTGGTATATACGTATTTCATGTGTGTACTATAGGTAACAGCACGCGATATGAGCGGAAGAAAAGAGCACTTTTCGCTGCAAGCTTTACCGATTTTTGTCTTGCATGCAGCCGATTCTCTGTCAAACCATTTGAGGACATTTCCTTTCATGATATACTTTTTTTTCATGTAATCAGTGTCCTTGAATTTTATTCGAAGTTTTGGGCCGTTATTAAATTTGAGCATTAGTCAATTTGAATTAAAACAGAATGAGTATAAATGAGATCTTTAAATGAAATAAAATTTTGTTTCGCCTCAATAACTTGCCGTTACATTATAGGGTAATAATTTACTGTGGTTCTCTTCAAATTTCATCAAATATTTGTTAGCAAAAACACCTCTGTAGCTAATGCTTGATGAATTTTGATCAATCAAAATAATTTTTAATTCGAAATTGTAATACTGCAAGTTTAATAAAACTCAATAATCACTCAAATGAAAAGTATCAATCACTCTCACAGATAAACAATAATATTTATCGAAAAAGCTTCATCAGAAAATATTGTAGAAAAAATGTAAATTCGTTAGTAGTAGTTGCGTGCCTTTTATATACAAGTACGCACGTAAAGTACCCGTACAATGACTAATCCACCTACTTGCGACTCTCAAATATCTATCTATCTTAAATGTCTCGAGTCAACGACGCTCCACCATTCGGATGCTCTGTCTTTCCGCAAATCGCGATATATTCACTCGGCCAGTGCTTTTCTGTCTGTTATTGCCAGGAAGATGGCCAACGGTTAACATACAGCGAGTCTCGTTCGATGTAAATTATTATCCTGCCCGTGAGTCGCGAGTATTATATGCATCTATATAATATAACGTATACGCGTATGTATGTGGGCTGTGTGATGCACACGTCGCGACATCGCTACCGAAGATGTCATGATTTATTTTCATTCGAAGGCCCTACAAAGTGCTCGAGGCGAAGATGCACCCGGGGCTTTTAGCGTTTCACGAAAACAAAAGTCCTGCGCGCTGCACTTGTGCATTGTGCAAGATCGACTACGTAAATATACGCGCTCGTGGATTTGCGTGCGTGCGAGTATAAATGCTAAAAGCACAGGAAACGATCATTCTCTATCCATCCAAACGCAGTTGTGTATATTTACATAGGTATAATATGTTGTTTAGTTTGAGAAGCGATGCGTTATATAGTCGCTGGGAGCTCGGCATTCGTGCCCTGGGGCTTGCTTTAGATCAACTCGAATGTCTCAACTACAGCTCATTTTCCGAACGGAACAGCCCGAGGTATGTTTACTTTCGAAATCACGCAAATTGATTACGAAAATCTGCAAAAATATTGAAGCTTTAAATGAAAAGGAGCCATGACAAGATTTCGTTTAGCCTCGTGAGCCATAAACGTATGCAATAAGCAACGGTGAATCGATCTGGCTCGTCTCTCGATCATTTTTTGTACACGAATGGGTTATTATATCTGCCTCCTTCAAAATAACCAAAACTTCTCTCGTTCTCTTCTCGTTTTTGTTTGTCTTTTTTAAAATTGACTCTCTCAACGCAAACATATATACCTACACACATACGCGAGTGCTCATTTCGTTTCTTCGTCTGATTCTTCCTCTCCGTCTTTATCGCTATCTATAATCGCTTCTCTCTCTCTCTCGGTTCGTTTCGTCGCTAATTATTTTAATTGGCCGGCGCGTGCATAGCGTTCAAAAGCAATGCACATATACATACAAATGCATCTACACGAGTAAAATCAGAAAGGGCGGAGTGAATGCATATATGCAACCATATACACGTATACACATATGGAAAGAGAGAAACGATATAACCACGAACAGAAATGATCGTACGAGTAAGAGTGTGTTTCAGTGTGTATTTGTGTGAACGTGTGTGAGTGGGAGGGACTACTGCTGCCGATTGCTAATCCTCGTGCTACGCGACGACCTTTCTCTTATTTAAGCATAATTCTTCGTGTTTTTCCTTGGGCCCTTTTAATCTCGCTCTCCACACTCGGGAGCTCGGGCCGACTCGGCCGGGCTTTCTCGAGTGCAATTCTAGCGATTTTTGCTCGACTTTTTTTTCCAGCATCGAATGAAAAAGCCTCGCGCAACGAGCGAGCGGCGCGCGGTCAAGAAGATATTTCTCGCGATATAATACCTATTTATTTAATGACGTAAAAACTTATGAACTGCGATCGGTATGCCCAAGTTCAGGGAATGCCGAGAAATATCTTGATCTTCGACTACGTAAATACTTGTATGTGTGTGTGTGTGTGTGTGTGTGTACATGATATAATGTATGCTACATAGTCAATTTGTAATTAGCTGAGGTAATAAAGAGCGGCGATCGTATGTGTATGTATAGCGAGCGGGAAAGAGAAAAGTTACGCGCACGCGTCGCATCAAGATTTCTCGTTATCGGCTACTAATAATAAATATATCTCCGAGCATTTGGACAAAATAACTAATGAAACATATTTCAATATTATTATTTCGTAAGGATTATTTGCTGCTTGTTCGGGGGATATATAACTACGCGCGCGCGTATATTGATTTACGAGTTATGGCTACCAGCTCTCATTATGCATTGTCGATAAATCAAATTCGAAAAAATGTCCAATTATTTATACATGTGTATGTACACTCGCGAGAGCGCATACGTGTATACACGTTGAGCATTGTGTATACCATGTATGTGGCATGTTCATCGAAAGGCAAAACGACTCAAAGTCCCAAAAGCTTGATTACATAGACAGACGATCGAGCTGCTGCTCGTAACGACCTGGCCAACATTTTTGCTCGGCTAATCTTCGGTTTTTTTTCCTCGTCGTTGTATATAATCGCCGCGTTCAATAAAAAATTCTCTCCTTCTCTTTCTTCGGCTGACTGATACAATAAAAGAAAAAATATTTCTGTGTATAATATTCGCCAAATTCGCTGCTGCATTTGCCATAACCGTATCTTCATAATGCGTATCTTCGAATGAGAGGCGTGGATCATTTTTAACTGGGCCACCTTTTCTTTGCAAGTGCATGATCGTATACGATGCCACATCCTGGGCTCGGGCAATTTTACGGTAGAAGACTAAAATTAAAGTGAAACGTGTTATTTTGCTGACTGACCCGTGTATCGGACTGTGTATATACGCGTACATGATAATACCTGCGAAAGGTATCACGTATGAGATCAGCTTCTACTGGCTTTTATGATCGAGTCTCTTACAATAAAAAACTTCAAAAAACTGCATTGATTTATTTGAATTCATGTTTAATATTTTGATATATAATTTATGTGTTGACTTTTGTCGAGAAAAATTGGAAACTTAAGTCGTGTTATTTATGAACAAGATGTAAGACGGAAATGAGGGTGCAAATAAAAAAAAATAAGCTTGTAGTGTCAAAAATGTCTATCCATGTGACACCATAAAATACCTCCGAAAATTTTTTGATAAGAACTCCAAGACATTGATTAGCATCTTGAGGACTATTACATGCATGATATCAAATTGTCCACGAACCATTTTTCAATCACTTCTTGAGATATTCGTTTCAGTGCCTACAGATTCAACGTAAAAATGCTGAAAAAAAAATCAACAAAAAAGAACACAAGTGGCCACATGCAGGATCGGACACTCATTCACTCATTCGGGGTAAACTGTCACTTTCGTAGCAAGTCAGAAGTGGAGTAATGTCGTGACGTTTCGCTCGCACGCCCGTGTATATATGTGCGCGCTCACACGTATACATTCATGTGCGCACACATGCGCGTGCATACAATATATGCAACACACATTACAGACGATACATCTTGAGGAGGTAGCTGAGGATTCTTTGCCGAGATATCTCGTTTCGATCTTCGCGTAAAGACGCGACGACGACGACGACGACGAGGAACGTCTCAACTGGAGAGTCACATAAATCCTGCTGGGAAACAGGAGCGAAACAATCGATGCTCCACGATGCTCGGATACATGCACAACAGCACGTGACCGAAAGTGGTCCAGCCCTTATTTATTTTCGCGTGCTGATGCTGCTGCTGCTGCTGCTGCGCTTGTATGCACACGTGAGCGCTAGCAAGAAAGAAAGAGAGAAAGAGGAAAGACCCTTTGACGCAAGTCGACGGGCGCGGAGAAGGGAACCGCGAACGAGTAGCGCGCGGCATGTCACAAAGTCCTCAGCTCCGCCTACGAGGGGGCCCCCGATGCATGGCTCGGCTCGCTGCTGCATGGCGATAGCCTCGTGTGTAGTGCTCGTGATCGCTGTTTCCTTATTTTCCTTTTTTTTTCGCTGCCCACAGATCGGAAGGATCGCCGCGCGAGATCGCCCCGAGATGCTCGAAACGTATATAGTCAATATAGCCTGCCGAAGATATATATGCGCGCGCGCGAGCGTGTGTGTGCGAGCCGATTTTTTGGAAATTTCTCCTGACCAAGGATATACGTGGCAATCGTCTGGGCTTTATTCTGTCTCATCACTCAATACGGATGTTTTTTGCCCTGACTATGAGAGGCTTTTTGCTCGATTTTTCAATTGGTCCCTTTTTATGCAGCAGTCGAGCCTTCCTCGATTTCTCTGAATTTCGCGCGAGCACGCTCTTTTGACATTTTATAGCTGCCATAATATGAAATCGTTGTTTTCCTCTTTTTTCTGTGCACCCGAGCCATATTCTATTTTAATTGATTTGCCGAAAAATGAAATGCAGGCAAATTTTATGCGCAAAATTATATTTGTATTTACGAAAATCATGCACAATCGATTGGCGCTTTATTGGCCCGATCTTTGATCGTAACATTAACATAATGTTCAGCGAGGAGCGAATTTCGAGAGGACCACTTAACAGCGCGATCTTCCTCCAACTTTTTTTCATTTCGGACTCGCAAAGATCCAGGGGTAACTTTCTTTTTTCTCCTCTACATCTCTTATACGTCCTTGCAAAGTCTACACCGTCTCCCTCTGTTCTGCATACGTCCGTTGCATATATGGAGCTTCTGTCGTGGTGTCGCTCTTGTGCAGCACACATACACACACAGAGAGAAATGCGGGTATAAGCACAGGTACGTTATGTATCACTGTCCTCGGCCAGCCATACATCGACAACTCGGGATCGTATAATAAGTATCTCGCTCTTTCTCCGAGTCTTTTGGCTCGCCTCGCACCCCGCACGTCAATTAATGTCCAAGCGCCCTGCAATAACAGCAGCGCTCCAAAAGCTGTTCCGAGCATGTTAAACGCACTGATGCTGCCGTCGTTGCTACTGCCACTGCTACTGCTGCTGCTGCTGCAACGAGTGGGAGAAAAGATTGATCGATTGCCTTACCTTTCGCGATGAATTAGCTCTCGCTGGACTATTGTATTTCGCTCGTTCCCTCTTTCTTGGACCTGTCGCTCGCTCAACGCTGCACTGCACACGCGCAGGACCTTTTTTATGTCCGCACCGCGACTACCGATGCTCCTGTTGGAGCTTTTTTCTTTTGCCAGCAAAAATCGCAAATTTCTTTCCCTTTTGTTTAGGTAATGGCCTCACAGAGCCCTCAGCTGCATATAAACTTCGTACCTCTGCCTGCCTTTCTTTCTCTCGCCAAGTATCCATCTTTCGCCAGTATTTATATGTCGTCGTCGTCGCCGCCGCCGCCGTCGTCGTCGCCACAGCCGCGCGTTCGAGAGTAAGGTCCTTTATACCTGCGAGCGCGACTGCAGAGGAGAGCCTAATTGGCATTTATTTAACGTTAATGGATTCGCTCTGCACCGTGGCTCTTTTCAGGAGCTCGCGAAATGACGTTCGCCCCGTGATGGACGTCAACGTGACTTCATTTCTCTGAAAGGATTCAATTTGGCTCGAGCCGCGATTAGCCATAATTTTTTTTCCTTGACAAAAGTAATTTATCGAAGAACAATCGGGGACCTGTTGCTATGACGTGGGATATTGATATTCAAGGAAGACAATTAAATATAGGTATTGACACCAATACCGTCGATACTCGAAGCGTCGAGCGATACCTCATTTTTTTCTAAGAAATATCATTGAAAGCTCGACTCACCTGACCATAGACGCTAAGGTACAAAAAATACCCCGGACTTAATTAGCATGATACGGACCCAAAGTGACATAAATGTTATTTGTAGAAGTACCTTGACACTCGCAATAGTAAAAAAAAGGCCATCCATGCCAAGGGCAAGGCCAATTGGAAGTCGTCACATCTCCAGCCGTCACATTCTTGTTAAGGTTGGACAACGCTCCACGTCAATCTCGATCTTTTCTCTCTCTGTCGCGCTTCTCTCCTTTCAGGGAGATGGATGTTTGAATGGACAGACAGATGAACAAGGAACACAAACCTCTCGATGCGTCAAAAAGAAATATAACCCTTTGAATCCAAATCGAGGTGAAAGAAATAGAGAGAATACGAGAGAAAGAAAGAGAGAAAGTACAAAACTGCAGTACCTCATTAGATCTCGTTCAGTCATGCGAATCCTCGCTCTAAATGTCAACCCTTTTATCTTCCTTTACAACATTTCATTTAACTCGCTGGGATAAAAAAATTGAAGTAATTTTTGTGAATGTATTATTTCACTAAAAATACTATTTATCATAACATTAAAAATACTATTTATGAAAAAATTGATTGATATTAGTTATTAATGAGTTCAAATTGTCATTTATTGAAGATAATTTATAATAATGTAGAACTATAGAAATACATAACATCATTAACTTGTCCTGACTCATATTTGCTGCATCTAAAACATTTGCATAATCTCAATCGAATGTAAATTGATCATGACAAGTGAGAAAGTAAATAATATCTAAGCATCGGAGTAATTTAATAAATAACTCAGCGGCTTTGAGTAAATAAAATAAGATCGTAATAGGAGTCAAAGTCCTTTGAATCGATCAATTTTCTTTGCATTAGTTACGTCGTACGTTTTTGAGCGTTGTATATAAGAGAGGTAAGTTGTCTATCGTTTTATATACTAGAATAGGTGCACCTTTTAACAGCTAAATCGAAGTTGGCAGAGCAGACAGGCGTCGATAAATAAATCCGTACGACGGCTTGTGTATGTGTAATATGTATGTGTGTGTGTGTTTATGTGTGCGGCGCGCGCGCGTCGAAAAAAGAACTGGAACAGCTCGAGCTTTCTGCAAGTCACAGACCATTAATTTACTGGCGTTTACTCCAGTTTCGTTACATAGAGAGAGAGAGCGCCAGCTCGAGTGGACGACGTAGCCCGTAGGACGATGCATCATTCGCAATGTCGCACGCTAATTTAATGAAACCGATCGCCAGTTGTGTGTATGTATGTGTGTGTGTATACGTAACACCAGCCTGATTATTCATTCTCTCTTTCTCTTATGCTATATACACACTTGTGTATGATCCGATAGCGAGCGTGTATACACATTAAAAATATAATAAGCCGAGAGCGAGAGGCCCGGTCGCGCGTGAGACGGCAAGAATTTGCCTCGAAAACGGCCGAGGTCATTAAAATGCTAATATTCATTACGAGACTCCCGTTGTATCCTATATGCCGAAGCATAATTATTTTCGTGTATTCGCTCGTAGATTTATCGCAAAAGTACGCAAAGACTTTATGAATTTCAACTACATACGCGGGTTCAGGAATCGTCTTCCGACTCGTATATAGCCTCTCGAATCCATCGGTGAAATAAACCGTCGGATATTCGAAAAATTTTCATCGCTGCGATCGTTGAGCGAGTTTTGAGGAAAATTAAGCCGCATTAATTTCTTTTGCATTACTCATCGGGCTCGATATAATATACGACGGCGGCGGCGCGCGCAAAAAGTCTTGGAAATAAAAAGGTATAAACGCGCGCGCAATATGATGAACGAAGTACTTAGCTCGGTGAGTCGTGGCTCTCGATCGTTTTTTATTTTTCAACAAATTCACTCATAAATATCCGCCGAGAGCTGCCATTGTACAAAGGGCGCACACGTATACGGCGTTGCAGTAGTAAGCTTCCGCAGCGCTGGGCAAAAATTAACTAACTGCAGCAGCGGCAGCAGCGCGTGGAGCGGGGCGCGCGCACACAGAGTTCGGAGTCGCGCGCGCGAAGCCTTTCAAGCACCGATACATTGTAGCTACCTACGGGACATATTTCAAGATGTCACTTTTTGCTTTCTCTTGCTCATTTTACGCTCTAACGCGCGCGAGCGAGCCGTCGAGCGAAAGCGACTTGCGCTTTTTCGATCTTGCCTCGAAAATGAGGTGCTGTATAGAGTACGTCCCGCAGCAGCATATGCCGCGCGCGTTTTAACGCTCATCTTTCTTTTCGCAGCTCACCTCTTTACCTTTGGCACGCGCAACGTTACATTAAAGAATGCGTACGTATGTGCCGCGCGCTCGCACACATACACACTTTATTGTTATGCAGTTGCAGCACTTTGTATAATGATAATATACGCCGAAGCTTTTGATCATCGCCGACGCGCGCTGTCTTATGGCTCGAGTGCGCGCCAAGTAAACCGTTTCTCTAGCCGCGAGATAAAAGCTCGTTGCAACGAGTCGCGCCGCTGCTCCAAGTGGCAGCTATTATCGGGACTGATTCGTTGCTCGATTGCGTCTCGCGCATCGTTTGCCTACGAGACTCGTCGACCCCTCACCTTTTTCAGATCGCTCCATCGTCTCGATCGCTACGATCGGCTTCGAGAACTCAAATGTAAAGATGCGCCGAATGAATAGCTTTAGCTTTTTGATCGTCATTTTCTATCGCGAAGGAAGTGCTGTGCGATATGCGTGAATCATATACGAGGCGATCCGGACTTTGACGCCGCAGACGCGTGCCCTCGACGCGTATGCAACACCGCTGCGAGTGCACCACTACCAATTCGTCGAAAATTCTGTAACGTCATCATCGCCGGCTCGTTTCTTGCCGAAGCCATAATATCGCCTTCGATATTATTATATACATAATAATATACTCTTAGTATCTTCTCGCGAGCGATTTTTTGAGAGAAAAGTTGATACGATCAGCGAGAAGCATATTGCAATGTGCTTGTTTGAAATACAAACACGGTTCGACACACATCTTGTCTTTATGCGCTAATGGAGATACGTTAAAGATGATCCTTCTGCACATTTCGGGTACTCATGCTCCTATATATAGTAGCCCGAAATTGTTTCGTTAAACGTTAGTCAGGTGTAAATGATGAACAAAAATCGATATTTTTGAGCAATATAAGCAATCATTTTTTTATTGTACCCCTGAATTGTAAAACGTAACTTGGCAAAAGTCGAAATACAAGAAAATTAACAAATTCAATTTAAAAATGTTTTTAAATGTAAAAATCGCGCCAAATTAATTTTTTGAAAAAGTATTTGATTAAGTATAGCGCTTTGGAATTATTACAACATGTAGAAGGCAAATACCCTATCTCGATATTTTAACTCGAAGAAAAAAAATGATCTTATCGTTTTTTGCAAAAACTAATTGATAATTACCATTTGAGACGTGGGCATTTGGCATCGAGTAGATTTCGATATTAAAAAAGCAATTGAGCGCGTTCACCGAGACGATCGAGTGCATCCATTGGCGATCTAAGAGAAGAGCATAAAGAAGCGCAATGTCCGGCCGCGTTCGGTTCGCCACACACACACACGCGCGCGGCATGTATACGAGCCAGTGGCGAGGTGGCGTCCAAGTAGTCATGCGAGGCCGTCGTAAATCTAACGACCAATAGGAAGCAGTCCGTTCGCGACGAGCCTCGCATCTCCAATCGCCAAGACACACGGAAACGATTATTTTCCTTCGGCCGATCGCTATGCTAATCTCGCAACTTGCAGCGCCGCGCACACACTCGAGAGTCTCCTCTATATAGCACAAAAACGGCCCTCGCTCCAATGAGAGGCTTTCTTCGAAAAAAATAAAGAGAAAAATGGCTCGCAGCTTATTATAAGAAAGGAAGAGGAGTAGCGGCAGCAGCAGCAGGCAGATTATTATTACGGCCGAGGCCCGAGCCGAGCTGCTACCGCCGCTGCGTCGCTGCAACAAGCTCTATTTCGCTCGGAGTCGTAAAATCGAGTCCTCCATTCATGGGTAGAGATATGCACGCATATGCCGCGTACGGCCGAACGCATATATACTATATATGGCACGGGCTTGAAAATGAACCGATGCAGAGACGATGCACGTAACGGGATGCGAGAATATGATTTACGCCATGTGCGAGAAAAAAAAAAGCCAAATGAGTCGGACGTTGTGCTGCATTAAAATGGCTCGATATTAATTGGTTTCTCAACCTTCTCATCTCGAACTTTTTTCTCTCTTTTCTTACTTGCGTGCGTGTGTGCGGGTTCACGATCCATCGTTTTTAATTTCTACACTTGATGCAGGCTGCGCACTGGAAAATATAACTTTTATACACTTAAAATTTCGATGATTAACTCAAAAATAAAATCCAAAAAGACACACAAGCTGAGAATAAATAATGTAGTTATCGTCCTCAGTAACACCTCAAAAAGCACTTATAGAAGTAGTACCAGAATTTAAGTTTCATTGCTAATGTATGAAGAAACTTTATATAAAATATCTCGACAGTACACTACTCAAAAGAATCATTAGATAAATAGTCTTGCTCAGAGCATTAGTTTACTAACAATTTTGTTGAAAGGTTTTAGAATTAGAACCGACGGAAAAAAGAAAACCTGCAATATGAACGTAGACGGATGAAAGATGATAAAACGTTTGTATCACGAGATGCGTTCATCGATAAGATATTGACAAGCAGTAAGAACAAAGCTCGATCTATTACTCGTTTCATTTTATCGAGTCTTTATCAAATATTTATTAATTTCGTATAAAAAAGGGAACAAAAAACAATCCAATAGTTCGAGATACACCTAAAAAATAAAACAAAAAATTATCTTTGCGCATAAGCTCAAAACAAAACGACAATTTTACTTGTGCAAAGAAGCGTGAAGCAATTTATAAAATGATAAAATAACAATTAGTGATCATAAGCGAGCACATCCATAAATTCATAACTATTAATATTTAAACATGAAAGCCTTCAGGCGACCATAGCCGGCCAACGTTCGTGTACTTCGCACCCTGATATACAAATTTTTTCACGTTTTTTAATTTGCCAACTTTCACTTTCACTGTCTTCGATCTTCCTTTTTAAATATTCAATTGCATTATTTCTTATTATCTTCTTTTGAATTGAGAAAATTGAACAGTTTCAAAGTCATTGTCCTCTTTTACATAACATCATATAATACTGCTTATTCTTATGATGTATACAAATTAATTTGATTATTTAATGAAATAGAAGTAAAAAGAAAACAATTTAATTATCTAGAATATTAGTGAATTGATTATTTTAATAATTATTTTATTCAATTTTCATTAAAGGCTTTAAATATTAAAAACAAGTATTGATAAATTCTTTTGGTGCTCCTATACTATTTTACATTCATTAACTTTTTGTTTTAATTTGTTTACATTAAAAATGAGTAGGTACAAGTAAATATTACATAACAATTAAAACATTTAGAAGAAAAGCTAATTCATATGATGGTAAGCAGTAAACATTTTTGTTTCAAAAATCATAAAATTGGTGGTACAAGAATCTGACTATTGACACTATCTATAAACTCATATGGCAGTAGCATATTGTTTTACTATGTCTCTGTAAAATTCAAATATGTGGTGAACTGCTTCTCTACATTTTTTTACTGAAGTTACTAATTCTTCTTCTTTATATGAACCACTCGACTGACAGGTAATCAATTCTTTTTTAACACTGTCAAATACAAATGTGAAAACAGCTTTAGCTTTCTGTAAAAATAAACCAATTGGTATCATGAATAAAAGTTAAAAATAAATCTTTGATATAATAACTAGGTACTAACTTTTAGCTGTAAAGTATTTGGATCTAAAATTATGTTGTTTGATTCTTCATCTATCATGCAACATACAGCGGCAAAAGTATATTTCATAGCTAAACCAGAGTTGATTAATGCTAAGCAAGAAGAATTGAAAATACACGCCAGTGACTGAAAAATTAAGATATTTAGTATCATTATAAACACAATTTTGATAATGTTAATAACCACATTGAGAAAAAATTAACTCTGAAGAATGAATGATTACATACACTGCCATTATCTTCAAGTTCTTCAATACTTATTTGTATCATTGTGGATGGATGTAATGATGTAAGAAGGGCACTTTCACAGGTTTTAGCTATATATAATCGTATAAGCTGACCTTCATCACCTGTAAAATTTTTTTCAAAACAATAATCAATCAAACTTTATACTTGTAATGGTATCCATACAATTTTTAATGATATCTACCTGCAAGTCTTTTTTCATTCTTAGTCTCATAAACTGCTTGCACAGTAGCTTTATTGTAAATACTTTTGGTTTGTTTAACTTGCACTGGACCATTAACTCCAGCAAGTATCACCGTTTCACCTGTGAAATAGATTAGTTATACGATTGATAGACTGCTTGAAATTAAATGAATGCTTGACAGTTTACAACAATACCTTGTTTAAGAAAAGCCGAGCCATCGGAATTTGATAAATAATTAAGCTCGCAGGCCATCGGTCTGAATGAAAATTCGACAGGAGACATTTTTTTTATATTTAAAGTCACTACTAAATTTAATCCGTCACACGATGTCAACTATTTACGAAGTGTGTACTGTGTTTTTCACTACTAAATTTAATCCGTCACACGGTGTCAACTGTTTACGAAATGTATACTGTGTCTTGTACGGTAAACAAAAAGTATATTACAGGTTATACCGCTAGCGTTGAAAATTAGCAAAATACCAATGAATCCCCATACAGTGACGCACGCGGTGTAGCACGCGCAAATATAAACAATAATCAAACGCTCTGGCGGTAGATTGTCCGCACTATATCGCGAGCCAATGCCGTGCGCCGATTCGAGTGCGGACGACTTTACTCGCGGCGAGTACACACGACCATCTTCGGTCGGTAAGCGAGAGTAGCCGCGGTAAATACGAAATATAAATACGAATTTCTTTCGCATCGGCCACCGCGCGAAAAGCTGCTCTGCACTAAACTTCGCGTTCTCAAATGCACGTCGCGCGAGTAGGGGGAAAATAAAGATCAAGGTGATTTGCACACACACGGCACTCGGATTGGCACGCGATAAATATTATTTGTGTTCATAAGCACAGTAAATAGAAAGTAGGTGTATCGGGAGGCCATGCGAGCTCAGGAAGTGGCGCTTTAAATTCGCACTCACACACACGCGCGCGAGTGCAGACTCACGTTGGGATACAACACGCGGGCGCACGTGTGTGTGTGTGTGTGAGTACAGAGAGCGAATGTATAATATAGTAAGGGCCACGGCACAGCAGCAGAGTCGTTGGCCAAGTCAGGCGCAGCATCAGCAGCTATATACTTATGCGCTGCAGTGTGCAATATGTATACGTGTGGAGAGTAGGCGGCTCTCTCTTGGCGTGCCTGCAGATATTATACACACTCGCACGACCGATTAGGTAAGCCGAGTTCGAGAGCAATAGTAGTAGTAGTAGTAGTGGAGTTTCTAAACAGAGTAAATAGATCGATAGCTGTTTAGTTGCCAAGCGCCGGCACACATGTATGTGCCCTGTACGTAACAACTGTTGCCTCTTTTCTATTTTTTTCAACTTTTTTTTATTGGTAATCAACGTTATCGTCAAATCGTACACGTGCTTGAATACTTTTGGTAGACGACGGAGCGATTGAAGCAGAAAAATGACGAGGGACTCTCGAGAAGCTGCTCGCGGGCCTCTAATCGTCGTACGGATCCGGATTGGAGTCGTCGTCGTCGTCGTCGTCGTCGATACACTCTTCTTCCTCTGTTGTCGGCCCCCAAAAATAAAAAGAAGCAGAGATGGTCGATTAGAAAATTTCTCGAGTTGGACTTATCGGCGGGGGCCGTCGATGATAAAGCCCCTCTTCTTCTGCAGAAGAGATATGTACGAACCGTCGTCTCGCTCGGGCGGCAGCTGCGAGATGCGCCATGCCTCCTCGTCCGCGGGGGTCGGATCTGTCTCCTCCTGGAACTCGAGGTCCGAGGCGGGCACATACTGCTCCTGCACCGGGGGCATCGCCGGCGGACTGTAATTGTAGGCCTCGCGCTTCGTGCCCCAGCCGATGTAGACGTTGCCGAAGCATCTGTATATACACGAACACAAGAGCAGCACTATAAGCTCACACGATTCCGTCGCGCACACAGAGAGAATATTAATCGCTACCGGGGGCAGAAGCTTCGACTACGGCTATCGATTCGATATACGCTATCTCAAATGTAACGAGGTCATTTCACAAGGTTGGCTTAGCATTTCCAAATATCAGAGACCTTATTTGCGCTAAGACAGATCTGTGCTTCATCTGTATATCAACCAAATTAAGCATCTACGCTCGCTAAATTGTCAAAAGCTTGCCGTGCACTTGGCTCTCGACCGATACAGAAATTTAATTCTAATGTCCTCGCGTACATATAGCACTCGGTATTTTCTCGAAACTCGGGAGAAAGAAAAAAGCTCCGCGCTCAATTTCCTCGGCGCTTTAACTAACTTGTCAGCGGCAAAGGTGTAAGCCCCGGGCCAGATATTGGATCGTAAGAGGGCGACCGCCACGTCTGGCTGGGCAGAGGAGGAGAGCCTCGCCGACCACGGGATCGCCCCGTCCGCAGCCACGTCTTCGGACAGCGGAGTCAAAAGCGGTGGCCCTATTTCCTTCTCGTATCCGAGCTCTTTCGCCTTCCGGCTGATTCTCGAGCTGCGCCTTTCCTCCTCGTTGTCGTCCTCCATGCCTTCCTCGGATTCGTCCTCGCCCTTTTGCAGCAGCACACACACACACACACAGAGAAAGAGAGAGAGAGAGAGCAGAAAAATGTCAGTTTGGTATTATCGTACTGCTATATAAGGTCGAGCGGAGCGAGATGCAACTACGTACGACTACTAGTCTCATTATTGAATTCCGATAAAATTTCGGGCTATAGGAGTCAGAGATTAATGGCCGCGAGTGATTGCATTCCCCGAGACTCGAAAATTTATAATTCTCGATTAATTTGCATAGGAGAGAGAGGGAGAAAAGCGCGAAGAGCAGCGCAGCGCACGGGCCTCGATTACGTAATCGCCAAGGTAATAAAAAAGGCCGAGAGCTTCTTCGATTTTCAATTAGAAAAAAGTCGTGAATTTTAATGGCTGTCGCGATTGCCCCGCAGGTTTACAAGAGCTACAGCGAGGAATATCGAGCAATATAACCTCGTACTCGTCCTGGCTGGCGTCGTCGACGTCGTCCTCGGTCTTTCCTGGCTCGAGCCAGACGGTGCGGCCCTGCTTCAGCAGGTAAGGACTGTGGTGACACCAATTGCACATCGACGGATCGATTAGGTCCTTGAGCGCGGGCTGCTCGTAATTGCGATTTATCGCGATATCGCCGCCATCCTCTGCAAAGATAAACAACGAAATAGAGAGAGATACAATTGTCGAAAATGTCGTTACACGATTTTTACTGATCGTCGCATGGGGCTTCTAAAGGAGCGCACGAGTTTGCATCGATAATCATCAAATTACGGGAGAATCGATTCGGACAGCGAGTAGCGCAGTACTGCAGCGCGGACGGATTAATAATTAATTTCATGGCCCTTCACAAAGAGTAGAGCGCAACTTTGCGTCGGTTAAAAATGCGACGTTTTAATTAATGCGCGCATGGGTCAAGTAGCGCTTGCAACGACGCGAAATCGTACGAAACCCGATCACGTATAGATCAATCGGAACACATTTCGAATGGCGCGCAGGCCATACGACATCCGGACGCGCGACCCTTTGAAAATATTGTTATTAAATTCCAATACACGACGAGAGGGCTCCCTCTCTCTCTCTCTCGTACTTCGTCTCTCGCCCTCGCCCTCCTCTCCGTCGTCCTCTTCGTCGTCGTCGTCCTCCTCGTCCTCCTCCTCGAATTCGTCGTTGTCCTTCTCGCCTCTGGCTCCTCCTCGGCCGAACGTAAAATAGCCCAGCGGGGAACAGTGCGTGGCCGCTTCGATGCGAGCAATCTGGGCGCGCAGATAATTCTTCTCGCATCCGGGAAAAGGCGGATACGTATGAACCTAGAGAGAGGAGAATCGTCACCCGAGAGAAAAATACGTAAATACTCTCGCGTACCATGGCGCGCTCGCTCGCACTTTCGCCGATTCACATGGCCGCTCGAAATTTATCGACGGAATAAATAAATAAATTCGGTCCTCTTACCTGCTTGCCCAACGTACCGCTAAACATATAGACCGTCTGTCGAGCCACCACGATTTGTGCCGGCGTCACGGGGGGAAGTTCCGTCCATCCGTCCAAGCCTGGACGATTGCATACGAAATATACCTGCTCATGGCGATTCAGTTTTTTTTTGCATTAGAAACATTTTTAAATTCATTCGCGCTATTTTCACGAGGCTAACTGCAACGAGTCGGTCGCACTCTGCTATGTGCAGTGTCATCGCAACGATCTCGATTTTTAGATGAAATTAACCTTTGCGTTCGCGCCAGTGCCAATTTTTTCCGGCGCTACTTCCGGCGTCGGCTGCCACGGGTTTTTCGGCATCGGCGGATAGACAAGCTGCAGTCTCGCTTTGTCGTCAGCCGTGGAAATGGACTCGGCTTCTCTGGCCTCGTTCAATAGATTGGTCGCCAGTGCCTGCTCCAGGGCTACATTTTCAGCGAGCTCTTGCGACTCGTTGGTGCAGGAGCGGGTCGTTACGCTCAGGCGTGACCCTACCTCCGCTTCCTATACTAATGAGCGTTTCGTGAATGAACCCCGCTTATCTTTGTGCATCGACGCGCAGTTCAAGAAATACAATCGAATGTATATTTTACTTCTAATCGACGCTGCAGCTCCTCGTCCGTTAAGGACGCCTCGATGATGTAGTAGTTTCTCGGGTTGCCTATGATTTTTCCCCAGAAGCTGAAACGAATGCGTTCGATAAAAATATAATGAGCGCGAATACACAAAACCGATGGCTTTTTCGTTGTTATTACCGCACATTTTTTATCTTCTCCTTGGCGATCAATTTTCTGATGCTCAGACCGAGGTAGACGATATCGTCTCGTGGTAGAGCTACGCCGACTTGCTGGAAGTAGTAAAATAGCTTCTGCAGATCCGGTGCGTTTTGCCTCATTTCGACGAGGCTCTCCTCGTCCTCGTGACATGTACTGGTGCTATGGTAATCTCCATGTCCAGGAGGACTTATCTGCGCGAAAAATTGCCAATTGTGAAATTTCCTGCTTTTTAATCAAATTTCGAGCTTTCTCTTAATATTATCGCTCGCTTCTCTCTTACTTTAAATAGTTCAACGAGTCGTTTGGCCTCGTCGTAGGCCGGAGGTGGCTCGTACAAATCGCGCAGATGACGATTTTGATTCGAAAACTTTTGAGCTCGCAATTCCCGACTGTATTTCTCGAATGACGCGATCGCATCTTTTGGCCGCTCCTTCAGTATCTTCGTTAAAACTTCATTGAGATGATGGGATCTTGAAATAGAGAGATGCAATACAAATGAAAAGTAATCCCTTGACTTTTGTCACGAGTGAAAATCGCAACTCACAAGCTATCCCCAGAAGACGGACAAATCTGCTGCAAGTAGTGCTTGGATCTCTCCAACTCATCCTTGAGTTTCAGCTTTTCGCACTCATCGTCGTATTTTCGGCCTTCGTTCGCTCTGCCCGATTGCATATTTCTGCGTAACAAGTTGTTTGTCTCCTTCTCTTTTTCGCTCTTTTCCAATTTGCGTTTTTTCGGGGACTGCCGGCAGCGGCTAAACTTTCACATTGACACGCAAGTCGATGCAAACATGTTTTTATCTAACCTCTGCACAATGAGTCAAAAATGCGGTAGCGCGCATAACAGACGAAAATCGCACGTACCCCGTACATCTAGTGAAGATCGCATGGTTATTTATCGTTTATTATTATTTTTCTTTTTTTCAACTGAAAGAAAAATAACATCACTTGCTTATCGAGCTTTGACTATGAGATGTTATTTTTATTCAGTTAATAATTCGCGTTTAATCGCACTGGAGCTAAAAATATCGCCATTGCTTTGCTCTATGATAGCGCAGATAAGGTACTTGGAGGTTTTTCTCTCTCTCGTTCTCTTCTTCTCTGCCTCTCTTGCCCTCTGCCTCTGTCCATGTGCACAAACACTTCCGTTGGCGCTTTCTGATGTGATCGGAAGTTTCGAGCGGATGTGTTCTCGCGACGATGACAAAAACAAGAAATCTCGGGTATAAGCGCCAGTCACCAGCACAGACACGCGCGAGTGACAATACAATTGCGGAATACACATTTAGATAATACTCGAGTGCCATCGCCGATGGAACGTATAGTCATTCACGAAGAAGACTGATGCAGAGAGAGGCCGATGTAATTTTTTAATTTTACGCTTTTTTTACGCAGCTTCCAAGATGACATTTCAGGGTGGGTTATCTATACTTCTTGAGCGTATCAGTTATCATTTTTCTACATCCAAAATTTCATCACATTTGATTGGGGAAGTCGTTCGGCAAAAAGAAGTTGATAGAAACGCACCAAATGATTTTGATAGATTTGGGACGCAAAAAGTGGATCAATAAGAATTTTACAAAAAGATTTATTCACATGATTTTTTGGAACAACAAAAGCAAAGGCCGTATACGCATTTACACGTACGCAAAGTAGTATACGTTTACCCGCATCTTCTAATCGCACAAATATATGCGTGCAGTATAAATGAAATAATAACAAGCATCATTCGTGTATCGAGAATGGCCTATATACGCAAATCAGAAGCTATGCTCGAGGCCGTTGTTCATTTCCTTTAACACCCGCCTACGCGTGGCTATAAAAGCTCGTCACTTGTTGTTTATTTAATCAATCTTTTTGCGCTATGCGTTTAACCATGAGCTGCACGATGAAGAAAAAACATAGCGGCGTTAATTGAGAATGTTTCGGGTTCCTGAATATGCACACAACGGTATGATTTTTCATATTTACGCTGACACTATTTGGTTTTACGAATTTTCACTTGATACATGAAGACGATCCACTATCAGATCAATAGTGTGAAATTTTATGAATTCGTCAATAAAAATAACAATTGATTTTACTCTTAATACAAAATAGCATTTTCTTAAAACTTTAAATTTAAATACATTAGTCATTTTCGGTAGCATTATTATATAAAATTAACATACCGAAGAAAGTTTTGTAAACATCAAATAATAATTGATACTAGAACTCGTGACAAAATATCAATGAGTTATGTATAACAAATGAACATACTGACGATGACATGGAATCAAACTTTGGTAAACAATCATTCGATATTATCTGTTTCGCATTGCTTTACACAGTACAGTAAATTTATATGAATTCAATATGAATTGATTATCAGATAATCGTCAAAATATTCAAAATTAACTTTAACGGAAGAAACCTAATCTCAAACTATCAGAAATGAATAATAACGCAACCGTTTTATTGTACAATTTATTCATTCATGTTTTCAAAAATAAATAAATTAATTTAAATAAGGAAACGTTAGTGATTAAAACAATGCCAAACGACATTTTAGAAGTACTGTATTTTAATCAATTACAAGTAAATTCTTTATTCAAGCTTAAAGAAATTATAAAATGTATGAACATGTAAATGTGACTATAAAATCAAAAAACCTCCACTGTCCTCACTAATATTCAACAATGTCGGCATCAAGTTATGCGGGGCATTTGTCCTTGCAGAGCTTTCAACCACATCCTGCGCAAGCACGTGCGATATGCGAATTAACGGCATGAGCTTGCCAGAGCGACTGCTATTATTATATCTCTGTGCACAAAACAATATTTGCATGCTATGATTACGAGTTGCACATTCAAATCACGAAGTATCGTTTGATTGTCGCTGTTGAAGGAGATTTACTTTATGAAATCTTTGCCAGGGCTGCGACGACTTCTAACCACAAAGAGGTGTTGATGGATATAAAACTGCGACTTCGCCATTTTTTTATTCGTACTCACTTTATTCAAATGTCTTTTCTCAATGGATCTACATTGTATAAAGAGAGACGTTGTATAAAAAAAATTGATTTTTTCGTAGAAAAGCTTCGCTTGTCATCTTCTGTATAATTTTGCACCTTAATAAAATATCTTTCGATGATAAGTGGTAGATTTCAATAATTTGATTAATCGATGAATAAATGAGGAATAATGTTATCTGCCTAATGGATCAGTAAGTTGATTTAATAGAGGTACTATACCATGAATCGAACAAAATTGAATATGTAAAGTAAACATAATGTTTCGATAGAAAATCAATAAAAAATTAATGCAATTTGAAAAATGCTGTTTACTCTCAAATACAGGATTGATGCGAATACGATGTGGGCCCGCAGCGGTTGCAGCAAATTCAACGGGATAAAATTTCAAACCACCACGAATTGCTTTACTTATTCTCTTTCTTGCTTTTGATGCTGCTGCGATGCTGCTGCTGCATACACAAACCCGAAGAGAGCAAGAGACAGACAAGCATCAAATTTCATGTGGAACGACGACGACGACGAGGAGGATCAGACGACGCATGCTATTGCAACTACGGAATGTCAAAAACGCTGATAAAACGTTTGCAGCGGAGCTCCTCCACCGTCTCTCTTTTTTGTCTCGTCCCGATATCCTTTTGTTCGAGCGAGAGTATTAATTTATCGAGTGCAGTGGTACTTTACACTCCCTTTGTAGAATAAATCGTCGCGCAGCTAGCTTCGATATACACAAGTGCGAATAGGAATATATATCGGTCATCGTCCGTTCTCTCTCGCGCGCGCACGAATCGATCTTTAATATTTATGAACCACTCGATGCTGCTGCAGGCGCACACACCAACTCAATAGGTTGCTGGAGTAATTAGCAATTCCACGGTGGAATGAAAGTTGGGAAAACGTTCGATCAATCGGTTGTATCATGCAGTAAATGTGCGGCATATACACGGACTCATTAGTCTTTTGTTTACTCGGCCGTGCGACTGCAGTAAACAGCAACAGACCTGTGTATTCGCGGTCCACGCGGAGAAAGAAAAAAATTAGAGAAAGAACATTTGAATAATTCATATAAATTACTTTTGCAGTGGGCAGAGCATGATTTTGGTGGGTATAAACCAGTCGCCGTCGCATACGTGAAATGCTTACACAAGTTTTCTTCTTTTTCGGTACTGTAACATGCAGACTCGCGTATGTATACAAGTATATATGTGTGCATCATTCGATTGTGTGAGAGAACTGAGTCGCAAGTCTTTGGAATCAAAAAAGCCCAAGAGGGCCAATGATGGGCCATTGTTCTACGAGCACATCAGGTCAGTATGCGTAAATACCTTTATACTTTTTTGCGGCGCACTCGCCAACTTTACGACGGCTTTAATTTTGGCCCAACTCGAGTGTTGTTGTCCTTCTGTGTGCGTGTGTGCATATACCTACTGTTTGTATTTACCGGGTTTGTTTCAGCTGCGAGAGGCTTTTGTGCTCTACAGATACTTTTGACATTTCGTATAGCGCACGCGAGCAGCCTACATACGCGAATCGGAACGACAATAAATTAATGAAAAAACGGCTTTCAAAGTTGTTGTAATTACAGTAGGCATATGTATAACATATCGAGAATGATATCATTTCCGTCAACTCGAAGAAATTGGATCCACATGAAGTAAAATATTATCGTAGCCGTCTCGCACGCTTTAACTTTTTGACCTTTACAGATATAAATTGAGATGCTTTATACGGACTAGAAAGAAAGAAAGAAAGAAAGAAATAATGAGACGAGCTTCATCTTATTTTAGATTCCGAAACCTCCACATGTTAGCTACTGATGGAGCTTATATTATTGCCTGTTACCTCGATACACATACTGAAATTTGTACGGCGAGTATATATTACTTAGGCAAGCAAAAAGCCGCTCGATGCACGCCTCGCGATGTCAATGGAATTCGCTGCAACTGCTAAAAAGCGAATTACCGTTTTATTGGTCATTGACTCGTTGAGTATTATTCATTGGCACAAAAACCAGACTTGATGATATTTTCTTTGCCTCGTTATAATGCAGATTGAAAATTAAATCATGGAAGCTATATTTCACATTTAACAGAATTATATAGTTTCGAAAATTTTCGCTCAATAAGTTCGATTCTTTTTTTCAAACGTTTTGGGATTCATCCGGTCACGCGCGCGCACGCACGGATGAATCGAATAAAGTTTTGTCAAATTTGAGAGAATCGAATAAAATCAGTTAGAAAAGCATGCCAATGAAAATGGGTTCGGAGCACGACTTTCTCACATTATAATTTTAAAACATTTTTATCAATCGAGATATTAATCCTATCGTTAGCAGATAGTCGTTAGCGATTGTGTAAAGTCGTCCAGCGAGCACGTGGTTCGTTCCCACAATTTATGGCCGTTCCGTAAAATCGTATCCGAAAAACCCATAAGTCAAGCAGTCAAAATTATGGGGCGAGCACTCGTAGTACGCGACGTCGCGATAGTCATCCTCTCGCGTACTCGATTAAAGCGAGCTTTTGACGACGACGACGATCAGTCGGCGCATCGGCAATACGATCGTAATAATGAGAGCTGCCGAGTCAAGAGCGCGCCTATGACAAGCTCGCTTACGCAGCTCGTTGCTGTACGGAGAGGAGAGGGTTTTTTGTTGTCTCTCGGTCTCTCTGTGGTTTCGCGGGGGCGTCTCTCTCTCTCGCTCGCTCTCTGGATCGCGATGGGTTCTTTTAGCTTGAATGAATGAGAAGCGAACCATCCCCACCATCATCGCGTACATACACACATAGACGTGTATCATCATCGCAAACCGCCGCGTACATACGCGCGCAACGATTGAACGCAAGAAATTCGCCGCACGGTCAGTTTCTCGTTCGTCGCGTGCGAGTACGCGCTCTCGCCTTCGTCGTCATTATCGTCGTCGTCGTCGTCGTCGTAGTCGTCGTTTTATCATAAAGATATACGCGCATAAAAAGACCAAGAAGAAAAAGATATTTTTTTTTATTTTATCGACGTAGTGGTGCTGTAGTGCCATCGTGCCTGCTGGGTGGTGGATTTTTAACCCGCAGGTAGAGAACCGAAAGGGGGAATAAAACGGGATCGATCGATCGTACAGAGAATAAAACAAAAAAAAAAGGGCAAAAGAAAAACAAAAAGTTTTACAGTTGCTGAACGGAGATACCGATCGAGTCAAAAGGGAGCCGAAAATTCATCACGGGCTGTTGAATCAGCCCGGTGAGATAGCAAAGACGACGACCAACGCAGCACCATGATCGGCACTTCTGGATTTCGGTTAGTGTTGCCTTTATATGTTGTGTTTTTAGATTTAATTTTTGTTGACCTGTGCGTTCCGCGTACCTTTAGAGAAGGATTTTTATTTCGCAATAACTTTTTAACTTATTCTCGTTGAATATGATAAAGGAAATGAAGCTCTTCAATTTTCCAGTAGATATTACTAATTTTTCAAAACTTTCCTCGGCAAATATTGTTCACGATTATAGTTAGAATTTTTTCATTACAAATTGTAAAATATCGTTTAAAAAATGTCGAACAATTTCCAATACACTTTGAACCCTGATTATTTTCAATGGGCAGGTATTTTTCCATTAAATTTTATTAAACACGTTTCTTCATTGTTTGCTAAAAATGCTAATAATATCGTAAAAAAGCATTAAAAAAAAAAGGTATTGCGAGTCAAAAAGTCCTGCGCACGAATACAATCGACTTTGAATAAAAAGTGACCAAAAGCACATTGTAGGCGAATCAAAGCCAAACCGGAGAAACTTTGATTCTTTGAAAGAAAAAAAGGATTAAAGGCTTATGCAATGGTGCGAGCGAGCGAACGAGCCATAAGTGTGCGTGTGCGTGTGTGTGTGTGTGTGTGTGTGTGCGGGCGCGCACGCGCTCGGGGCGCAGTTCAAATATCGCGTCTGTGAAAAAATGCTTATACCCAAAAAAAGAGTTGCACGCGCTTATACTCGAGACTCCTCTCTCTCTCTATGTATATGATTACTTCGATACTTATATATAGCTTTGGTTGCGCTTATACATGTATAGAGTCGGGTCCGAGCATAAGCAGGAGGAGGAGGGCCAAAGGACGATAAAAAGGAGCGACGAGAGTCGAGAGCAATTAGCCAGAGTCTGTGGTCGTATATACCTGTGTGCATGCAGCCTCTTCTCGATCGGTATAGGTGTGCTAGTAGTGCACGCGTGTGTGAGTGAGTCGAGCCACTGCGCGCTCGCATATTCGCGCGGTGCGCAGCCTCCTCTGGACTTCCCGCGCTTTGCGCTTTGCCCAGAGAGAAAGAGAGAGAGAGCTGAACCTGCCGTGTGCATGCACTGCCTCAGTCGTTCGCCAACCTCCGTCAGCGACGCGAGAAGCGTCGATATATATACATGTTCGTACGACGATATACCTAGCTAGCAGCGCGCGAGCTTTTGATTATCGTAATATAACCGCAGGTGCGAGCTGTGCAGAGCCCCCCGCCGCGAGCGCGCGAGCACACGCTTTCGGCAAAAGTAGCTTGTTCGGCAGAAAAAAAAGAAACAAAACGAGAGGAGTATAAAACAAAAATAACGAACGTTGACAAGTATATAGAGCTCGACGTAGTATATGCAACGTATTTGAAAGTGCAATGACGACGAACTTTTAATTGGGTGCCCGAAACACAATCACACACACACGAGCTGCGAGTGATTTGATCGACGCGGCTGCAGCAGGATCATTTTAATTTTGGTCGGCGGAAAATATTATTGAGGTTTTGAAGTACGAGCGACGGTGCCGAGACTGGCCCGTCTTCGACGCCGGCTCATGACGACACGCCGGGACACGTGGTTTGTTGCTTATACATACTTTTTTAATTCTCTACTATATGTGCAGTATACATATATGATACACGGCAAAGCTCTACCTTCTCTCTCTACATTATTGCATGTCCGCGCGATACACCCGATACTCTGTTTTCATTCAAATCCAATAGAGCAGCTAAAAAGCGTATCCATCCGGTCTATACGCTACGTACGTCTATAATTTAAACACAATAGAGACACGTACACATTATTATTGCGGCTGCTGCTGCTGCTCTCTTTTTGCGTCAACGCGCGTAATCGCTCCTTGGCTCGTATTTCTGCGGATCTATCTAAGAAACCGAGCTCGAAACTGTAGGCACATCTTTATCTCTTTATGGTCGTCGGCACGTAGTCTGTGCCGAACGTCGGCGCGTGTGTAATAAGTTTTACATATTTTTATACGGAGGCTGCTGTGGGTCATGTTTTTCGGCGATGTATCCGCTGCGTTATCGAACCGCCCGAGAGAGAGAGAGAGAGAAATTTCTCCGCGGCATCCTATCGTGTCGCACATGGGTCTCTCTCGCTCTCGATGTAGTCGGGCGTCGAGCATCGAGGAAAAGGCCTTTGAACTTTGATTCACGAGTCCACGCGTATTATATACCCTCGCGGCTTATCGACTTTATATGCCGCTGCTGCTGCTCTTTCCTTGAGTTGTGTGCTATGCAGATTCGTTTCAGCGCTTCTCACGCCGCCGCTATACGTGTATCAAGATACGTAGTGCTTTTGATTTTTGCCTTCGTCGCCAGAAAAAAAAATTAAGCTCCGCGACTCTTTGACTAGTGGCGGGAAATATTTTCGACTGCAATTAAACCTCGTTCTCGTTATTGTAACATTCGTTTAACCGCGCGGCCAAGGAGAATTAAAGACTCGCCCGGTTTATTCCGCAATAATGCGCAACGGCGACAATATAAGAACGGAGAACGCCCATATCGCAATTATTTCGTGTGTATTTTGTATATGCACACAAGGCTCGAGCTTGGGCAGCAGCTCTTTGCTGGGTCCAAGGAACGCGCACAGTGAGCGCGTGTAATTAAAAACAGGACACATCGCACTTTCTCATTTCACCCGGCATAGCGCGGCGCGCGTGATGGAATAGTAGTGCGCGCGACAGGCGTAAAACGACACCCTCTTTCAGTGGTAGTGGGCCATTTTCTTTACAGCTCAACCACTGCAGGTTTTATTGTGTGCTCGCATTAAAACCTCTTTCACGGCATAGGGCATCGTTTGTATACGTGTGGCGCGGCGACGAACCGACAAACTCACTCACACACACACACCGGAGCAGCAGACGATTTTGTTTCTCTCTTTCTCTCTTCCTCTTTCTCGTACGATCTTCTGCATGCGTCTGTGTTCCAACTCATCGTCGACATTAAAAAAAAAGAGCCCTCCAGAAATTCCAGTTACTGTTACTGCCGCGCGCGCACAGGTACGCGCTCAGAGTCCACGTACGATCCGATCATCCTTCCCCTCGCTTCGGAGCTGCGGAGTATACGTTTAGGGAACTTTCTATTACTCCGAGTCTCGACTCTTGAGCGCGTTACGTTTAGCGCAACGGTTCGCACGTTCTATCATCATCGGTGCAGTACGCGAGCGAGCTCGGGATCGAGAGCAAAAGAGAACGAATACGAGAGAGAGAGAGATGGAGAAGAAGCGGGCGGGCAGAAACACTGAAGCGATAACACGATTTATGCACTTTGATTAAGGTATAAGCTGAGAGAGAGAGAGGAGAGAGAACGATTGATTTCTTGAGATTATCATGCGCAGTGTGCCTAGTCCAGTAATCGAAATCCCTCTTTTGCGATACCTCGGAGCCTTGAGAATCACATAAAACTTGTAATACCCGTTGATTCAATTTCCATTATCATTATCGACGCCTATAAGCATTTAGACTTGCAGAGAGAGAGAGAGAGGCTGAGCCAAGACAGGATCGAGACTGCGCACTTTTTTGCTCGCGCTGCGCTGACAATAATTGCGTCGATAGGCAACGCTTTAACGAAAGAGATCCTTTTTACATTTTTACACTCTTCATTCGTCTCTAGCTTCTCCTTTCATTCATCCGATATCGCGTGAATTTTTTAGCTCGCTTGCAATGAATAATAAATTCTTGATGAATACTGAATAACTCGAGCTTTTTGTGTCGAGTGTTACATACATATATAGCGTATGTATGAATGAAAAAATTTTACACGAGCAGCAAATGGTGTAAGTATTATAATGTACGAAACCACGCGATGCAAATAACTCGGCATCGATGAGTGAGTAGTGCTCGAGCGCGTGTGTATGTGTATGTGTAGTTGCAATTAACACAAGTCGTACGCGAGCTTTGAAGTTAAAAAGTCTAAACACGGAGTGTAGACGTACGTTCACCCGTGAAGCAATTCGCCGTGTTTATGCGAATGAAAGCGAACCGATATACCTCCGAGCGACTCTGCGTGACTGTCAATGAATTTGTCAAGTCTCGCGTAAAATAGTTGACCTTTACACGTAGAGTTCATGTTTCCGCTTTAACTGCTGCTTGCAGTCGATACATTACATATTTGAATATTCTCTTATTATGTAAACCGCGCGAAATCGAGCGTCATTTAATTTCTCTACTCTTTATACTCTATTTTGAAAAGTTACGTACACAAATTCCCTATCGATTTAATACCTCAAAGAATTAATATTTAAGGCAAAGATTATTTTTGCAAGTTTCGCCGAACGAGCGCGCGACATATCGACGGTGCAGCAGCCGCTGCGCGATCGCTCATAAAATTCCAGCCCCGCCGTGAATGGTGCCATTGACCGAATTATCGCGCGGCTCGCATAAAGCATATCGGGGATATAGACGCGGCAGCGGCGGCGTCGTCTTATACATATACCTTTTTCATTAGAGCTAAGCGCGCTCGTGCATCGGCTAAAATATTTCCCCTGGGAGCACTTATTAAAAGGCACGTGTGAGGTTTTTAATAGACTCGCCTTTGCAGTGCTTCGCGCAGGCACGAGTGAGCGAGCGAGACACGGAGTGTAGAGATATAGCTGGATCCGAGAGAGAGATATAGGGATTGGATATGCCACCTGCAGCACGTATATATATAGAGAGAGAGAGGAAAGCTGTGTGCATATTTTTGCGGCCTCATTGTCAGAAGCAGCGGTAACAGCTAGCAGCAGCCGAAAGAGCAGTCGGTGCGGTGGCGGTGCTGGTGGTGGTGGTGGTGCCAGTGCACTGGATAGCGGCGAGCTTTCTTCGCTTATATCGTTACTGCATCTTGGCAGAACAATGGTATATGTTAATTCAAATTCTCTGCTGGTCCTTACTTTTGAGGCTGCTGCTGCGGCTGCTCGTTGCGGCTGAAAAAGAGCCGAACGACCTTGTCCACCCTCGAGTCGAGACCTTTCTTTTTGTTATCCTATTATATATTTAATAAGAGCTCGAGCTGCAGGTAATATGCAAATAGCCCAGCGGAGTACTGCGCGCGAGAGACGCATGGAGCACCGCGCGGGAGAAGAGAGTTTATGATACTCGTACATTTATAGAACTATTATGAGCGTGGCAAGTAGTTAGACGCGCGCATGAAAAAGCTAATGAGAAATATTTTTTAGCGCGCCTTGTGTATGCCTGCGTTGATATATATACTACTCTCTCTCTGTCTCTGGAGCTCAGCTCGTGCACTTTACAAGCCCTTGCAAAAATATCTTCGCTGCTCGTGTGCGCGCTAACTTGCATTTGCCTCCGCGTGTTGTTGTGCGTACAACGGCATTCCATTATATTAAAGCACTGCGCTCGCGGTCCGGAAGAGATAATTTTGTGTACAATTTTCAAAAAATTAATTTCGCTCGTCTGAATTATCGTTCGTTCGCGCGCCGTGTGTGCAATGAAATGCTTCATAATCGCTGGAAATTAAATTCAAATAATTTCGTTGATTATAATTATGGGGATTTAAAAACTCGTTATAGCAGCTCGAATCACCAAAGATTCCAGGATTATTATTTTTTTTTCTTCCGAATGTAAATTACACGCGTCCGGAGGCTCGTAGCTTGGGTCGCGCGGCTCGCGTTGATTCGTTCGAAAGACGATCGTGTGTCCTTTATGCCTCAGCGCTACGCCGTACGTGTTTTTACCTACAGCACAAATGTGCTGCTGCAGAGAGGACGAAAGACCAAGGCAGACGGAGCAGCAGCAGCTCTCGGCTCTCCAGCAAGGCAAGCGAAATTCAGCTCTCGGCATTATACGACTCTCGAAAAACTTTTTGCTCGACCGAGCTCGTCTCTGCTGCTGCCTCCCTATCGTCCCACCAGCACTTTCTCGCCGGACTCTCCGCGCGCGCTCGGCTATGTTCTCTTTTTTTTCTTTATAGCGCTGGACTTCATCCGAAAGAGAAGAGAGAAGAGAGCGAGAGAGATAGAGATAAAAAGAGAGAGAAAAAAAGAGAGGCCGAGCTTAGCGCTTTGACTCTTGAGCACGGTTAGCCCTGGTATTACGCATTCTGCGAGCCCACTGCTGCGCGCAGATACGAGCGCGCGCGGCATATATATAATACCGGCCCGCGCGCGCGAGTGCTAAATTTTGCGCACGAGACGCGCCCGGCAAAGGCCCGTCTTTGATGACGTCGAGACTCGAGAGTATAAGAGACACGCGCGAGAGGGAAAAATTTTGCTTCACAAAAAGGATGATAGCGCGTGCGCTCGTGCCTCCGTATATGGTTTTCAGCTCGCGCGACTAAGTGAACTTTTCAAAAATTTCAACACTCGCCGCGCGTACAAATTGCAAAAATGTACAAAAGGTGGACGAGATGTTTGTCGAGCGACCCAAAAAACCGGAGAAGAGAGAACGAAAAACAACGACAACTGCACACATACCGCGTCGTATCCGTAAAGATTCATGCCTCGCAAATGTATACACGCGTACAAGTACGAGCCAATGCATCGACGTACGTACGTATATGTAGCAGCAACAGCAGATCTATAAAAACAACGCCGGGCAATAAACCTTATCCGCGCGTGTAGGCCAAAGCCTCGAAGTAAAATTGAAAATTTCCAATCCGCACTTACTGTCGCTTTTACGGTGCGCAGGCGACGAGACGAGTAGAGTCCTCGTCGGTGGCTTCTGGCAGCGTATACACGACATATAGGTATCGACCCTAGGCCAAAATGGCTCGTCCTCGTGTTGTGCCGACCTCATCTCGATTACGATCCGCAGCGATCTCGTTGTTATTGGCTTTGTCTCGCCCTCTCGTCGCTCTCGGGTGCACACACGCGAGAGGCAGATCCGATGCTATTTTATAGAACTGACACACATTTCAGATAAATAAGTTTGATCTATATACTATAATACTTGTATTATATAGCTTTCTGCATACGACCTCGTCTTCGGATTTATGTCACTTCCTCTCGGATCTCGCTGGCGCACACACATATATACCTCCTGCGCGCGCGCGCGCGTGTGTATACATCAGCAACGCGGCAATTGCAATGAGATAGATGTGTATATACAACGCATCGGCAGCACACTCGCACACATAGTGCTGCTCGCACCGAGAGCTTGAGAGAGAGAGAAAGAGAGAGAGAGAAAACTCAATTTTGCTCCGGGAGGAAAGAGGCTTTGCTTCGCGCACGAGCTTGCAACAAGCGTGAAAGAAACGAGAGAGAGAGAGAGAGAAACGAGTCGACGAGCAGCTATTGCCTCGGCAAAAACTTGAGCAAATTTTCATCGTTATCACATCGCTCCTCGGGCTATCCTCCTGCGCACCTTCGGATCTCCGTATACCTATACACGCGCAAAACTGATTGATGAATTGTTTACGAAGTGATGCGCGCGCGTACCTACTTGCCTTTGAACTATCTATGTCCTAAACTTAACTCTTCAACGTATTAATACGAACATGTAAGCATAAGTTCCAACTCGGGTACGACGTATATACAGTTCTGATACTCGTGAGCGAGAGCTGTCAGTGATGGTCTCAGGCACTCTGTACGAAGCTTATTTGAATGTATAATTTCATCCATCAAGGGCGAATCAAATTTTATTAATTTAATGTCTAGTGGAAGTTACCGCTGCACATCCTGTAACGATCGATACTCAATTTTCTTCTTCCTCGTATACGTTTCTGTGTTTTTGTCGTTTAAATATTTATCAACGCAAAAACAACAATAACAACTTGGACTACAACTGCTATTAGTTTAATCTATCAAGCGCGAGTCCATTATGAGCATTACAGATCAAGCCGCTCGTACATCGATTTTGATAATCCAAACGTACACGCTTAAACTGGTATTTTTACGATAGATTCACGCATAATTTAGCTTGCATATGGCTTTGAAAATGTATATTTTACGCTGCCTTCGCTTCGAAAACTCGTAAAGTTTGCTATTTACCACTTACGCGTCCCTATCTTTTCTTCTCGCTCATTTATTTAAAAATGATTTCCACCCACTGGTCGATAAACTATCGAAATTATGAGAATGCACCTTTGCCTTTGGAAAACATACATACGAGAAAAGTATTTTTATTTACCTTCGCGAAGCACACATTTCTCTGTAGATTTCCTGCATTCTAAAATAGTTGCATCGTCAGACAAGGTGTTCTCGCAAGTTACTCAAAGTATAAACTCTCGGTACAAATAGTTTTGTTCTTGACAATTGAATCGAATCCTTCGAGCTTTTCTAAAAAGAGCCGATTGTCATTTGAAATAATAGCATAATAAGCTATTATTTGAACGTCTGGCCTCTAATATTTCACAGAGGCTTTCTTTCGAGCATTATAATCGGTTGGAGGCAACGATACCATTACTCATTGATAATTATATTCTTGCGTTAGTTGCCGTGTCGGCCAGATCCTGCGCTTTGTGCGTTCGAGGCGATCGATGTTTCACCGCCATCATTAAATGGCAAAAATTACCCTCCCGAATTTATGTACCTCGAATTAGTACCTGTAAGAAATGTGGCGCCGCACCAACGAAAAAAAAAGAGCAAACGAAAAGGCGAATGAAAATGCGTGGGCGAATGGAAATCCATCCAGCCGTACTACTATCCGACACAATAGCATTTGACACTATTTGGGGAAAACACTCGCGCACAATTGAGCCGAAAAGCAATTTTTTCCCATACATAAAAGTTTCCTTTCTATATATAGCCCCTGCCGCTGCTGCTGCAGCTCTGCTGGGCTCTGGGCGTTGCATCAACTGAGAAGGCTTTCGGTTTTTTCTGTGCGATCAGCATTTTGACAATCCTATCGCGCCTCTTCCGCGCGAATAGATTGACTTTAGCCCATAGGTGCCCGAGTTAGCATCCACACACAACGCGATCATATATACAGCTTTGGCAAAATATATAGGTACGTATTTACGGCTCGCGCGCTCGCGACGATGACAGCAGCAGGAGAATTGGGCGCCGAATAACAGTTAGCGCTTTCGTGCGTGTATGAATAGCGTCGTTGCATAAATATTATACCGCGATGGCTTGTGTATATGTGCGTGGCAGATTTCGAGACTGTGTACACTATGACATCAGTGGCCATTGGACAACTGCTGTGTGTATATATTCAGGAGTGATGATGCGCGTGCACTGCCCAGTGCGCAGCTTTTTCCTTCGCCCTAGCTTTTCAAAAGAGAACGATGCAACTTGGTATTTTTGTAACTCGTCATCGTAGTCGAATCTCGTGTATGGCTTTCGATGATTTATTTGTACAAGCAGCTACTTTTAAGTTAAAATTGGTCGGGGAAACAGCTCGCTGTCAGTTTTTTTTTCTCGTGGAATTTATCATTTGAGTCACGTTATTAGAAATCGAAAATTGAAAGAAAATCTTTTGATGCCGCAATATTCAAAATCGCGAATAATGCACCCGCGGGAGTAAATTTTTTTGTAAGCTATCGATCGATTGTTGACCGTATCTGAGGTCGCCCGGACCCAGCCTGGAGAGTATATAGCGCGCGTCACACAATACCACTTAAGCCTTTCAGGAGTTTTTCGCGAAACCCATTAAGCGTCAAATTCAAAAAGTCCCGTCCGTTATACACGAGTCAACAACAACATTGTGTGTGCGTCAGGGTTGCAGGAATTTTTTTTCCGCGATATCGTCGACGAAAAATCGAAAATCCTTTCGGAAAACTAATTCATTTTTCCTACTCTAGAAGTTTTTCTCTATCCACCTATTTTTACTTTTTTATAATGGCGTTTATATAAATAGTAAACGTAATAGCTGGAGGCTCGAGCCATGTCACATTACGTTTTATTTCGTGATTAAACATGCGTCTGTTCGTGTCTAGGTAAACAAAAGCGCTCTCGGCCGTTGTATAGGTAAGACGAGCGAGAAGCTTTTTTGTCAGTTGCTCTTCGATGCCAGGATAGCCTCGAGTGTACATTATCCAAAAGCAGCCATAGAACAAAGCATAAATAGCCGTAGCGCTCTATAGAGCCGATTTAAAAATACCGCATAGAGCTTTTTACTGCTGCTACTGCTGCTGCTGCTACTGCTCGAAGCCTTGAAGCTCTTTCGAGGTATGCGTGATCTTGGCGCGATATCACGAGCGAACGATAATGCGCGCGCTACGTAAAAGATGCGTACGCGAGATGCATATTAGCGAGCGCGCGCTCTTTCATGTATATATACGTAAGTGCGCGGCAGCGTTTATATTACAAGTCGCGATCGGCAAAAACTTTTCCGATATCAATCGCGCTCGTAGTCGTCTTTGTCGTAAGAATTAAGCAGGGGAGAGGGTCTTAATGTACGACGACTGCACACTTTGCTCGCTGAAGATATATACGTATACGAACACGAGTTCGCCGCGAGTGTAAGGTCGCAATGTCGTAGTGCTTACTATGCAGCTCGTTAGGCCCTTGGCTCGCGAACGAGTATACGCGCGCTTGTATCCACCTACGCCTTGTGGCGCAGACAACAATTATACACGTCTGTACGCGCGTTTCGTACCTATGCATGCATAAACGCATATATACACGTATGCGAGAGCTACATGTACGGCTTACGGCAGAGAGTGAGAGAGAGAGAGAGAGAGGAGCAATGCAAGCTGTGCGGGGGGAGGACAGAGAGGGATCAAGAGAGGGAGAGAGAGCGAAAACGCGTGCGGGTCGTGAGATATCCCCGCGATGCTGCTGTGTACACTGCAATGGCATTGTTTGATCGCGGCAGTTACACCGAAGCTCGTGCCTGATATTACCGCTGCGGCTGCTGCTGTACCTATATGTGTGTAAGTACGTACGTACGCCAGTCTACACAGCGTCGGTGTAAAGCAGCTGCGTATATATACAGTTTGTATTCTATATGCACAAGCGAGCGTGCCAGGCAGCGGCTTTCAAATTTAAAAAAAGGAGAAAAGTGAATATTGGAAAGCTTTATTCCGAGCACCCGTGCCTGCACCTATACATTATACATACATATAATAATGCACACAGCTACGTGTGTATGTGTGTATGTATAATACCAGAAATAGCAACCTGGATTATAATGTCTCGGCGCGATGGTTTATCGAATGCACGCGTACACATATATGCGCCGACGCGATACGTACGAATACATATAAGCGTGAGAGAGAGAGAGAGAGAGAGAGAGAGCTGATGCTGCCTGCGAGTTTGATAGGATAATGATTCTTTATCAAATAGCAGTTGTAAACCGATGCCTCTATTGTGCTGAAAGCAGCTTCCAACCCATAACCGGCATATGTATATATCGCCTGCGTGCCAATATCCCGAGCCGACAGCTTTTTGTTAAATTCGAATTTTACTTTCGAGCTTTAACCCGTTCGATCCCGAAATCCGTATAAATATATGAATTTTCTTGATTGACACATTTTTTTTTTTACTCCGCCCGATAAATTTGACTGTTCCTTGCTCCGTATGAATTTGCAGCAGCGGCAGCTCACGTCCAAGTTTTTGAGTTTACAGATATCCCATGATGCGCGCCTGCTGTAGCTCTTGCCCCCGCAGGGATAATATTCGAACGATTTTCCAACGAGTTCGCAGCTTTTGCCGCACGCATTACTATATAATACGAGGCTCGTGATATATACGTATTATTTAAAAAGGCATACGCATTTTTATTGCATATCGAATCGCTTCTCTCTCTCGCCGGCCGCGCTGCGGCTTATATTCGAGCTATTTTCCATTCGAGATTTTTTCCGTTTTGGTAAGCACGAATTTATTCTGACGTAAATAATTGCATGAATACTAAATGTATTAACGCAGTGTACGCCTAAAGACGAGATTTTAATAAGCGCGAAATAGCGGCAGCGGCGGCGGCAACCTAAGCGTAATGGCCCTGGCAGGGAAACAGCAGCAGAGAGCTGCTGCTGCTGCACTGCACACAGCCGAAGAAAGCGAATAAATAAAGTAGAACTAGAAGTTAATTTCCCTCGCTTCTAAAGTTTTTCAAATTTAAAGTATATTTCGAGTTTCATGAATATATATAGCTGCGCGCGCGCCACGGCAAGCCAGCAGAAGGTGCGACATTCTCTGACCTTTTGTTCGTTTCGTCTGTGCGCAGTTCTCGCGTTTGGAGACTATATATTGTGCTCGAGCTATGCTTTTGCTGCTTCTGTTGCTGCGAGCGGGACGCGCGTAGGTATAAAGTTCAAGACAAAGGTACTACATCAGTTACACGCTGCCTTCCTCTTTCTCTCTCTCTCTCTCTCTCTCTCTCTCTCTCTCTCTCTCTGCGATGTGTATTCGCGTGCACTCGCGAGGACAAATATATATTTTGCATCTTGAATTTATTCGAAAAGAGGACGCCGTGTAAACATTTATAAGCTTAACTCGCGCGACAAACTCGAGTATAGGCTTCGGTATTCACCGGCTGCGTGTAGATATATGGATTTATCAAATGGCTGCTGTATGCGTATTTTGTTTCGCTGAGCCAATTGTCAATCTCGGGGTCTCGAGAAAGAGATTCTTCTCGCTGGCCATCGAACGTACCTACGCATACGTATATGAGCACTCGATCGAAAAAACACGAGGGCACGAAATCCCATTCGCTGAAAAAACAGTCGCTCGGCGTATGCAGCGGCTCGTTCTCGTCCTCGTTCGTTCTGTTTGCGCTCGATCTCGAACTCGCAGCTAGTCGCCCGGCGACAAACCAGCGTACAAGCGCAGAGTGGAGCTGTGCGGGGGCGACCGTATCAACAAATTGATCAATTAAGGGAGCGCGTGCACGAAGGAGATCTCGGCTATTCCAAAAAATAACCATCAGGACCGAATCCTGTATTTTTTTTCTCTGAATCATCGGCGACTTAGCTAGAAATTAGAGTAGTGGTATTGCTCCGTGTTGTGTGCGTGTGCGAGTGGCAAATCTCATTGTGCAGTTTAGCGTGTAGAGAAGAGAGAGCGAGAGGAGCAGGAGCTGCTGCGAGTAGTCGGGCAACCTGTTGCGAAGGGGGATAGTATATCCTTTTCGGGCTCTCTCGGGCAGTATACGTATACGCGCCGCGCTGACCTACAGCAGTATATATACATGTGCTACACATATACCCACACACATTGGGATCGCGTCGTCTCTGCCTCGCTGATAGTCCTCCACCTCCTCCTACTGCTCCTCGAAAAGGAGCAAGAACGAGAGCGAAAGAGAGAATCGGAGTCGCCTCATGCTCTCCCGATACTCCGAAGGCCTCGAACATTGCACTCTCGCTTGCTCAGCTTTGGGGCCGCGTATATACTCGCTCTTTCCTTCCTTCTTCGTCTTTTCCTTCGTCTTTTTCGCGCTCGCCAGTCTGCAGTGCGTATTTAACGCAGCGTGCGGCGGCCTTCCTCGTATAAAGCAGCGACGAAGCAGCGTAGAATGAGCAACCGGAGGAGAATAGCAGCTCACCCAGCGTTTATATATCTGTATGCCATATAGATGCAGCGGTGGCTTGGTATATAGGTATATAATAACGAGCGTCGCGCTTTATATCGTATATATGCTACGTGCGACGCAGCAAAAGCAAAGCTCCACCGCGTTACTGCTGCCTTGATCGGAATTGCACTCGCGTAGAAGAGAGTGGTCACGAATACGAGGGGATAATTCCATTTTCACTCTCACTTTTGTTCGTCGCTGCTGCGTGCACACAGCTCGGCGGCAGTTTAACCGAGAGCAGCTCCTGCAGCTCTGTTTCCTGTATCGCGTGTAGCCCGAGGATGTGATTTCGTAATAACGCGCGCACCGATTATATACGTATGCCGACCGATTTTTGCCTATGTTACGAACTTTTTCGATCGATGCCGCTTGACTTTTTTCACCCGACGGAGCGGAACGAGTTAACTCGCCGACAAAGCCCCCGAATTAGCATAGGATAATGCCACTCGCTAAAGATTTTACGTACACCCTTTTTCGAATAAACTATTTGTGCGTCGAAGGTTACTGTGGACGAAAAAAAAAACTCATCACCTGAGCAAACGAGATGAAAATAAAGAGCAAAGCGAGAGTTTGTTAATCGTCAAACTCTTTGTGCTGTGGTATAAGATATACCTGCTGCTAGCCAGAATTCTGATTAATGCTCTACTTTACACAGATTCAAACAGAAGAGTCCCCTTGGGTTAAATAAGCAAACTGTTTTATTTATAAATGGCAACTTTTTTGCGTCAATCACTTAGTCGAAACAAAAAAAGACGTGGATATTATTATGCCATTATCGCTCAAAATATTAACCTGGATTAATACTTTATGATGTCCATTATGCGATATACTGTACAAACGATATATTTGTATGATTAAATATTGAAACAATGATATCTTTTGTTCTTCTGTTTTAGGTGAGTTGATGCATTCGTATTTTATTATTCACTGAGCTAATGTATGCCAATAGCCGCTTCGGATGCACAAAAGCCGATATACGTGAGTCAGAGCAGCTTGTCGAATAAGCTCGTATTATTCAATTTATATTTTATCAATAAGGATTAGTTTTCGCTATTTACATTTTTGCTAACGTTTATTGGCAGTAAAGATATAAGTTTTTAATCGTCCCAATATTATATTCAACGGAACGTGGCACACTCTATTCCTATCTTTCAAGGCGGCGTAAAAATTTATCCAAAGGGCAGCAGCGTCGCTAGATGCGAGTGAAACTTGCATCCAAGAGGCAAGAATCCGGGCTGCCGAACTTCAGTTAGAACGACGCTGAAATAATTAATGAAGAGTAATAGCACCATCCTATTCTTCGATAGAAATTTTTAGTGCTTTCGAAAATCAGCGCGCGGGACTTTTCGCTCTCCTCCTCGCGCGCGAGTTACACTCGAAACTCGAATTCCCCCGAGAGAGTGCACTAAAAACCTACGTCACAATGGCTCTTGGGCCTTCTCGGAAATTATACAAGAGCGCGCGTGATAATTCCGAGTGCCTTGAATGCAATACAATTAAAAGTAATAGTATATTAATAGCATATCGGAGGTTAATCGAACGTCCAAGATTTTTCTCGGTTTGTTTTATACACACACACACAGAGATCGGTCGAACGAAAATAGAGGCAACTCAATATGCTTTCAAATCGAATATTTCCGGTGGAATTTTTATTTTATTTTTTTACTCGAACAACGCTATACGTACATATAGATATTTGAACTGGCAAAAGTATCGCAAATAATAATTACTCGGAGCCATTCCTTGGCGTACACTCGACATATATACGTATATCGAGGCATTATACGATCCGCGAATAGATAGGCATACATTCGATATATTTATATGCGCGCGTGCACAATAGCCGCCGCATCATCGCGTGGATCGTCGAGCGATGCGAAGAGAGGGTGCCAATAAGCGGAAGTGCATCGAGGAGATGGGAAATCGATGATACACGGCTATACTGTAATTGTAGAGAGCCGCAATCGATAGACCGTGTAAGAAGTATATATTTCACGCGCGTATACAGCGAAGCGCGAAATATTGTACAGCGAGGACAGTTATCAATCGGAGGGATAATAGCTTTGCGCAGCGTTATATACACGGCCGCAGCACTCATGGCCTGCTAAACGTTAACAGTCTCGCTCAAGGACTCGGTCATCGCGCCGTTACGCTATAGTAGACGCGTCTGCTCGTCGTGGATTATGCTCTTTTTATTTTTCGCCTCGCGCTTATATCGCTTTATTAATATCGCGCTGTACTGCCGGAGCGAGAACTGACTGAGCGCGTCGGTATATGGCCGTGTGCAGCAGCGGTCACATTCTCAATTGCAATTGCTTAATCGTCGTCGCTGTCGTCGTCGTCGTGCACACCCGCGCGAATGATTTATATTATGAATATGTATATCGCATAGTCAGCGTCAGAGCGCATCTTTGTTATATAGCTAGGCTTCACTCGCACACACACACACACGCGCACATATAAGTACACTATATAAATGAAAGTACTTACGGGCGAACATTCGCGAGGGTGGTAAATAATTTTGATTAAGAACGAGCGCTAAAGTCGAGTCGCGCGAGTGGATATATATACGTGCGTGGCAGTATCATTAATTCAAAAAGACATGCGTTTGCGCTCTCAAAGTGATTTATGCGATATACCAAGAAAGCGCGCAAGACCCTATGTGTACATATATGTGTGCGTGCGTGCGTGCGTGCAGTCGTCGTAGCTGCATCCAGCGCGAGCCCCGCACGCAGCGTTGAAAAATCCAAGATGATTTTTCATCGAGTAATAAAAGGTCTTTTTTCTTCTGTATTATTAGCCGAACGAGCTGCGAGCCAAGCTCCGGGGCCGATGCATTGTGCTTTAAACGCACGTATGAGACGTAAACACAAGGGATCCTATTGAATTAAGAGGCAAAGACTGTATACACCGCAAAACGTATGTGTACACGGAGTGCCTTATATAGCGACGAAGGAGGTTTCGTTTGACAGCAAGTCTGTCCGAGCGTGTATAAAAGAGCCGTCGTTCACACATTAATGAGAGGGACGTCGGCCGATCTGCCTTCTCGGGCGCGACCGAGGAATGTCGCAAAGTTTACGATTTCTTAAATATATATACGCTGACGAGTGATGAATTAGCCTTTGCATATATAAACGAATTTGAAACAAATTAAAAGTGCTCGTACGTGACTTTGCGGTCGAGGTGTTTCGTGTAATCACCTCTCGATGCATAAAAACCCGACGAAATTAGATGCACCGCGCTCGATGGGATCAAGCGCGCAGTATATGTGATTGCCTTCCCTCGAGCCAAAAAGAAGAGCTTGCGCGTACGCCTCGATGCGCGCATACACGCCTCGGCTCTTTTTTGCTCTCTATCTCTCTCACACGTTAATTCGACACGAAAACACATTTTAAATTTTATTCATGAAAAATTCATCCGTATGAAAAAGCGATAATATTTTTTTTCGACGTAGAAATTGATTTTGTGCCGCGTGTGGCTGCCGCGGAGCTCGTACGTGCGAATAAAAAACTAGTCGCTCGCGCTGCACGAATTTTCACTGCATAAACATATAAGCACCGCACGCGTCGTTTTCTTCGCACGTGTTCGGCATATTTACGTTACGATAACTTTGAAATAGATATTAAAAACGTACATATCGTGGAGTCGCAGAGCTTGCTTACGTACCGAATTCGATAATGAAATAAATCTTGCTGAGAAGATCGAGAAGTAACATTTTGTTGGCTCAATGAGTCAATTAGAATTAATTATTATTTATGTGCACGGCCAAAACTTTTTCTAACTTTGGGGCTTCCATACGCTACAACTAATAGTGTAAATAAATGCATTGATTATTTACGTATTTATGATTGACTTAACTAAAATTTAATTCGATGAAATCGTTTAACTATGCGTTCAAGAATTCCGTATTATCAATCCAAAAACGTATTACTCTAGTGAAAATGCTCAACATTACTAATGGCACAATAAGCAAACAATGGCCATGTTTTTAAATAAATAACCATTAATTAGTTATCTCCCCAATCTTCTGTTACAATTAGGTTGTAAATATTAAACGCACTATGTTAAATGATACTTCAACACTTCGACGCTAGATGGCGAGTACCTACATGTGTAAATCCACAAGTGGCAAAGTGCATATAACTGTATAAGTTTAAACACAGTTTTTAGAAATATCACTTTGAATTTAGTTCAATTGTGCTTTAAGCGTGTGGTGTCGTGATAGTCAATCAAACCAATAGCAGCACAAGTCAACACAGCAAGCAAATGCACTCGAGCCTATTAAATTCACACCGACAGCTCGCATGAATATCGCAAGACGGGCCTCGGCTCTAGAGGGAGGAGAAAGTGCAACGGAGATCCCCTATAGCTCGTTCAAGGATGTGGTTCGGGCGCGAGCAGCTATAGGGACCTGTTTGGCCTGACTCGAGAGTGTGTAGTTCCTTTGGTTTCTCGTCCTTTTTTCTCCTTCGCTGTCCGACGTATAAACTTTATTGAAGCACGTGTCGTTGCATACAGCATGCGAGACATGCTTAATTGAACCGTTGATTTACAGCCATAGAGTAATAACATCGTGCAATCAACAAAATATTTTATTACTGTACTCATAACATAATTTGCATCCGAAAATCATACGTTGAAGTAATCAATGCATTGTCTCAATATCCGTTGAGAATAGAGCGTTTAATATTTCGAATTTTATGATTGTATGTTAATTTCATTCGATTCATGTAAACTCTTGTTATTCAATAACGTGGAGCTTGTGATATTTAAATTGATCTTTATACTCGATTTTGACAATTACTTCTTTGAGATTGAGAGGGATAATATTTTCATAAAGCATGTGTTTAAAATTTTGCTCGTTTTAGTCCTGAAAAGCTGATCATTTTACACAATGTATGCAAAAATTAATAAAAAATTTCGAGCGCCAGTGCCAATCTCATCGTGTAGTAAATGAGAAGATATCTCAGTTGAATCTCTTATCTAATTGAAATCTTCACGTGGTTCACCGCGTCGTGACTTTGCATACGTTAAAACAATTACCTTACAGTAGGTTGTTTATTATTAATATACCTCGGTGACCGTAAACATTTTCTAAAATAGTTTCAATTTTAACAAGTACACAATCTAACTTCATATTGATCATTATTAAATATTTTATAGAAAGAGGAATAATAGATTATAATAAAAAATATGATTTTATGTTCTTGTTTCTGGACAAGTCTTTACAAATTAAATCGCTTGTAATATTTTTTGTAAAATAATAAGTGTAACAATTCGTTTTTCACAAAAACAGTTTGAAACCAAATAACATTATCAATTTGTATACACACTGTCCTATTATTTTATCCGGCGCGGGAAAACCTAGCTACATGCGCAGCGCAGGCAAGAGAGGAAAGGAGCAAAAAAACTCGACGGCATGCCTCTTTGCAACAGCGATAATCTACTGTTCAAGCTGGTTATATCTTATCGCCGAGTCATCCCTCGTTATAATGTATCGTATAAATAATACGCACGCGCGAGCGCCAGCCAGCCAGCCAGCCCAGAGCCAGCCCAGCTAGTGCTAATGCACAAAGCGCAAGCGAGATTTTAAATGGATTCCACAGCACGACGGCCCAGCGTTTATATATATGAACTGTATATACCATAAACGTGTATACATATAGGTATATATTTTCTCCCACGCGCGCATTCGCAAGCGCAGGTACGAGAGACGCGAGGAATTGTAATTAGAAGCGGATATAGATTGTCCGAGTTGCTCGATTAGCATTATAAATGTACAGAGCGCCGAGAAACTTATTCAGTCGCAAAGTTGATAAGTTTTTGTGCTCTACTTGCGCAATGTATCAATGCTCGTTATCGCCCAGATTCTTGGAAAAAAAGCTGGTAACTCATCGTTATCATCGACGCGGAGGCACTTTTCGATTCTCGTTCTTCGTCTCCTGCCCGATTCATCGTTCGCATAATACTCGCTAATAAAATTTTAATAATGCCTCGTGTCGATGATGAGCGTGTAAATGAGCTCTGTGATCGTTCGAGTCCGTCGATCGTTCGGTGTATATCATTACAGCTCCGTAAAACGTCAAACGAACGATCGGAAGCACTTTTTCTCGATACTAGAACTCGGGCATCGTATTACCCGCTCCGCTCGATGATCTATAAATATAAAAAAAAAGACAAACATCAGACGGACGTATTTCGAATATAAGTACGCGCTTGCCTCTTCACGACACCGTACCGTGTATGCGCTCCAGATAAAGAATCCGTTCCCTGCGCTGTAGCAGTTGCAAGTTCGATTTTTTCGACAAAAAAGCCCATCAAATTTCTCTCTCCCGTTCCACGAAGCCTATAGCTACACTGCACTGCGAAGTAAGAAGCTTAGCTTAACCTTTGCTCCATCATGGCCTATAATACCGGCGGTACATGAAAAGAAGCTCGGAGCTCGGAGCTTTGGAAGTAGCTAGTCCTCTCCGATGTAGACGTTTCTCTTTTTCTTCTTACTTTCGCCCAGCTCGCAACGTCATAAAGCGAGATTTTCCCTGTCGCGCGAATGATCAATATATAAAAGTCACCGAAAAACTACACGCAAGATCCATACGCGCCACGGAGGTCGAGCTATGAATACCATTGACGCTGCGCCGACATAGGTGAAGATTACCCCAACTCTACATAACAGCCGAGGTGAAAATATTTTCATAATGCGCGCGTGACGTTGCCGAGGGAGGAGAGCTTGCGCCAACGCGTAGAAGGCAAAAGGCGAATCTCGAAAGGAAAAAAGGCGCAAGCACGAAATATTCGAAATTCCCCAGCGAACTCCTCTATTATTCGCTTTATTTATATATAAAAGCGCGACGCATATAATTAACGACGAATCAAGTTGTAGCGCGTGCGCTTCCCCGAGTCTCAAGAGACTCATATTTTTCATTCGAATGTATCGATTTTTTATATTTCACTTCGTTTCTTTTTTTTCTGCTTCGCTTTCTTTATGCACGCTGCGCAGCACACGGCGCGAGTTGACGCGCTCGTCGGGTGCGTATATACGATAACTAGAAACGTGAGCGAAAGACGCGGAGGTCAATTATAGTTTAAAAAAAATCCGTGCACCCTTTGGTTTATACATGATATAGACTATAGCTTGCTACGCGAGCATGTTCGGCGTGGAAAGCCTTGGTGAAAGCTTTCGACGAGCGAGTGTGTTTTAATTGGGACTTTAACCCGTACGCGCGACTGAAACGCTGCCACTGCTGTTGCGAAACTTATTTCTTTTTCGCGTACGTACGTACATACAAGTGTACACGCACGCGCGTTCACCTGCAAGTTCGAAATTAATTATTTTGTTCGTGCCGATGTAATACACGCGGCTGCCACGACTGGCAAAGCTTTGACTCGTTCCGGAGTTCCGATACAGCAACATCGCTTTACAATACACAAAGCCATATAAACAGAATTCAGGGAGAAATGAAATTCGTCGTCAAATTTCGACCCGTTTCATTGATTCCTCGCTCTCCGGCCAAGAGGGTATTAATTTTGAAAAATTGCTTACCTCCCTTTATCTCGGGGATACAATGTCTTATCCTCGGCGATATAGAACTTGATTTATCGGAGGAAAAAACCGATACAGCTGCCGCTGTTGCTGCTGCTGCGGTTATATAGAAAAGCCTCAAAAATGACAGTTTACGGCGTACGTATAGTAGGGTATAGGTGCGCTGCGCGTATCGAAAGAATTCCATATACCGATCGAAAGCTGTGTATAACAAAAGTGAAGGATATAGAAAAAAAAGCCGGCCCCCTGTGTGTATGTGTATGGGCTTCGCCGCGATTGCCTCGTCCAGTTGCTTTTTTCGCGTCGATTGCACATCCCGGCTCTAATCTGTAATAGAATCAATGGTGCCGAGGCTCGTGGTCGCTGCACGATGTTCCGTCTCTCTCTCGCTCTCTCTTTCGCTGCGGATGAGACGGCTAATCCACTCGGCTGGCTAGAAGCGCGCATTTTATGGATCATCCTCGGACCTTAATAGATGTATTATATGTATGATTCGTCCGCTGCTCTGCGTATATCTTTTTTTTTTGGCGAAGCTCAACAGACGTGAGAGATGTACCGCCACCGATAGCGATTGCCATTACGAGCTGGCTTATTTTTATTAATCGCACATGTATATCACATGGCCCAATGTTACGCGATCGCTCGTGTGTACGTCCGCAAAGGGCCGAGTGCGAAAATTTTCGAGCGTAAATCGTGTGCTCGACGATTCGTCGAAATCGGGGTTGGCTAGACAGCCTCTTGCTGAGTGGAGATAAACAAGCTGCTTCGATTTATAATCAGCCCGCAGATTTTTTTCTCGAGTCTATTATACGGTCGTATCTGCGATCGTTGTACGATTGCTTGTAATGAACATGAGACCACGCGGAAGGCGAGCACGGGGAAGCTGATGCCAGATGCTGCGAGCGATCGAGCGGCTAAGTACTCTCCAAAGCTTCGTAGACATAATCTCAAGTACTTTCTTACAGCAAACAATGTCGCCAATCATGTACGATACATTTTTTTTAAATTTACGCGAGCTTGCGACCACACTGCGATTGAAAGTAGCGAAATTTTACAAAAAAATGTTCCGGATTTATTCGAAATATTTTTATACGGCGAAAAAAGTGCGCATTTTTCCTCTACGCAGTACTTCAAATCCCATAAATTATATCCAACTTATGGTAAACTTCAATGTACGAATTCTTGAAATATTCAGTGACGTGTGCTTTTTCCACGCTTTTCATCAAATAAACATTTTCATTTGGCTTTACTTACATTTTTATGTAAGATGAGAATAAATATACAACACAAATGGCATTCGTAAGATTTTTAAAATCGTTCATGTTGTCAATTATGATTTAATATTTCACTTTTTCAATTTTCCATAAATCTTTTTCTTCTCTTTTTGAAGTTACAAAAAAAAACCATTACGCAGGAGAACTTTTATTTTTCTTCGTTTCAAATTAGGCCTCTCGCGTGTTGACGTTATATCACGCGTAATCGGTTAATTTTGCGAGAGCACATACGTTAGCTCATTGGTTATATAGGTAATGTCTTTCTCAGAGCGGAAATGTCATCTCTGCGTATGTCCAATGTGTATACGAGCGTCATCGGAGCTGCTTCTTGTGTGTGGTTTGTAATAACGGAAATTTCGTGGCCTACTTGCGCATCAATTGCCTTAATGCTTTTGCCGCGGCTCAGCACCAAAAATGTTTGTTTTTTGTCAATCACGGGTAATTGTCTGCTTAAAATTGAGCAAATAACATTAAACAATTTCATTGAAATCCATCGAGCGGCTGAGCTTGTGAAACGTATCGTAACAAGCAGCGGCATAACAGCAACCCAGAAGTAATAGCAAAAGCAGTAACGGGGTTTGCTATACTTTCCAATTCTCACCCATCGATCTTTTTCACTCGCAAGCTTTCTTTTTTTATCTTAAAAAAAAAGACAAAGGAAACATAGTACAGCGGCAGCAGGTTAGAAAATCGCAAAAGCTCTCTGGCACTTCCTCTCTTTCTTTCAAGCGCTCACAAATGTATGTGAATGTGTATCTGCGCGAGTGTATGTGTGCGCAAGCTCACAGTAGCGTGATATATGCTCTCGTCGGTACCTTTGCTATTTCTTTTTATTTTTTCCGAACGCGTTGCACCTTCTTCTCTTATTTCTGCGCCCACCCTTTCTCTTTCTACCTCTTCTCTCTCTCTTACTTTTTCCTTCTCTCTATAATACGCGAGCATACAGTTTTAATGTGAGCATAAGCGTATGCGGATAATTCTCTTGAAAAGGGAAAATTTTAACTTATGAGTTCGAGAAGATGGTAATGTGCAATAATCGATTAAAAAAATAAATTTTTATTGATCATATACTACATAACAAAAGAAATTTTTTTCAAAATTAATATCATTCTTGAGCTGTTCATTCGTGGCCAATCACGAAGCAATTGAGCCAGGGTGTTTGCAGAGTAAAATAATACGATGCGTAAACACCTATACAGTGTGACCTGGCATCAGATCGCCGTACCGTACCGTACCGTTGAACTTGTCATTACAAAAGATCATTTGTGTTTATCGTTTTTGTTTAAATATAAAATAAAATAATGGATGAATATCATAGAACTTATGTATATCTTCAAGACCTGCCTTGTGTGATTTACCCATCCAGTGAAAATAAAAAGTTTTTCGCACAGAACATGAATTATCCTTAACTCAGAGAACTACCGATGTATCCTGTCTAGATGTTATTTAAAGCAGAGATTCTTTCATACATATCTAGAAAAACTTTAAAAGACCCCGCAAGCATTAAAATGAATTCTTGTGGTTCTTTGAAATTCCAAAACTTCTCCGTGTATGACGATTTGATTTGAATTGATGTAAGAGACGCGCAATGCGAATCTGAAACATGTTACATCACGTAAAAACATACTTTCTTTAATCTGATTCTAAACTTTATGCTTTGAAATAAGGATATTGATAAAAGATTAAATATATAATCAGCAATCTGGACGTCAGTTTTGAATATCGCAGAATAGTGCGCTTTACATCCTTTCCGGGCATAATTATCAAATTTTATTTCTTTTATCGTTATATACTTTGCTAATTCATTCGAGATTCTTTCGAGCAGCAGTACTTTACAAAGACTCACGCAGGCTACTGCTCATTAAGATACAGGCTCATTATATTACACACCAGTCGGAGAAATTCTTTTGTACTCGACGGGCAAAAAAAAATGAAAAAAAAAATAATAAAAAGGTGTCGTTGCATGGAGCAAAAAGTACCTTCGTCTGTACCTTTTTATGCATATATATCACTGGATTGTGCCAGCAGCTCATTTTTTCAATGAATGGAAAAGTTTTCCATGAAACTTAGTAAAAAATATTCCACACGCAAAATGTTATGACAACTATTTGCGAAGAAATCATCCTAGTAATTTCTTTCGACTTTCTTATAATTAACTCATTTAATTTTCATTTGCATTTGTCCGCTTTTTTTTCATTTTCATCGAGTTAGAACGAATTACGAGGCTCCGAGTCGCTACCAGTAAAATATAGGAGAGATTCGTTACCTACTGTACTTCCAAAGCTTTCCAACGTGATTTCGCACCTGAACACTCATTCGCACATCTGTGAGATGTTTACAGGTGCGGCTGCTGCGGCGCGTTGAACGTTATAGAGTGCAAAAAAGACTTATGACTTCGAAGAAATTGTCGTTGGTAATCGTCGCATTACAAATACCTTTCGCACATGGACTCGATGCAAGACTTCTAAATTTCAACGTCAGCTTTTTCGAATTACGAGAGCTTTTTAACGAGATCAAGAGATTTTTCAAGATTTTTCGAGTTTTCCCTTTTTGAGCTGAGTTGTATACTTTTTAATCGAGTGAAATGTCTGTCGCGGGCATAAATTGCAAAAACGAACTCGAATTAAGACTCATGCAAAATTACTTCAATTCCAAAACTTTATCAGAGTGAAAAATAATATTTAACGAGGTGGAAAGGTTTCGGTAATTAAATTCCTTTGGCTGTGAATTTTACGAGTAATTGTAAAAAACTATATTGTCACATTGTTACCTAACAAGCTGTTGAAGAAGACGATGCAATGAAGGTGCAGTACTCATCTCGATGTATACACTTCAGCAGTGCGAAAGAATAGAATAAATATTTCCCAAACTGTAGCGCACGCCGAACGAAACAATTTCCGTTAGCTAAAGCTAGCTTATATCAAGTGCGAATGGCAAAGAACGCGTCGATTGCAAGATTATTATTTACCAAACTCTGTGACCTATATTCACGGATAGGTTTGATTCTATCGCTCGAAAATATGTCATTAATTTTTTCGATATTTTCCGACATTGTTTTCCTTCCGAAGCGCACTTGGATTATTCACGTATTCGCGCTATAAAATAACATTTTCACACGTAGGTCGGTGACGAAAAGGCGTCAGTTGCATAATACAGACATAACTAGCATAAAAGCCCCAGAGTAGCATAAACAATCCATGGCGCTGCTACGAGAGAGAGAGAGAGAGAGAGAGCAAAAGCTCCGCAGCTGTCTCTGCAAATCTCTCGACTTATATAGACTCTCTGCTGGTGCTGGTTTGTGCAGTGCAGTGCTCGCTCTCCACCGCTGCTACTGCGACGCGTGTATAATAAATCCGCGCACTCGTGTTCCACTGTTCGTTGCAGTTGCACTCCTGTACCATTGCTGCAGCGAACGAACCTTAACCCTCGAGCCGTGTGAGCTGGTGTGCGATGTAGACGATGGCGACGACAACACCGGGCGACAACAATACCGAAGCCACAATGGTCATCTTGCGGCAGGTTCAATTGTGCGCCCCCTCGTCCCTCTACCCTCCTCCTCCTCCTCCTGCAATCGTTGTGCCTTCCGTGTTTGCGCTTGTACGTACGTGGTAAATAAAACAAAGCATTGATTCATGACTTTATCGGCGCGTGATTCTCCTTCGCTGCTGCTGCTGCTGCTGCTGTTGCTGCTTGTGCTGGATCGAGAATAAATCATCGGGTCGCATTCGATGCAATGCAGTGCTGAACTACTACTACTAGCTAGCTAGTATTCGTCCGCGTCGTGCTTGCCGGAGCTCTTATAATACTTGACGAGAGACATGGGAAAATGGCGCTCTGCGGCCTATAATATATAGTCATAAATTTGTGTCCTTAAGTGCGCTTGACGTGCACGTACTGCGCAGCTCGCAGCCCGATACTGCCTCGCGCGCGCCCACCACATACCTTTGCGCTTCGCGCGCGTGTACAACACAATTATATATCTATCTATATCTACGGTGATACGTATGCCCTGCTCTCTCACACCCCCCCTCTGGGCTGTCGGGGCAGGGATGTTCGGGGATATATTCGAATTTCGAACGTCTACAAATGGCTTAGTCGCGCGCATACCTACTACTCGTAATTAATCCAATTGATGTGTCTCTAGCACATATACATGTAGCTCGCGTACGTGTGTATAGTATAGCAAAGGCTCTATTGAGAGCTGCTCGGCCTCCTTCTCGACTCTCGAGTCTCTATATGTACGTGTGTGTGTGTGTGTGTGCGTGTGGACTCTGCATCTGTGGACATGTATACTATATACCTCTTGGTACTCTTGCGGGTCAGGTACATGCGTGCAACATCGCATGAACGATGATGCTGCTGCTGCTGCTGCTGCCGACTACGACGACGAAAGCTTTGTATGTGCAATATACATGTATAATGCCTGAATCTGCGAAACACTGCGTCGGACGTTTATGTGCATTGTAGTGGCAGTGGCCTTTTGCACGTTTCTCCACATATATCTCTATCTATATATACGTGAAGTACGTATCAAGGAGACTCACGACGTCTTGAATATGTATAAACGAGGATTCAAAAGAACAATCGGTCGACGAAGCGCATATATACCAGGATTCGAGCTCGCGTGCGAAAACGAGCTTTCGGGCCCTCGAAGATCTGCTCCTCGACGCACGATAGCGCCAAGCCGGATTACTTCGAGCTTTCCCAACGTTAATGCATACTCATCAAAAGTATCGCGATATTATGTATTAATCGATGCCCGAAGAGCGAGAGAGAGAGAGAGAGCCTGCGGTATCGACAAATGCAACTTCGTATATTGAATTAAGCTTTTAATGGAGTTTTGACTTACCCCACACCCCCATGACTATTCATGGTGTCTTAGCGTGTGATCGTCCACTAAATGCCAGCCCCGCGCACGTATACTACGAGTGCGGCGCGCTGCCGTGATTCTCTTAAAATGATAATTTCCAAGCGGTAATCCAGTTAAAAGCTCGATGCATATATGGTATATGCTCGATTAATATTCCATTTTGCAGCCGAGGCTGCCTCCTCCTCGCTGGCATACTTTATTTAACGACCTAATTTTACCTCTACCTCGCTTCGTGTTTATGTTGCAGACTGCAATGGATAGTCTTCGCCTAGGCCCCCCCGTTCCTTAAAAAAAAAAAATAAATAGATTTCGCGCTCTAGCAGGGAAAAATTGAATAATTTCCATGTAATTTCTCATAAATCTAGACGATACCCCTAGCTCGAGCCTCGGTAATTTATATTAACTGCCTCGGCTCGAGAAAAAACAATTTATGTAAATTGAAAACCTTAGGTTATTCAACATTATTTGAAAGAAATCCCCGTTAAAGCCCGATTTTTTACAATTATTTAAGATCCATCGCTTGGCTATCAAAAAAAAAGTCTGATACAAGCATAATGAATCCATTGCATTCGTGCATTTAATATGAATAATAATTAAATCAGAAATTACAGTGAGTGCAGCTGTCGGTTGATAATCATTAGAATGTGAAATTATATTAATCATCCTAAAAACGCTCTTGATATCGCTAAACCATTTCTAATTAAATACCAAAGTCAAGAAGAAATGCTCAGTATCACCAATGTATAAGTTCAATGAAATTCCGTGCAGCGTTATTGCAATCGAAAAGGGATCTTTAGCTTGTTTTCTCCTCTATAGTAGAGCTCACAATGTGTGCAGGGATCAGAAACTTTTCTTACTGTCTACTTACTCCTTCTCTTCGGCTTTTTCATCTTTCTCTTTCTCTCTCTCTCCTCTCTCTCTCTCTCTCTTTCTCTCTCTTCCTTCGTCATATGTCATTTACTACAAAGTTATTTCCGCAACGAGAAAACTATTGTTAGCAAAACGCAACCAAGATGGACTTGACGCATAAAAAGACTTTTGATGCGGTCTGCTATTATCCAAACTCCAATACGTTTTTACGTGAATACACAAATTAAATAGTAGTGTAGTTTTGAAGCGGCGGTCTACCTCGAATTCACGCTGGACTATTCGTTTCATGAATGGAGCAAGGGAATTAAAATAATGTCTCTGCATGTGAGAGGATAAAAGTACTTTTATCAGAGCCAGGTTGCACGAAGTACGTGATGTATACAGTTTATCGGTCGATGCACTGCCTGCACGTAACTTCTGGGCATTCTCCTTGAAAATAATCAGGGAGTATAAGGGAAAAAAGGACGAAAAAAGGAAGGAAAAAGCTTCATTCGCGCATCGAAGAGCTTAGCGATAAATTACAAAACTGTTTGCATAATAAATCATTTTCTGCTTCGATCGGTCTTCTTCGCCGGTGAACTTTATTAAAATAGCGTTTTTATCAGCAGTCACGTCTTGTAAAGCCGCCCTCCTTTTCCCTGCGCGCTCACAAGCGCGGGCCCATAGAGATACACAGGGCTCTGGTGCTTGCGCGCTCTATACTTTAAACTAAATTGATATTCCAGAAAGTCACAGTTGTCGTCGTGCGCGAAGCAATTCTAGCGCGCAGATTTGCTCGAGCAACAAAATGCGTTTTTAAATAAAGCTCAACAATAACGCGCGAGACAATGCGGAGGCTCACGAATGCCGCGAGAAAAAAAAAACACTCAGCTCCAACCGCGAGAGTTCCAAATTTGAATGGTTGAAAGCGAGGGAGGCGAAGAGAGAGCGCGGGAGGGAGGGAAGGAGGGAGAGAGAAGCAGAGCTAAGTAATAATGTCACGTCTTGCGGGAAATATTCTCTCGCGTATACACTCGTGCGCGCGTATCATCCACTGAGCGGGAATGCAAATCTCGGCTTGCTCTCATTGCTGTCGGAGCCGAGGAAAAAGTAACAGCTGCGCCGCTTATAATATCATACGTAATGCGGGGAAAGGAAGCTGTCGCCACACGCGAGCCCGTCCATGCGCTAAGTGACCGAATTTAGAGAATTATTTTCTTTCGTTTTTGCTCATATCGTCGCCCCAGCGCAGGAAGGTATCTATTTCCAAACTGCAGCAAGAAGGATACTTACTCGCGCGCAGAGGCAAAAAGGTATCTAACTCGAGCGCAGCGGCAAAAAGGTATCTAATTCGAGCGAGAAGCAAAAAAGTAGCTTATTCAAACGAAGTGGCAAGAAAGTTTTGACGCGCCGAATTTAGGTTGGCAACGGAGCCGTAAATGATAAAATTTTGTTTCAACATTCAACATTTAACGTTTAATTCAAAGCTATATGTAAAGCCGATAACTTCTACTCCTCTCAGAACATAGAAAGTTCTCCATAAGAGGCATATTGAGTCGAAATCCCGGCGAGATTGATTTGTTTGCTCGCATTTCAAATAGATGAAACTCATTACACTAGCTCAAATGTTTTTCCTCTTTTTTGCTCTAATACAAAACAAAATTTTATCATTTACGGCTCCGTTGCCAACCTAAATTCAGCGCGTCAAAACTTTCTTGCCACTTCGTTTGAATAAGCTACTTTTTTGCTTCTCGATCGAATTAGATACCTTTTTGCCGCTGCGCTCGAGTTAGATACCTTTTTGCCTCTGCGCGCGAGTAAGTATCCTTCTTGCTACAGCTTGGAAATAGATACCTTCCTGCGCTGGGGCGACGATATAGTTGTTGTTTTTTTCACGCCCATAAGCCAGTCACTTTTTTGACGTAGCTTGTCAGAGAATCACGCTAGTAATAATGCTGCTAACAATATTCATTGCGCTTCGGAAATTGACAACGCCGTACACTCAAGCGTTGCAAAATTGTTCAAAATTCTCTTTGAAAAACTTGCAAATGCTGAGTACTTCCGACACCTGAAGGGATCTTTGTCTGAGACTTGGAGCGGTACCCTTTTTGCTATGTAAAAATTCCAGCTCTGCCTGCAGCAAAAATTTGTATACCTCCAACTCTAAACATTTAAGACAGCTTCAGTCAAGTTTTCGAACTCCCTTAATTTTATTTCTCACTGTAATATCAACGAGATGATTGAAACTCGACGAGTTTTATCTGTACTTTAAATGATTTTACGATTTGAAATTTGAGCTTACAATTGTTATTGTCAAATAACATCATTACAAATACGTTTTCAATGAACTTAAAATTCTATTTAGCTAGAAAAGCTTTAATTTTCTCCTCACATTTGTAAATTATGCTGTAATTTCAACTTTTTTCCATTTCAAGATGATTTCTTTGTATTCACCACCTTTTTTCGGTTTTAAACGTACAATGGGATACTGCTTAGCCCACCGAATGGTTCTTCATCGAACGGATTATTCTTTATATATTTTCTGCCGCCGCACGCCTCATTTGCTCACTTCGCTTTTACGCATTAGCTCTTCCATTATAAGCTTAGAACAAAAAGCTCGGATGCAAATTAATTTATTTCTCATAAACAATTTCGACAAGTCCTTTTTGCTCCTAGCGCACGCGCACACACCCATCCTATACGGAAATCGCGAGGAAATAAAGCACGAGCATAATGTTCTGAATTTCAAATGAGTGTATTCCATTTGACTTGATCAAATCTCCACCGCTCTCTGTGGATGGCTCGCGCAGAGCTTTGTAAATGGTAAAAAGCTCTATTAGCGCAGATTGGCATGCAAAGTCGGGCTTATGCATCATGCGAGCGAGATGTCACTCTGTCTCGCTCTGGCTTGCGTGCAGCACACGTGCGAGAGAAAATCGATTAAGAAATTTACCAGAATCCATTGGTTTTCGTTCTTCTCTAAGCTCGCAAACTGCACCTAATACAATGAGGCGCCCCGGCAACGCGGCATTGAGCATGCAAGGCACGCATGTATATTACGGAGTTCGTATAAGCAGTTCTCGATTCTCAATCTTCCGCGCGCGAGGGTCCTAACAAAAGCTCCGACAGCTTGGATAGCTTTTGGATGCAGGTATTAAAGTTAAAAGGGAACTGCGACTTCGATTCTATCTTGCAAGCGCGTATAGCGCACAGCTTCGAGCTCGCATTTACACGAGGCCGTGCTGTATACCTACGTGGATACGCCATCATGTGTCAAGAGCGGAGAAAGAGAGAGAAAGAGAGAGAGAGAAAAAAAATTGAGAGATGTCAGCGCGAAGACAGTTTTCCTCGAAAACTATACGACACACGGTGACGTCGCTTTTGTTTGTTCAGTTCGCAGCTATGTCGTCGAGTCGTCGCCCTCGTCGCGTAGAGTCGATTATCCATCGTCATGCTAATGCACATACGAGTACAGCGAGTAAAATCAGTTTGTTAAAATAGCGAGATTGGCTACGATGCGCGACGATTGGACGGCTTTCAGAGAATCATCGAGTTTTGTATTTATCGTTCGAAGGTTTTTTCAATGCGCATCGCCCTCGTTTTAATGAGCTAGTTAAATGAACTTTTTGGGCGTGATACAATTTAATTGTAAGATTGAAAAGTTCAACATATCTGAAAACTCGCCGCGGTTTATTATTATCTTTCATTAGAATCAACTTTGCTCGCACTCGAGGCAAAGTTGCAGACAATAGTAATATAACCTGTCCATTGGTGAAATATAAACGTTGGAAAATGATCTGCTTTTTGTTTTACCCGCTACGCTCGCATAGCTGATATATTGGAAAGATAGGAAGAGGGAGAGAGAGCGAGAGGAAGAACAGAAATGAAGAAAAATGCCATCGTAGAGAGCTTCATTCTGTCAAATAATTGGGCAACTTCTGCTGATGTTGCTTCTCGATGCAAGCTCCGAAGAGAACTTTTGGTACAATTCATAAACAAAGTTTTACGAGTAGACGTGTCGGTCAGCAAGTTTGAAGCGTCATTGTGAGTGATCAAACACTATGAATACATCAGAAATCTCCGTAATACTGAATTAACATCAAATTGTTTGGAAGGCCGTATAATACCAATCAACGTTTATGATGATAAAACAAAAATTGAAATACTGATTAAAAAATTACATTTATGCCCTACACTAAAAAAAATTTATGGGAAATTTTAAATGAATAAGTTACAAAAATCATTGTGTTTTGCAGTAATCGATGTTCCATCTCTAATTATGAAACTCGTAATTATAATTTTAGCGAACTTTAACTGAACTAAACTTGTGAAATTATTTATAGTCCAATAAATGGCTAATAGATGGCGATCGACGATTTATTAGGAAAACTAGCAAGTATCAAAATATTTTTTGGAATTGCTATAAATAAGGATTTTTTCGGAACATTTTACATGAACATTTCTTTCATATTATAAAAATTACTATAAATGTCTCTCTGTGCATCAAGCATGCGTATTCATAAGCGCTTTACAGATTATACACACACTTCGCATCGGTGAGGTAGCTGCTCCGAATGAGAAAAATTCTCCACAGCTAGCATAGGTGAGACGTGCGAAGCGATGCACTCGTCGAATTCCGATATACATAAATACCTACTAAGCGAGCCCGCGCGCACCGCAACTAGCGGCTGCTAGAAGGCGCGAATTATTTACACTTGCCATTCATTTCTCTCGCTTCGCTCTTGGTGTATGACCCCGGCCAGTGGCTGCTACAGCTCGTCGAAAAGAAAGAGAGAGAGAGAGAGAGAGAGAGAGAGAGAGCGTTCAAATTTACAGTAGCCGCGTGTAGGCACGCCAGTCGTCCAGCGGCCTCGTCTCGTTTCAAATTGAATTTTCCGTTTCGCGCGTCTTTGTGCGCTATACTCTGTACAAGCTCGTCGGTATATGCCACGCGCGAGGCTGATACTCGCTCGCGCCCCATTCAATTCCAATGCGCACTCGGCGCTCGAGCATTTTCGCTTTTAACCGACGCACTGCTGCTGCTACTGCTGCGTTTATGTAGTACACGTCGCGTAAACACGCCGTGAGAAAAGTAAGCCGAGGCTTTGTTGCTCTATTTATTTAAAGTATATAGCCTAGCCAGACGCATTTTCAACGAGCTAAAGCTGCCGCTGCTGCCGGGATCGTTTGTAATGAAGCTCGCTAGTGGCCAATGGAGCAATGGCCCTGTCGACAGCTACCGAACTTTGGCTCGGCTGCGCCGAGTTTGGCTCGCGACTGGACACACACGCACACACACATGTAGGCATGTAACGCTTTGTGGTTTGCTCGTCGATGTCCGTATAAATGCCTGGATTCGATCCTAGTATATGTACGGCGCATATTGCCGCGACGCAGCTCGCGTATACGTACGCGCCGATCGGCCGTTGCCAATTGCATCCTGCGCGCATTATTGTGGTTGACCTTGTTTTAATGAAAATGTTTCTCGGCCGTACAATTGTTATTGATTGTTTCGCCTGCTGGTGGCTAGCCAATTGCGTATTACTAATCGTGGCGCAATAACCCGTCCAATATCCTGGCTTATCAACATTTTTACCTTTCGTTTCTTTTTTATCGAATCTACCCTTAGCGATTTCGAATCTATATTCGAGGATATATCGTAATCGTGTAACGACGAATAATCGTCGAACGAGCTTGCGGCGACACAGCGGGCTATATTTTAATTTTGCAGCATCGAATTCATGCGATGTACATCGTACATGCATTTAGTTCATGTAGAACAGAATGCTGCACCAGTGCAAAAACTCGTAAAATTACGCACATCGCACGCGTATTATACGTATAAAGCTCACATATATGTGCGCGCGAAAAACTTGACGCTCGCACACACGCGTGTTGGAGCTTGAAAAGTTTTTTAATTTTCGGAATGTGCACGCGCGAATGGGCGTACGCGCGCTGCTACGATAGCCCCATGAAGTGTCACTGTCCGGCTCGACCCAAAGCTCGTGTGATTAGCGAATCCTCATCACTGTATAATTAAAGAATAATCCGCAGCTAGTGCTCGCGAGTTTGGCGCCGCCGCGCGTGCCTGCGAAAAGCGTTAAGATGAGCTATATAACCACTATATATATGTGTGTGCGTACGTATGAGCGGGGGAGGGCGCACTCGCTTTACTCGCCCCGGCGTGTAAAACAAAGAATTTTTATATTTTTCACGTCGAGCGCTCGAATAAAAAAACAAATTTTGTTACTTTTGCATCGTAAAACAGAAGGCATTTTTAGACTCTTTGCTCGCGTTTTTTTAGCATTTCTGAGCGCGCTCGCGAGAGAGTAGCAGCTGCAGGCTTGATCCTGACCCGAGCTGCACCTTTTGCCAACAACGGCTTGCCCTGCATATTCGACAAAGTGAGGCATATTTTAACAAAATTATTCGATATTCTCTGAATTACTCAAGTTTGTTCGTAGTATCGAGTTCTGCATGAAAATGCATTTTTTCTACAAATTTACATTTATTATGAATATAAGGCATTCAATAATAAACGAATTGACTCAATGCAAGTTTACAAATGTTATCTTAATTGACGGCACATGAAAACGTATATTATATTTTTATTATCTGCCTCTTCGCATGCAAACTGTTAAACACATCTCCATTATGCGAACGTAGGGAAAAATATAAAAAGAATTGAATTATGCTGCTAGCAAAATTAGCAATTCAAGAGCAAAACATACGCGCGTGCGTGAAACATTTCTCGATGATACTCGTGAACTATCTACGACTGTTGAAATTAGCATGCTTGATCTATTTTTCCAATATAATTAAATGAGTTCGAAATTATTTCGTCAAGTGCGGTAGGTAAATAGTATGCACAATTAAATGAGAAAAGTGCACTGCGCTCCTCGATTGTGGACTATATTTGCAACGGATACAGTTTATCGCATAAAATGTTTAGCTAAACTTAATTAAAAGTACAAAAAAATGTACCAACATTAATCCAAGAGCAATGAGACCCAATTTTTCAATACTACTTACGCATAGCGGAAGCGTTGAATGCTCGATGAGAAATGAGCCTTATATTTAACGTGCTCGAGCATACACACACACACACACACACACACACAATATACAGCCATAAGATAATCAAACTGATGGCGAATGCATTTACATAGCTACACGGAGGTATATGCGCTTGTAGAACTTGGAAGCTGTGTATTTACAAACGTGTATACAAGCTAAGTTATCCCGGCGAGGGCTGCAGCAGAGGCAGCGCATCCAAGATTCATTTCATACGGACGTGTGTGCATTGAAGAAGGAAGAAGAATAGGAGAAGCAACAGCAGCGGCAGCGGCAGCCGAGAGATGCTTGATCGAGGACCCTAGGCATTTATACAAGAGACCGAGTAATTTATTGCCTGTTAAGTCCTCCGGTACATACATACGCGTACTGTACACTTGTCTTGGATTTTCGCCTGTATGAGCTTGCAGCGTATCAGCAGTACAGCAACAGTTTTCCTTTTAGTTGCGCTTGTTGCGTATCGCAACTCGTGCGGATGTGCATTAGTTTTTATTATAAATGCCAGAGCTAGCTCGTCGAGATATTCGTATTATACCAGTTCAAATGGTAAATTCTGTTATGACACGAGGTCGATGCGAGCGGGATTGTAGATTATGCATACACAGCTCAACTAAGAATAGTGTCAATTCGCTCGCTGTTATAATTCTAATTTAGCGATAGTAGCAAGTATAGGCCAAAACCACCGCTCGCAGTCGTGCGGATTATCCGCATACGCTTGGATTGTTTCGGCAGTCGAACGAGGTTTGCCGCAGCGATAGACTCCCGAACACAAGATTTTCGCTCGCTTTTGTTTTCCATTTTCGGCGAGAGATTTATTATTGACGGAAATTAATTTGAAAATTACGCGATTGTTCATGATATTGTGAGCGGCGTTTCGTAATGGACCTCCTCAATGAATTCAAATTGTTTACCTCCAATTCTTCGCTTTTTACTTTTAGAGCGAGGCTTGAAAAAATTTTAAAAGCCACCTCGAAATTTCCACTTCCTATTTCACCGTAAATTAATGAAGCTCGACGAATTGAAATACGCATAATATAGCAATGCTATTGTTTCATAGTACTCGAATGAATTTTTTTCTGGCGTTTCTCGAAGCATGTTTTTAGAGCAACAAAAAAAACTCGCTCCACGGAAGCTTAATTATCCCGAAGAGCACGAAAAGCAGACGTGCATAAATCTGTTATGAAGCTCAGTGCAAATTTTACCGGGCAGTAGTATATAGTCGATACATGAGAAAATTCTCTCAGACTCTGGGTATTATAATACAACTCGCGTGGGCAGAGATACTGTATGTCCGTTTTGATAGGAAGAACGACATCCCGGACGTAAATTTGATAAGATTTCCATTCTCTACATTTTCTTGTGTGCGTATCCGGTAGCGAAATTCATGGTAGAAATTATACATATGAATTGTATTTTTTATTCCATGGAAATTTTCACGAGAGCAAAAGTTTTAGCCTCAATTATTTACGGCTATCCTGAATTTATACGCGAAATCTAAAAAGTTTCGATCTTATCATCCTGCGAAAGTTAAAATTATCGAGATGAATTATAAATTCGCTCTTTGGGCGTTACACGAGCACAAAGGATGAATATGCAATATGTTGCGTCGAGTCAAAAGAAAGATTTATATATGAGCGCACGGCAAGATTGATGCAAAACATTTTTGACTCGTTTCCCCGTGCGCGCAGCAACAAACACTTTTTTTCACCCTAAACTCTCGTTACTCCACGCAGCAGCAGAGCAGCACTCCGAGCAGCTTCTGACACAGAGATATTTAATTACCGACTATATACCGACGGTGCATTACAGCGTAGTGCAAGTTGAGCGCAGAACGTTTTACGAAACGGGCGAGATATGAAGTTACACGTTGGTGCTTTTCCTGCCGTAGTAGTTGTCAGACATGACTTTCATTGGAGCGGGCGCGCGTGTGTTTACCTCGCAGGGAAGCGTTGCGCGATTTACATATTGTTTTGAGATCTCGCGCACGCACTGTCTGATATTAGCGTTTTTCTTTTGTATCTCGCGTCCAGAAAAAAATATCCACAAATTCGGAGTGCTGTTGTACGCCCCGGTATTCCTCGGGGCTATGCGAAACATTTTTCATCTTGTTGATGTATACACTGCTCTTTGTTTACTCTTATCACGGACAGGAGGAAAAATTTACCCAAATTGTTTGTTTACATCTTTCTTTTATCAGTGAATTAAATACCGTCAGAAAAAGTAATAGTTATGCCTGCAATGCCCGAATTTTCATTTATCACTTGAAACGTTACTTTCCGACCAATTCATCTATGTATGGCACTCATAATATGCAAGTATATGTAGTAAACGATTACCATAGTCATTTTGTTTTTTCACCATGAGCGTGGATTCGCACTTACTTAACGCACGTAAAAAAGACAAACTGTCCAACAAAAAAAAATGAAGAGGTCAGATGGAGAAAGATGGTAAAGATAGAAAAAATAAAGCGACGGAAACGTTCTCGAGCTTTATTTCAATTTGTGTCCTGGTCGCGTCGAGAACGAGCCGCAAAAATTCATCAAGTCACTTCGCTCAAGTTTAAGCGCGATAAACTCGTTGCGAGCAAGGTGAACGACTGCGAGTCTGTCGACAGTGAACGATGCGTACATCACACGTACACGAGGCAATTCGCAGCTCGAGCCTAGCCCTACTACGTAATATAGCCATGGGCACTCGGTGTGTCTACAGGACTCTATGGGGGCTGCGGATATATATACTCGCTGTCCTCTTTTAGCCTCGTGCACACCTTAATGGGGAAACCGAGACGCTCGAGACTCTCTCTCTTTCTTTTCGCACCCGACTAGATTGGCTCGTTCCTAGTCACTTTATCGAAGAAAATTCATCTCCATCCAGTTGAGCTTTTCCCTCTGAAACACTTACCGTCCGGCAATTCTGATTCCAGCACACGCTATACGGCATTTCAAGACCATATAGCTGCTGCGCGGAGCAACCGTACACCGATTTTCGGCCGCTATTTCTTAGTTGCAGCTTTATTTTTTCCTCGCGCTAACGAAACTTGAGATTAATCGTCAAAGTCGACTGCGTTTTATCTCAATTTCTGTCGGATTTTTTTAGGCCACGCGCTCTCGCATCCGCTGGTTCGAAATTAATATTTCAAGTTTCTACAACTGATTTCATTTAATCTTCGTTTAACTTTTCAGCCGACTTATCGAATTTAAGTCGGTAACAAAATAATGCATTTATCCGAAAAGTAATTTTCTTCCGCGCCGAAAAAACTATTTTTTCATTCGAAGCATCAAACTCGATTTTTACAATATGTCAAGTGGATGCACCTTGGCGCGCGCGCACGATATCGCTAAGTTATCGAAAGTAATATAGTCGCTCGAGCCACACAATTCACGATCTGAATAGCGAAATGGAGTGCGAGAGCGAAGAAAAAAAATATGGCTGGAATAACTTTGAAAACAAGTTTGCATGATGCGTATCATATAATAGAAACCGCAGTTTCTCGCTCACTCGTCGCGTATACGTAATACGCAGCAGCATAGTTTGAAAAGGACCCTGTATAGCATTAAGCCAGGCGCGGGGACTATAAGTTCTAGCAAGATTTCGAGGTTGATTAAAGCCGATTTAATTTATGACTGACGCTGGGTTCCTTTCATATAAGAATATAGGATTAGTACGAACGTGTGCGCATTCGTCGAGCTCGAGTTCCAACGTGTGCACCCGAAATCTAATGAAAAAGCCCGGCTCCAAATGAAACTTTAAAATATAGTATATGCCACATCCTCGTTTAAAGGCCCGAGGTGCGTTCAAAGCATTCGGTTCATTTGGGATTGGTGATGAGTTATGATCAATAATATACTTTACTGCTTAAAATGCGCAAATTTTGAATATTCTTCGTGCGTCGATTCTGGGGATAAGCATTTGGGTCAAATCGACAGGCTGAGGTCTGCAACATATAAGTAGCCAAAAGTGACTGGAGAGCAATTAATAATCCAATCCGTCTAATATACGATCATATACAGACTCAAGCCTAGCGCCGCATGGGCGAACTTTGCTCGGTGGGATATTACGATAAACAATGCATAACCGCTAATTCTTCAACTCGAGAGTGTGTTTATATACGCGCGACGTGAGCTCGGCAATGCAGTGCGCGCGCGGCCGCGTGAGTTTATAAGCAGAATGCGCGGCGCGTGCGAGCTCTCAAATGCGAAACTTGACTTTCCCCTTGCTCGCTCGTAGTCGTCGTATATAGTCGAGCTTGCAGTGCTTGCAGTGCTTGCGCGCTCACGTACATCTCGGCTCGGCGTCGCTCGCTATACACGCGGCTAAACTTTCGAGATGCAAGAGAGCGCGCGCACAGACCGAAAGTCGGCGCCTTGTAAATATATCTATACGTATATATGCGTAGGTGCATGATTAAGCCAAAAGATCCGCCTGTATATATATGTGTGTGTATATATACGTCTGTGCGCGCAGTTGCCTATGGCATTAGCGCTATTCAACGTTCTCCGCCGCCAGTACATATCTGTATATAAAGTCGGCGAGCTTTCGTAAACTAATATATAAGCTTTTGGGGAGGGCAAAACACAGAGAGTGTGTGACACAGTAGCGCGCAGCAGCAGCGAGAAAGTAGGCAGACAGAGAGAGAGAGAGAGAGACTAGTCCGTGAGGTAATATTTGTCATTCGGTGATGACTCTTCGCCTGTGGTTGATAAACAGCCGCGTACTAATTAAACTATGTCACGCGGGCGCTGCTGCGAGTCTACTGCAGACTCGTGTATACGTATACGCTGCACACAGACGCACGGAACTGCATAGCGCGCCACGTTATACATAAGAGTAGTGCTTTAAGCTCGCGCGTATACATATTTACGACATTTATATACACCCGAAACGTGATACCGTGTACTCGGGGGCGTGTAGAGAATCTCGATTTTTAATTCATGTTTCAGTTAGAGGCGGATTGAAAGCTTTCGAGGTTTATTCGTCGGAAAAAGAGAAGGAAAAATGCCCCGGTAAGCTCTTGCTCTCTGACTCCTTGCTTATATAGCTCGATTTTCACGCACGTATACACGGGCCACTGCACTCACGTACCTACGTACGCGCGTATGCTACGCTACTACGTACGAGGAAGGAGTTGAAAATTGTTTCGCTCGCGTCAGAAATTCGACGAGATCGGCGAGCTTTTCCGAATATTTTTTAACGGACCCCCCTTAGCTCGGCTTTACACGCGGTACACATATATCCTGCGCAAAGACGTTAAATTATCGATTGTACCGTAGCAGCAGTAGTAGCTCGCGCGAGGCCGACGATAAATATCAATTGGGGATGAACGAGCCAATTGCTACGTGATCAAAGCTTCCCTGGCATTAGAAACCAATAGTCGTGCAGGTAAACACGTACGACTAAGTGTATTGAAATAACATGTTTACCTGATAATGGTTAAAACCGCTACTGCCCCTATGCACGTGGCTCTGTACATATAACGTGTGTGTGTATGCCACTGATAAATCTGCGAGTCCATCTGTGTGCTTATATATTATATACACGTTCCAATTTGTGCGGTACTTCACAGTGTACAATTTCATTTCAGAAGTCAGGATTAATTCAAATATTCACGTAATTTTTTCGATTATTCGTTCGTTATCATTCGTTAAAAATTTCATCAAAGTACTCTTTATACACGCGATGACTTTGACTTTGTACGAACAATTTTTATTTTTCGATCGAATATGTAAATATAAGAATTACATTTTATTCTTCATCCATCAACATTAATTTTCCATAAAAATTCGAAAAACTCAGTCGAGCCGTTGTAAACTGAATTATCTGTCGAGTTAGCGTATAAAAAGCCAATATAGAGAAAAAGCTTCGAGTCGAATAATTTTAAATCCATCCAAAACGTCATTGCATCTCGCGAACTTTCCCACCTAAAATTTACGACTTGGCACTCGCAAGCTCACCGTGGAATAGCTACTCTGTAAAATAAAATATATATCTATATAAGCGCGCGCACACACATGCATAAATGCACACGCGTTAGTAGTGTAGTAACGCTCGCACCCTTTGCAGCTGACGCATAGCTTGCTAAATAGTATACTATGCGCTACGGGCGCAGAGTCACATGCCACCGAGGCACTGCTTTGCAGAGTCGCGTACAGCTCGCACACTCAATTTTCTCGGTGAAGTAAAAATAACGAAAAAAAGAGGAAAAAAAACTGTTACAGTTAATCGAGCGGCATATGCGAGCTAGCGCGCGCGTAAACTGCTATACATATGTGTATCCATCAAAGCGTCATCATAGTTATCGAGTCGAGCGAACTCTCTCTCTCTCTCGATCAGGGCTAATTTTTATTTTGCCGCCCCTTATCGATTGCTTTTGTGACCGTTGATCGAGCTATCATTATTGCGATCGGCTCGATCGAGTCTTTATAGCGCGCGCATTTCTAGTACACGGCGTATTTAACGATGAATAATGGCGCGCACGAATGTCATTTGGCGCGAGCGCGCGCGTAGGCGTAGAATGAAAAGCTCTCGTTTGGAGACTGCGAGATTCATTTCAATGCAAACTGCGATAACGTTAAATTCGAGTGAAATTATCCAACGCAAATAAATAGGCGCGGCGCCGATCGAGTGCGCGCTGCATCGCACATATTTTGACTATTATAGATAATATCGAACTTAATTAAAATTTTTGGCATCGGGGCCAAATATCCAGAGGTGGATTTCAAAGTACTTAGGCGACCGCGGCAGCTCAGATACTATCCGCTAATCGATGATTTAGAAATTATAATATCATTTGCGTTGCGATTCCACCATCCCGGATAAGCAATCTAGACCCAAGACTTACTTGGCTGCGTGTATATATATTATACAGTTAGCTAAGCTATTTCAACAACTATGTTAGACTCGCTCTGCCTTTATGTACTTACTTGGGCTAAAACTAAGCGATATTTCGAAGCATTATACGATTAAATTTTGATATTTTCATACCTTAATAATGAGCTTATAACGTCGGATACGAGTGTAATGAATATCTTATCATTCCAGCCATAATCTTCGTGCATTTTTTACTTTCTCTGTAGAGAATTATGCGAGAGCAAAACGATTTTTACATTCGATTCGTATCCTAAAATATTGAAGGAAAGTCATGAAATAATGAAAATTGCAGTGAATTTCTACAAGCTAATTTCGAAACGTATTGAAAAATAAAACATTTTTACATGAAAGCAAAGGCTGACACTTCAAAAGTGTATCGCGTGGGCACACACGCGCAACGCAGTCATTTAATTCCGGAAGCAATATTCAGTAACGTCCTCTTAATGGATCATTACTCGGGCAGAATGAAAATCGATAATCAATCGACGATCTATGGCACTATGTACGTATTTACATGGAGGTGTGTATATATAATACACATATGTGTGAAATATACGGGGTCATGTGTGCGAGTTGGACGATGTAGTTAGCCTTGCAAGTGAGAGATTGAGCCCTCGCGTGTAAGAGACAACATTAACGGTCGCTCCAATATTTATAGTACATTCGAATGACTCGTGTTCGTCTATATAACTTCACACGGTATGAAAAAGTATTTGAATGTGATTTTGTTCGGTTTGGATTACCTCATGGATGCTACTTTGTTTGCAGTAACTATTTTGAATCTGCGCATCGTTAAAATGTAAATGCTGCATATAATTACAAATATAATAAATTATTCATTCGATCGTCATGGGAAATAATAAAAAATTTGATTTTTAATATTTCTATTCTTTTTGCGGTTGCGATAAAAGCCCTCGGGCAATCGTTGAATTTTTCGCCTCCTGGTTTTATTAATATGATTAAACTGCACATAAGTTTACTCTTGTTAAGTTATTCGATTATTGACCCCTGCTTGGAGAAAATGAGATTCATAGTTACAATAAAAAAATTTGAAAAAACATAACGCGTCATCCATTGAAAAATGACTGAAAAATAACTCAATTTATTACGCTGCGACTTTCCGCTGAAAATAAACTGCCACGCTGGATATTGACATCGATGTTGCCAATCTGCATCTTTGCGTATTTGCCTTCAACTGCGATCGTCGTATAGCAGAGAGAAACACATATAGAAATTGGAATAATTAAAGTCCAAGCACGTTGGTAAATCTTGCCGGGTCCGAAATACAAGTCAGCAACATCGATGCGCCCGACAGGCTACAGGCTCTTAGCTGCAGGGAGCTCTGCCGCTGTGCCTGCAGGCCATCGAATATGAGCACACCTCTTGCTCTCCCTCTCGCACACTCTCAGGACTATATCTCTCTATATATGAGATTTACATATTCATGTTTCGGAACTGGAGCTCTGGCTGCTGGAGCATTATATAGTGGTGGAGGTGCCGAACTTTGGAGACTGTTTTCCTCTCCTTCGATCGAGCAACCTGTAAGATAGCTATATACGCACACACAGTCGCACACGTACACGTAAACGCAGGCATCGAGGTGCGAGTTTATAACGCGAACAATGTCACCTTATCCTCGTACTTATATGACTTGGGCGTAGTGGTATACGGCACCAGTTACATCGTCGCATGCGCGCGCCGTATTAATAAAGTTTTCCAAACGACCATCAACTCGGGTGCATTTTCCATATAAACAAATGACCCAGTGAGGTCTTTCAGCGCGCGAGTAATAAATTATTGAGCGCGTCGAATGTGTGTTACAGCGCTGTATATATATATACGCGCCCGAGCCCAGGCAGTTGCAGCTGACACTTTATATTGTTCGCTATTGTAATATACTCGGCCTTTCATTATCGCGATGCCCTCGGCGTGCGCGAATTGCAAAGATTGTTTGACTTCGTTTCAGTAATGACGTCTTTTTTTGTTTATTTCAACATTTTTTTTTCTCTCCTCTCTGCGCAAAATATAATAATGCGTGCCGCACGAAGCGGAGCAGAGCAGAGCTTCGTGTGCGTATATAATGGCACGGGAAGGGTGATGATGTTACATGCACACGCGCGGAGGATCGGTTTTCAGCCGACGTTATGAATTTTTCACGGCGCGCGCACGTAACAAGATGAAAGGAGAAGAGGGATGAATTTATGTTTGTACAATATCATTAAAAATGTCTTATAGCTACATACGCACGCTTCAGACGTTGATCATGTATATTTTTATCCAATAGAATTCCGCTGAGCAACGTAAACTGGAAATTCTCAATCCGACGCGTTATTTTATCAGCGGATACGTGCTCGACGATTAACATGCGTGTTTACAAGAACGAGCTGTAAGCGAAATTCAAAGATTTCCTTCGATCGCGTAGTACATGCAACTATACGAAACGAAGTTTTAAAGAAAAAAAAGGATGTTTTATTCTTTGCCTCGCGCGAGATGCAAAGTCAGCAAATGCTACGCCAAGCGCATTGCCATAGTGTAAAGCGTGTGCAGTAGTTGCAGTACAGTACGATCGTGCCGCGCCGCAGCGCATACCGAGCTTGCAAGCTCGGGAAGCTTTCTTTATTCCTCGCGTATAAAAGCTCGGCCGTGTATACAATATATTCGCGCGCGTGTGTGCGAGTTGGTCGTGGATAACGAGAGGAAAAAGCTAGACGAGCGAGCGCAGGACATAAGATGCGTTATCGGCGCGATTTCAAGCGGCAGCAGCAGCAGCAGCAGCAACAGCGGCAACTGTTATATTATATACGTCGTAGGATGTTGTATGTGTGCGGTACTCGTACGGTGCGCAGGCAGTAACAGTATAGCCGCGAGTCCAGGTCAAGCTTATATTGTTACGATGATAAGGAGCTGCAGCAGCAGCAGCAGTAGTAGCTCCGCAGCGAGCTCGTAAAGTCCTGCACGCACACGACCTCGGGCTCGTCACCGACTGCGCGTGTATGCGCCTGCGGTGTAACGTTCAAAGGGGGAATATAGTGTATATACCTAGTTTTTATTTTTACGCATAATTTATATGTAGCAGCGAGCACATGGCCAAGTAATAATATTTAAATTGATTCGGAATTATGTCGTAAAAGAAGCAATTGCCCCCTAGTAGTTTAAAACGAATAAAAGTATATAGCAAATATCGCCCAGGTAGCATAATTTAATTCATTCTCATCGCAACTCGTGAATCCGATGACTGTTAAATTATACGTATCATCGAAACGCACCGAATGAAAAAAATAATCATATTCGCGAGTAAATAAATAAGCGATGAATAATAATTACAAAGTATGGCAATGATAATAACGAGAGGCTCCTCGGGTCACATGCGCGATACAATGCGCGTCCGACGACGCGATGGTTTACACGAGCGTTAAAACAAACGCGGCGCAAGCTGCTGCTGCACCTGCACCTATACACGCTAATATATCCAATTAACGTTTACATTATTGTAACGTTGTCGGGAGAGATCTGCAGACGGCAACGACGCCAAAGCACAACAACAGCAGCAGCAGCTCGCGCAGTATATTATCTGGTGCGCGCGGAGCTCTCTGAGCTGCATCAGCCTCTCTATATATAGGATGTATTCGCGAGCGATGCTAAACTATAACCCACACGCGCTCGCTCGCACGAGAGTATGCCTACTCGTGATACCGACGCAAGCTCGAGCTCTCTTGCTTTCTCTCTCGGGCGAGCTGCTGCTGTAGCTGCACGAGCTGTGCCTGTGCTTGCCTCTTCTCTCTTTCTCCCTCTCTCTCTCTCTCTCTATATATATATATATAGCTTCGAATAATTAATCTCGATTGTCGCTTGCAGCAGCGAATATGGCAGCTGCACTACGCGCGCGTACGCCTATATAGATGTGCACCGGCTCTGCGGCTATTTGCATACGAGCATATACCTGTACCTATATATGTATATATGCATCGCTCACACAGACACATGCACTCAACGCACAACCCCTTGACTGTTTCAGGTCGTCGCTGCTGGTGCTCCTCGTCCTGCTGGCCTCGCACGTGATAGATATCCAGGCCCGACACGTAAGTTACAATATATGTCTAATCATCGCATTATAATTTGTTTCCTCCTTTTATAACGGCTGCGTTATGTAATTTGCACCGACGTGGATAATCGAATGAGCTGCCGGTACATCGATCGCAAAATATATGTACCAGTAACTTTTGCTGCATTTCATAATTTCAGCGGCAGTATAAAATTATAATGATCGTTAATTGCAAACAGGCAAAAGTTATTTGATCTTCTTGTATTGTACGTGAAACTATACCAAACAATGATCGAATAATTTCATTCATAGAGTATCATTTTCTACATTAACTTTATGGTATTTCAAAGATTTTGGGACATTTGCATGAGTTTTCTATTGCTACTGGCAGTAGGGGTCGAATGTTCAAAGTTCAACGGGATCAATTGATCAAATTACAACCACTGTGATTGCAAGAGCGACTTTTTACGAATAATTGACGAGAAATTTCAGAACGCTCGAGAAAAAAAGCACCACGAGTTGAGAGTGATTTTTTAGATTATAGTCAAATTTTCAACTATTGAAATAACGTTGGTCGCCTTCGGCTGAGGCTCCATTTATACATCCGTGATATACGCTCACGTGATTTCCGAAATATTGTCTTCGAGCGATTTTCTACGGCATGTCAATGGCCTTTAAATTAAGTTAATTATAATCGGGCTTGAGCAACTCAATGTACAATCACAGTTGCATTTTTATACACGGCTGAACATTCTTTAATAATAATGCTGTCGCCATTATCGTCCAATTAAGAAAAATCATGTACTCGCATAAAAAAGTACGAAAGCCTGCGGCGAAGTACGCAATAATATACATATAATGTCCACTTTGAGGCACTCGTAACACCGTACCTCGGCTTGTATATAATATATTATACACTACTGATTAAAAGTTTTTCCTTCTGGTCACAGCGCGCGTTACCACCGCGTCTACGTGTTATTCGTCAATCCTGGAAATACAGTTTTTCAAAAAGCCTTCCACTTTCAAAGTGTATGTGTACGTGTACGTGTACGCTCGCTCGTTTAATCCGCTTGGATTAAAGGAAGCTTAAAAGCATCTTGCAAGCATTTCCTATGTATGTATTAACGCGCGCGCACGCACGCCATGTGATATAAAGTTTTTCCGCACTGCGTTTATTATACGAGCGAGAGAGAGAGACGAGGTTGCTTGGCCTCAAGCCTGAAGGGGGGTAAAAAAAAAATACCCAGAGAGACAGAGTAATAATAATTGCGAGAAAAAATTCATATACGAGTAAGATTCGCGAGCGAGAGAAAAAGAAAAGCAGTAGATAAAGCAAGTGCACTGCACTCTTGATGGGTCATTTTTATTAAATTTCATCCCACTCGAGCTTTGAGGCCTGCCGAGTGTGCGTTGCGGCCACCGTTCAAGATGATTCTTTGATAAAGACGACTTTGAGAAAAAAAACCAAGTACCCGTAGAACAAAGCAGTCGATTTTGGTTTAAAAAAACTACACCGATCTTTGATCTTTATATCGTAAAGAAAACTCGAACGTATGAGCAATTAATTGGTGGCGATAACTTTTAACGAGGAACTATTTCTGTTTTTTTATACTCTCCCTATTTGCAAAAAGATTCCTCCGTAACAAAAGCTATTCGACCTTCAGACAACTTGTCTGTTATCTGTGATGAGGGCACGAAACGCGAGGCGTCGGAAATATCGCAAGCCTGACAAAATGGCTCGAGGCAATCGTTGTCACGATAAAAATCTCGACGTTCGTTTAAAAGAAAACACGTGCTCGCCAGCGAGGTAGAGATATAGGGCCTTTGTCCCCGGAGCAAGTGTGTGCGTAAAACCGTCCAGATTCTCTCTCTCTCTCTCTCTCTCTCTCTCTCGCGGGCGCGTCTGGTAGACTTCTGCGAGCTATTACACAGTCGTAACCGTATATATAGATCACAGTTGATGGATGCGAGGCGAGCACGAGAGAAAAGCGAACCGGAGCCTGTTTACATAATTGAGAGTGAGCCGTATTTGACGATCCGTCGAGGTGCGCAACGAGCCAAGCGTCTGCCCGAGCGATGATATACAACTGCGCGCGTGCGGCGCTTGACGAATGGAACCAAAGAGTGTGAGAACTGTAAACTCGTGTCTACAAAAATCATGATGATTTTTGCGCGAGGTCAGGGCTGAAGGAGATTCGCAACTGGTGTAAATGAAAATTAACATATAGTAAGGAATTTCCATTTTTTAAACTGCATCGATAGTTTGTGATCTTGTGATCTTGTCAATGAACAAAAGATAACCATTCAAAATGTTTTAAAATAAATTATCATTAATTAGATTAGATTCGACGATTTTCTGTGATAGTTATGTTGCAAAAAGCATTTTAAAGTACTTGAACTTAACAATTTTAATGTTTTAAAAAAGACTAGATTCCTCTAACTTTTATAAGATAATACTACTCTAAGATTTCACCATTAGATGGCGAGTACCTTTATCGTCAAATCTGCATCTGGCAAAGTCAAAATTACTGTATAAGTCAGAGCACGGTTTCAATAAAACAAATTTCTGTTTTTTAACACGAGCAAAAAAAGTTTGAACATTTTTCTGCATTCCATTATTGCCAGACAATCCTTTGCAAAGTCTCATTCTCGAGCTTTAACAAAGATTTTCAAGGAAATATTGTCGATCGATAAAAAAAAAAGTATCTCAGATTGCTGAGCATATTTGAAATAGTATAAAATTTCCAAGGAAGTTTATATACACACGGAGCAAGAAGCTTCTAAATAGCCGAGAATCTCCGAAGGTGGAAAAAAGTTACTGACAGTGAAAAAAAATGAAGCATACAGTTGCGGAAGCTTTAGCCTTTTTTTCGTGTTAAACTTGCTCGCACAACAGCGGATAGACTCGCTTGATCTAAAAGTTAAGTGGTCGTCGTCATCTTGATAGGTTCGTGCTGCTGCTTTTTTCTCGCTTCGCTTCTTTCTCCTTTTTTTTCTTTTTCATTCTCTCCGCCTCGTGTAATTCCGGCGCGTTGCTGCCGCCGTTACACTTGTACGCCCGAGCTGCGAAAAATTTGATCTCGTCTAGCTGCTGCTGTTGCTGCGCCTCAAGTTGAAAGTTCGAAGCTTTCATGGTGTATTATAAACACGTTACTAAAATTGACATGACAAATAAGATTAAACGGTGCAATCAAAGTTTTTTAGGTTAATGAATAAATTCCTGTAAAATTGCAATATCGAACAGTCGATCGAATTGACATGCCTCGAATAAACGTCATATTGAACGTTTGATCGTCGCGCCGAGGCAAATCGTTAATGCGCGCAGGAAACGCGTCCACAAAATCCTACGCGCACAAGTACATATATACATATCGCGTGTAACGAGGAAAAATAAACGAGCTCCGGACCGCGTACGAGTCGAACGAGCCCGCGATGAAACGAGACTTTCATAGCCGTATCATCTTTGCAGATTACGCTTGACGAGTTTAACAATGTTCCGCGTATATATATCCATAGGAATTGTCGAGCGTTATATATATAGCTGCGCGCGCGCGCGACAGTTAAAGTCAGACACAGAAGTGCAGTGAGGCGTGTAAAGTCATTGCCACGCATCGCGTGTCCTCTGCCTCGCAGCAGCGGCGGCGGCGGCGCAACGTCACGGCCAATTGCTCTTTGCTTTGGCGCGCGCGTTTACTATATACCTACCGTGTGCACGAGGCAAGGCAATGACAGACGTCTGTGAATCGGTTATATAGCCTATGCCTGCCTGCGTGCGAGCTCTCAACTTCACTTTCGCTGCTGCTGCTGCTGCTGGAGCTTGTTTCAACGATTACCTTATACACGAGCGACACGCGTCCTTATTTGTGCACGAGCCTCTGCAGTACGAGTGCGTGTGTAACCGGCTTATCGATTATGCACCGTGACGTACTCCGTGCGCCGCGAGCGGTTATTGACGTTAACGATTATATAATGCGAGGAAAAAATATAACAACTGGATCATGCTTATACCAGCCGGGAGGCATACCGACTATTTTGCACTATAGCCACGAGATTCTGAAATTTTGGTCACGGCGAAATAATTTCTGTGCAAGCTCGAAGAAAATTGAACGTCTCGTGCGCGTGAAAGGATTTTCAGTGGGCACAAAATTATATGAACTTCTGAATCGGACGAAATGTGAGCCGCCGTATATATATACGTATATATAGTACAAAGTCTCGAAATTCACAAGTCATTTAGCTTGTAATAATTTACGCGACCGATAACTCGAGAGCAGCAGCAGCAGCAGTGCTGCAAGCGCTCAATGGCATATACAGCACTCTTTGCTGCAGCGGGGCTCTATTGTGCCGAGGCGTGTGCGCGCGCGAGCTTCTGCGTGAATTCATAATAATATATAATCAGATTTTCAGCTGCGCGCACGCCATAGACTCGAGGCGCACAAAGAGAAAGAGAAGTACTATATACGGCATGGGGCGTTAAATTAGAATATTTCAAGACGTTCTCGCGTCTTATTCAAATATTGCACACACACACACACACTTATACACACTTTGACGCGCTAAATGAGGATAGGTATAAATTTCTAATCGAGCGGCAAGTAACCGAAAGCGCAATTTTCATCGCGTGCTTTGGGGAAATTTGTCAAAAATTCAATTTTCAAGGGTGATATCGTTCGGAGCTTGCGCATCTCTATGCGCGTGTACCCGATCGCGTTGATGCAATGAAAAGTTACAATACTCGCTGGCGTACAATACACTGCACTTTCATATACAGCCTGTACGGTTGCGCGTGGTCAGCTGCCTTGTGTCATTTCCATAATAGAAATAAAACGAAATAAACGGAAAAGGAAAAACTTGTGAATGCAGGCGAAAAGGCTCGAAACACGTCACCGGTACATAGCACAGTGCGTTTTGTACTTTTGCTGCTGTTGCTGCTGCTGCTGCTGCTGCGCCATGTCGCGCTATTCAGCTGTTTCATCGTTCGCAATATAAGTGCTCTGTATAGCGCACGAGGCAGCTGTACAGAGTCTAGAATACAGTACCAGTAAGCGTAAGCTCTATGCGTATGTACGAGCTCGTACGAGCGTAACGCGCCGAGTTCAATTGCGCACATGTTTGATAGCTCCGCAGAGCTCCTCTTCTCTGTTTCGCGTATAGTGCACGAACGAAAAAAATAAAAGAGTCGTAGCGGAGCTACCAGGCAAAATAAGTTCGTTGGCCTTTTGCTCAAACGCATATCCATATAATAGGAGCATCGCGAAATATCGTAGAGAGGCCAGACGCGCGTGGTATGTCGCGCATGATATCGCAGAAGATACGGAGCAGCAGCAGCGGCGACACACGTGCTGCTGCGCGCTATAGTCACGAGCTCGGGCGAAACGAATGTCTAAGCTTTTTTTCCGGGCGTGTAGGATAGGAACATCCCGAGAACATGTGCTCTCCCACGCGTTCTTTGCGCGAAATAAAAATCAGCGCATACAGCTGTTACGCCCCGCGGCCTCATGCCACCGCACTCGAGTATAGCATTCGTATGATGGCAATACGTTACACCATCTCGCGCGCGTGTGCGTCTAGCTTTTCTTACATAATAATGATCGATTCGTGGACTTTGACGCAAGGTTAGCCCCGCGAGCATCGTATAGAAGTGCCCATGGTTATCTCCAAGTCTACGACTCGCTGTTCTCTCGGCCGTAATGATGCGCGCGAATGGGATAATTAATGTACGCGCGCAGCCGCAGCGAATTAGCCTCTATATGCGCTTTGAATGCGCTGCGCTGCGCATCGGCTGCGTGGGGGGTCTACATAAAGTAGAAATTAATGCCACGACGAGTGCGATTCGCGCCTCGACCTATCCTCATTGTTTCGCGGCGCGTTAATTGATTCGGATTTATTGTTTATTCAATAACTCTCGGCGCGCCGCTCGACTTTCAATTGTTGTGTACATAATATTTGCATAAGCAGCGCGAGAAAACCGTTTTGTTCGATCGTCGCGCAGACTTAAAAGACAAGTCATATCGCTGCACGTTTACTCGCGACGATAGAAGCCTTAAATATAGAAACATTTTGATTTTTCACCGCTAGGACTTCTCTTGTATTTGTAATACAAGGACTTCTCTTGTACTTTTATAAATACATTGCGGCCAACAATGAATATATCGGGCAAAAATACCTCCTCTCACGTACTATCGAAAGAAAAGTGAGCGCCGGTCGATTTTCAATGGAGATCGCTTACGCCTAAAGTATTTCGTGTAATCTACGCTCAAAGAGTCAGATATCATGCATACTAACCACGATTAGTCAAACGTACAATTCATACACTGTTAAAATAAATCATAAATTCAATTCAGATTAAATGTTCAAATAAGAAATTTTATTTCAAGTACTTTTACATGAAATCCTCGTTGAGAATTAATGAATCAGATTTATTTTTAAGATACTACACGAAAATGCATGAAATTAATATTATGATAAAATCAAAAATGAACAAACAAATTTAATTCTGTAACTAGGTTAAACATTTCGATTGACTGTAAACTATCTTAAACGTCAATTACTCAAGACCACAATTAAATTCAGCCTCCACCACTAGATGGCGAATACCTTTATCTGCAAATCTACAAGTGAAATATGAATGTATGTGTATAAATCAAGTTTATTAAATGTGTCGTAACAACTAAGGATCTTCGCGATGGACGGTAGAGCAATATCTATAGCTCCACCAAGCCACCTTTTTTCCTCGAACGCCTTACGAATAGGGAAAATGACGGGTTTGATGGTGTCAATCGCGAATCATCCTCTCCAGAAGTCATACTCAAAGCGCTGTGTCTTCGTCAGTTTTACTGTACCTTATTAATTTGAATGATTTTATGTAAATTTGAATTGATCTAAGTCACAGTAAAGAACTACATTAATTTTTACGTTAACTTTAATGTAAATATTTTTAAACATCTTTACTACCAACATTTACCTAAATATCAAAGAAAATATATCTTCATGAAGAATCCTATCTAGAGAAGTTTACCATCGGCATTTCCCTGGTGTACGTTATGTATAGCAAAGGCGCGTGTCAAACTGTTTTGGGCAAGCGCCAAAAAGAGGCCATTCATTGAAACATTGCGCGCATATACACAAGCGGTTTGTACCATTTGGGTGGAAAATTAGTAAAGGGCTTCTCTCGAGCCACGCGTATCATAATGGACTTTTACGTATAAGTTGTATCGCAAGCTCGCGCGCACATGAGATAAATTCTCATTTTCCTTTTTGGCCAGCGTTTCTTTTTCTATTTACGCTCGATGTAAAAATTTAACATCTTCGTTTTTTGTAAATCGTATTGTTTAGTCGCAAGGACAAACGCATATCAAACGCGGCTGTGAGAACGATTCTCGAAGTAGGTCGCATCTGAATCCATTGCACAATACTTAGTCGCGAGCGATAACAATTACTCAAAGGGAAAGCGTTGCACGGCACGTGAGCCGCGCTTATTACTGCCAGTAGCATTACCGATAAAAGCCGTTGCGTCACAGATACGCTATGGCAAATTGAAATAGAAAAATTACCCGTGACTCGCCGACTCCGTTAATTGGGAAAAAATAACGTAACCTTGATCCTTTTTTTTTCTCTTTATGTTCGCAGCACCACAAACTGAGACATGGCAGGCACAGGCGTCAACACGGCGAATCGTACGCACCGGAAAATTTCATCCTAGAGAGCGAGGAGCAGGAGAGCGGCAACTGGGGCCCGTGGTCTCATCCAAGCCCCTGCTCGAGGAACTGCGGCGGCGGTGTGCAGTACCAGACTCGCACTTGTCTCGACAAAGAGTAAGTTTTCCATCATCTTGTCTGAGTCGCTTGTATAGCGCATACACAGCCGAATTTATATGCCAGGATTCAACGTTTATTACGCGCAGCTTTGAGGCTCGACAGCCCGCTCGAAAAGCTGCCAGAAAGCTCTGCTAGCGCACTATTTGTATATACGGCAGTCGGCTTGTGGCGCGGCTAACTCGAGCTGTGCGGTTTGTTGCGCATCCGTGTGGTTTTCTATTGTCACGATTAAAATGCCTAGATTTTCGACTAAGCGCGCGCGATATCATATCCTAGAATTCTTGACAAGCGAAGTTTTGATACGCGTTGAATGTCACTGCGCGCAGCTAGTTTACTCACCGCTAATTATATATCCTATTCGTCGAAATTATTAAATTAACTTGAAAAAGTTATTATAATTTAAAATCAGAGATCGTTACATGATTTTAAAAAATACGATCCAAATTACTTGGAAAATTGTATCTACATGAGCGGACTCTTTGTCGAGTGAAAATGAAAACATCTGTAGAATATTTGCGGATGTTTGGAGTGCAGTGTGAACGAACGTTATCAACGTCGAGGAAGATATAAAAAGTTTCGGGTGAAAATTTCACGAGCGAAGCGCGCAGCGGCAAATCGTTATTCGATATTGAAACGACCCAGCCGGGGCTATACGCGGGGACATTTTTCGTGGCTATACTTTTTCTCTTATCGTCCTTTTTATTCGCTTTATTAATTCGATTCAGTCGACTTTAAACTACACGCGTAATATGCTTCTTCGGCGCCGTTAATGAAATTTTTTCTCATTTCAATAGACGCCATGCGCGAGCACCAACCGGCAAAATTCGACTTTTATCGAATTAATGTCTTTTTATTTTCCGCCAGTAGATGTAAACGTATGCATTTTCGCAATGTTTATGCGGTGTAATTTTTCAAGAAAACACCCAAGAATCAAGCTTAAAGCGTCCATTTTACTCGTGTTTTTTTAAACATTTAACGAATGAAATTTAATGGTCGTTCTCCTCGTCGCGTCTACTCGCTTTTCTTGCTCAACTACGCGCGCGAGCTAAAATAAGAAGAAAAAACCCATCCGTGCCACTTTTCACTCTCTTTTTCGCTCTCTCTCTCTCTCTCTCCCTATATTTGCAAAGACCGAAAGTGCGCGCCCGCGCACACATACTCTATTTGTATAGGTGTATACGTTGCAGAAAATCTTGAGAGAAGAAAAGCGCTTAACGTCTTGAATGACGACGTGGAGGCGATGGTAGTGGTGGTGGTGGTGGCGGCGGTGATGGTAGTGTGCGTGAGGCAGGTAAGCCTCATACACGAGTGCGTTTTACGATTTAACGGGCCGTAAAACCCGATTAGGGACACTACTCTCGTTGTCATATACGTAAAACACAAGGAAGAGGAGAGAAAAAAAGATCATCGATGTATAGCAAAGAGCCAAGCATCGCTTTTTTCGATCACAATTGATTAGTGCCTATATATTTATTTTAATTTTAATTAATAAAAGGAAATTTGTATCATGGGATGCTGAACTTTTTTTTTATTGAATTGCAGTGACAATGACAACGAGCGGTGCACGGGAGCGAAAAAACGATTCTTCTCCTGTAACATCCAGGTGTGTATTCAAATTTACTAAATGTGTTATTGTGCATACATTTTTTACTTCAATTGCGTACGAATTTTTTTTTTATTATCGTTATCATACTGAGCCATTGCATAAATATGTCGAACAAGTCTGACAAACTTTTCCAACTTCAATGAAGCCGGAAAAGAAAACGATCAAAGTAAAACGAGTTAAGAAAAATCTATTATAAGAAGCGAGAAAGAGACAAAGTTCACGCTGAATTACAATAAAAACAGCCTTGATTTACACTGTAGTGCCCGGGTCCGTTGGAGACCTTGTTTTTGACATAAACGTCTACCTTATACCCGCGCTAACATTTTTTTCCCGCCTGAAAGCGTTCACTGAAGCCAACGACGATTATGACAGCTAAAGCTTTTTGTTGTGAAGAAAGAAGTCAAGGGATATATACCTCATGGGCTGGAGGGAAGGCGCATGCTGAAAAGAACATTCGCTCTCTTGTGCCGCGCGCCGAGCTTTCTCAAAAGGCGCGCCCTGTTATACACATTTACCGTTGACGCGTTTCTTCTTCTTCGTCTTCTTAGCGCCGCGCAAAACGGAAGTTTTCAATTGAGGCGCGCGCGCATAACGTATATATTTATTACGCTAGCTGCAGTAAGACAGAAGCTTGATTGGTTTTCTTAAACGCAAGATTTACATGAAATGTGATTTCGTTTTCATCTTGGGCATTTTCTTCACAGTGTAGCGCGCCCAGCAGCAGCCAAATGAACTATTAACTCGCTCTTTGTTGATATTTCATTTATTTCTTAATAATATCGTCGTTTGATGTTATTTGATTTTCCGCGCGTGCTCTATAGCTATGATCTAAAATCTTTTACACGCGCACATTACTCGAGGTGTATGGTGTGAGTATATAAATAGATCATTAGAACATCTCATTGCCATCTGCCATTACATCGCGCATTAATATATTTATTCTACCTAACTCATTCGTCTTGAACACACAAAGACTTCTTAACTCGATTTTCGATCCCAGATACGTGTCAAAAATTTGAAGCCAAACAAACTTAGTTACTACCAAGAAGAGTTACGTCGGTTTCACGAATATATCATAATGATATCATCTGCGAACATATGGTGAACTATTTAGATAAAAATTGCGAATTGAATGTGTTGAAGGATTGAGTGACTATCTTATAACGTTGAGTTGTAATTAATATTCAACATATGCTTCTTTTCTTCTTTTCTTAATGTAACTACTTTAATAGTTCTAGTGTAGTACTTTAATACTCTTTATGGCATTCCAGAAAAAATATATCTTCTTAATAAACTTATTAAAATCGGTCAATTTCTTAAGGATAATTATGTTACAAATATTAAACGTTTTTTAAATGACTTGAAAATGAAAATTTGCACTTTGTCGAAAAAATCTAGATCGGTTTTTAACCACTAGATGGCGAGTAACTACTATCTGAAAATCTGCAAGTGACAAAGTCAAAATAATTGTATAAGTGAAAAAATTACTAGACAAAATGTAGGTATCTAATTTTAATCCCTATAAAAATAAAACAATACCTTGGGTTTCCATTCACCTGCATTTTTACAATTCTCAAAGTGAGAGAGTGATAATCACGCGAAAATTTCGTAATAGCTACCACTGCATTTAGTGCTGTTAGTTGTATTTCCGCTGCTCATATACACACAGACATTATTACGATTTTTCTTTTGTTTTGAAAAATTTTACGCGGCCCTGCGTCTAATATTTTATTTTCATCTTGTACTGAACTGTCGGAAATCTGCCTACCGTTTCCGCGCCCTTAGAGCCGTGGCACAGCGACACTGTCTATTCTGAACTGTTCGCTTTAATCACATTTTTTCCACATATATACGGCCGATTCTCCGTAAAATCAACTGAGATGAAAATTTTTTTTTTTGAGTGACTTGAACTCACATATTTTTTTTTAAATATTAGATCCATAGAATATTATAATTTTACCAATACAATTCAGGACTTGTGAAACGTCAATTTTTTTATTAATGGACATTTATTAGTTAAATTAGAAGCATTTTCAAAAAAATCATAGTATACGGTTATTATATCTTAAACAAAAGTGCAGTCATAATAACCTAAAGTAACAAAAATCCTTGCCGATTGATTAAGTTTCTAATGAGACCCCAATAATTAATAATACTACTAGAACACTCAAACTTGAGTTCAAAAGCACTCTTAATACTAAACTAAACTTTATCTACCGTACACACTCATCTAACATGCGTCAATATCCACCTTCGACTTTAATCTTTTGCATAATTTTAGCCCGGTTTGATTTACATTTTAACGATTACTTGAAAAAATTATCTGATTTGATAAATATACACAATTAGACACTATCTAATATACTTTTATGATGTATCATCCACGCAAATGAGCATTATTTTTAATTTTTAAGGTTTTTAATTTTTTCTCACAATTTCGATACTCTCGAATCCAATAGAAAAGTGTAATATTTAGAGGCTGAAAATTTTATGAAAGTTCGCGAGCATCAATAACACGAAGAGCAACGAGTTATTTAAAAAAATAAAGTGTGCTTAGCCAAAGTCATTTGACGGAGAATCGGTCATATATATGTGTATTGAGCCCGAGAAATAAAAAAGGCACAACAACTGAACAGTCGAGTGAGAAAATGCGTCGAAACGTCTCTCATACTCGTATATATATCTACTGCTCGAATTCCTCGCGCGCTTATCGCTACACAATGGAGGTTCGCGAGCTTCGTCCTAGTCGTTGGCGTTCAAAATAAAAGTAAGTGCCGTGCTTGAAGATGATTTAATGTACGTTGCATTTGTGAAAGTGGACGAAGAAAAAAAACAAGAAGAAATTATGAGACTCGTCCCCGGGGGGGTCGAGGCACATTGTCCTCTTAGCATTGTGTTTCAAGCGGGAGCTTTCACGAGGATGAATATTGCCGAGAAAACCCTTGGTGATTTTTAATAGTCACAAATGCCGATGAAAGACAGTGGTCGTAAGAGCTTAAATTATGGGTGAAAAATTTACCCGAACTGCTCGTAATTAACGTACAAACCGTTACTACGGCTATGGAGTTGGACTGTAGCAAAAAAATTAATAATAACGAGGCATTGTTTGTTCTTGGAAGTCTTCTGGAAACGAACTATATAGCTTCGAAAAAATCGTTTGAATTTCATCGCGCAGTCTTCTGAAAAATTGTCTAGCGATACCGCGCAGAGCATCTTCTTCCGCAAGAGAGCTCTTTCGCACTTGCGGAATCCTCGGGCTTATACGACGACACCGAGCTGCCGCGCGGTTATGAGCCTCGTTCTTATATATTGTTTAGTCTGAGCCGGGAGAGAAGTAAAGAAAGCTCACTGCGGCCTCGATGCGAGAGCTTGTTATCCGACGTCGAATAAAGCGCGCAAGCACAATAAAGAAACAATAGACCTGCGTGTGTGTGTACGCGTACGTGTGCCAGAGCTTGCGCGCGGGGCTGTGTAAGCAAACCGAGACGCTCGTCTCTCTCGCCGAGGGCCGAGTGATTTGTCAGGATTCTACAGTATACATGAACGTTAAATTCGCCATGGCTCATCAAACCTGCTTTGTCAACGGGCTTGCGATTGGACGAGCATCGAATGGACATCGGGCTTTGTTGACTCTTGGCCAGATACACGAGTATGACAGCATGTGTGTCTAGGCGCGTGTATGTTGTTGTTGTTTATATACTTATTCTCAAAGTAGAGTACAAGAAGCAGTTGTTCCAACATTTACTGCGTTCAACTACGTAATCCCGCAAGAAATTGCTTTCGTAAATCATAAATGTTAATGTACCTTTTTTGCTGAAGATCTTGATATTATTCCGTAATAAGACGTTAAAATTGCCTAAAACGATAGTTTTAATAAAACGAAAAATAATAAAATATCAATGCTCTATGAATATTTTGTAAGCTATATGAAATTTTACTGCACGCGAGTAAAGAGGTAGAAAAAAAAGGTGTAAAAAGTATTTTGGAGTACATATATTGAACTTTATGTGATACGGTTGCGCCTGATATTTACTTATACCACTGCTGTAATCCATATTTCAAAAGCTAGACGTCTTTTATATAAGGTAGCTTCGCGCGGCATAAAAGCATCCCTGCATAAACGCGCGCATTGATATAATATGTGGTTTCACTGCGACCGATGCTTGTACGTAATCCTGGCTTGCTACTCGCGCCAGTATACAAGCCAGTAATATTCATAATTTTCAAGGTCTCGTCTACTTTTTCTAATATAACCAACTCGAGTATATAATATATCGACGGTGTATAAAAAATACTCAGCTTGCAATCGCGATTGTTGCTCGGCTTTCGAATAACTTCGCGATAGCGGGGGTTTACGCAGCGTACAATGCAAACGCGAAACAAAAACGTTTGCACCCTGCGCAGTGCGTGGATTCCGGAAAACTTTGTTAAAAGCATTGGAAATAATTATTTAATGAATTTTGCGCGGAGTTTCGCGTGCTTGCGAGCTCTCGCATGCTCACGCACATGTACATAAGCGAAAGGAGTTCGAGCCGTGTATAATGCTATAGTTTTACCCTACCGTGAGAGAGAGAGAGAGAGAGAAAAGCTTTGCAAAAGTTTTCTCAATGCGAGTTAGAAAATACGCGTATGTTACGTTCTTTAATGCTAAACGTAGTAAGCTTAATGGATTGTTTATATACACGTCGAAAAGTAAAAAATTTTTTCAAGTTTTCGTATTTATTCTACGGAACGTATTGCGCGCAGGCTGGTCATAACTTTGCGCGATATTGTAACTTACTGAATAACACCGAAGAATCTTAATAGCTCCCTTACGCACCGCACCCGCACTATACCCTTTAATGCATCGGTGTACTTATCTATGTGGCTGAGTCTGGGAAAAATGGATGAAATTTTAAACCACCTACTCACGTTTCTCGTAAATTTTTAACATAATATACCGAGAATTCGAGTAACTTTGGCCAAACAGTCGTTTCGCAAGCGCCACATTGATGCACGCTCAATAATTTAAAGTTTTGCTCGCGACTCAAATACCTTCGACAACATTTTCATATCCACAGCGTAACGAATGAAAATGTGTCAATCAAAATTATTTTTCATGATTATTTTGTATTCATAAATTTTAGTGAATAAAAAATTGAGATCCACGTGAAACTACGTTTATTCGAATAATACAAACGCATAATTATAAATACATACTTGAATCTTTAGCGACAGCTGCAAGTTGAGTGTCTCGTAATATTTCAAGTGAAGCTTCCATCTATTTCAATACCTCGGTGAGATGATGAGTTCACAAATTTTACAAAGTTATCTTCGCTAAATTTTTTTTTGGACAGCTGCTGCTGTAATTTCAATGTTTGACGCAAAATTTTATTTCATTCAAAATCTAAACGTATTTTTCTATTTCTGAAAATAAAATCATTATCTTTTCATAGCGATCTAGTTATTTTGAATTTGTTTTATAGTAAATTTTAGTCTAAGATCCCTTTAAAATTTTGATCTAAGCCATGATAAATAAAATGAGTTTGTAAAACTTTGACTCGAAATTTTCGGTGACAGCAATTTTTTTGATAAAACTGAATACATATAAATTTAATCGTAATGAGCATTCCATTTATTCATTTTCTATTCCATTTTGTATCTTACAGGCTTGCCCAAATGATAGGCCAGGAGAAAAAAAGGATTTCCGAGCCGAGCAGTGCGCGGAGTTCAATTCTAAACCTTTCGAGGGAGTGTATTACGAGTCAGTATAAAACATTTTTTATTAATTACTTTTTTCTTTGTTTCAAAAAAGTATAACTGATTCGTATGTGTAAATTTGATTTGATTTATTCAATAAAATAATACATACTGGCTTAGCCGATGAAGGCAACGAGCTCCTAGTGAACATGTGACGAATGAGATTTTAATTAGAGCGATACTGTTTTCAAATCGATAGTCTCGATACACAGATTCACAGATTCGAGCATATTACGAAAAAAAAATGTTATTTATTAGGTGGATACCCTATACCGGAGGACCTAACAAGTGCGAGCTTAATTGCATGCCACGGGGTGAAAGATTTTTCTACAGACATCGAGATACCGTGATCGATGGCACACCTTGCGACATCGAGAAAAATGACGTCTGCGTCGAAGGAAAATGTATGGTCAGTACGATTCTTTAATATTTTACAAACATCGCAACGCGCGAATAACCTGATAAAATTTGAGCTTTTCGTACATAGTAGCGCGTCTAATACGAATTGCTTTGGACGCTCGAGTTTTATTAGAAGCAATTTTTTACAAAAATTCGCAAATCTCATTAATTTTAAATGTCTCTCGGAACTCTTGAAAAAAGCCGGTGGGATGCGACATGATGCTGGGCAGCCAAGCTCGAGAAGATGCGTGCCGTGAATGCGGTGGCGACGGCAAAGACTGTAACACCGTCAAAGGCCTCTTCGACACGAATGACTTGCAAGTTGGTAAGTCAACGTTATATCGAAGTAGCAGACTTCGTATATGGACTTGAATTATAGTCTGCATATATTATTCATCGAATAATATTCCTTGTACTGATCGAATTTTAGATTTTACATCATTCATTTTTTCCCTTCGCAGGTTACGTCGATATCCTCTTGATACCCGAAGGAGCGACCAACGTTGTTGTCAAAGAGATTAAACCTTCCAACAATTACCTTGGTAAGATTCGATTATTTTCCATTTCTACTCGATGGCATCATTTTACTTGAAAACATTGAGTAATATACACATCAGTAGGTTTAAACGAGAATGAATTTCTTTGAATAACACATCAAACCCAGTCTCAAGAGCAAAATTTCACTTTTGAAAGCATAATCGCGTTAAAGTTTCTAGCAAATGCGAGTCGAGGCCTTGCATTAGCGCACTGAAACTAGCTTAAGGCCAACTCAAAGCTTTATTGTGCATGTATAACTCGCGGATAAATTGATCGTAAATGTATATGTGTTTCTCCAGCCATACGAAATACCACCGGCCACTACTATTTGAATGGTAACTGGAGGATAGACTTCCCACGCAGTCTGCGCTTCGCCGGTACGATTTTCCATTATAGCCGAGACCCGCAGGGATTTTCGGCGCCCGACATGGTAACGGCACAAGGCCCGACCACCGAAGCCATATATATTCTGGTTAGTCTAATCTATATTTATACGAGAAAAGAACAATTTCTTTCGTCTCCATTATATTGCGGTTGATTGAAGAGGAAAAAATTTCCATGCATAGTGAGAGATTCTTATACCGTTGAAACATTTTTCAGCTTCTCTATCAAGATCATAACGTTGGAGTCGAATATCAATACAGTATTCCCAAGAAATTTTCTCAACAAACCGATGGTGACATTTACTCGTGGGTCGCCCAAGAGTTTTCCGAGTGCAGCACAACCTGTGGAGGAGGTAATGTTTAATTCAATAATTTCGATTATTTTATTCACCAAAAGGGGCTCTTGATATTTTATTTACCGTTCATACAATTAACGGCACCATGTGATAAATAAATAAAAAGTATACATCGTTAACTGCAACATCACAAAAACATTATCTCTACTTTCATAAAGCTCAACTCATACGCGTGGTTAGTGAGCCGACACAATGAAAACCCTTTACACAAGTATAAATCACATTGTATATTAAATACTTGATGGATGGGTTGAAAAGATTTAATTAAATACGCAGTCCGTAAAATTGTACGCTATGTTGATTTGAATTTGATTGATCATGTATATGAAATGGTTGCATACATATACACGTACACATCGATATTATTATTTCAAATCTCCACTCGCAGTACGTCGATTAATATTCGAAATGCCATCCATTTTTTCTGTATATTAAATTTTTCCCATCAAAGACACAGCTTTATTAAATCACGAAATTCCAATCCCCCTGTAAATAAGAAAACCCGCACAAATGACGAAAAAAAATGTCCATCTAATACCTATACAGGACACCAAACGCGCAAGGTCAGCTGCGTTAAGCGGCGCACGAATCAGCAAGTCGACACGAAGCTCTGCGACCCGAATCTCGAGCCGTCGGACACGCAGACTTGCGGCACCGGGCCGTGCGAGCCGCAGTGGACAGAGAGCGAATGGAGTAATTGCACCAAACAATGCGGCGAGGGCGGAGAGCAGACGCGCACCATACGCTGCGAGCAGATTGTCCAAGGTGGCGTGCCCACTGTAGTCGACGATTCTCAGTGCTTGCAGACTCTCGGCCCGAAAGGAGAAACCAAACGAGAGTGCAACAAAGGCAACGATTGTCCTCTGTTTCACGTTGGACCCTGGAAGCCTGTAAGCGATCGAAATTATTATTAATTAATTGAATTTAATAAGGAAGCACACATAACGATAACAGATTTCAAAAATAAGGGGTTCCTTTTATCTTATCTTTTCCAATAATAGTTTATATAATGAGAACGGATTGTTTTTCAAAAAATTTGAAATCCTCGTAACAAATTAATTATTTTTAATTTTTTGTTAATTAGTTCGTTTAAGTAAAATTATATTTCAATTTATAAGGGGTATTTTGTTTATTTAGAGGGTAAAACTAAATTAAAAATATTTAAATATTTACATTTTATTTTCTAATTAAGATGTTTATATGAAAAAAAATGTTTCTAGTGTGACCACTTGTGCGGACCAGGTAAACAAACAAGAAAAGTCGTATGCTACAGAAAGGACGATAAAGGAAAAATTCAAGTGCTGGACGATTCGGCTTGCGAGGGAGAACTTCCCGAGAAAGAGAAAACTTGCGAATTGAGACCTTGCGAAGGAGTTGAATGGGTCGTATCTCCATGGAGTGGCGTAAGTTTCCATCGAACTTTTGCATTTACCTCATAAAATAAAATTCCACTTAGCATTTCGGCCGGAGTTGAAAACTTTTAGAAAAATGAATAAATTCATCGTTTTTAATACGGCCTGCGATGTTTATGAAAATCCCTTCCTAAAATATCGGTTATAATCACCTTAACTACTAGCATACTTATTTAATTTGCTCGATTTTTTTCTCTCCTCTTAATCCTTTCCCAACTTACAGTGCAGCGAAAAGTGCGGCCTTACGCAAGAAACCAGAACCGTTCAATGCTCGACGGAAACTGGTACCGTCTATCCCGATTCGATGTGCGATAGTGCAAAGAAGCCCAACGCAACGAGGGAGTGCGAAACTTCGAAAGACTGCGAATACCAGTGGATTAAAACTCAGTGGAGCAAAGTAAGCTTTGTATTTAAGATTTTCCTCGAGCTTTTATTTATTATTCACGCTTTTGTGTAAATGTTTAGTGTTCGGCGGATTGCGGTACAGGAGTGCAAACCCGTAAAGTATTTTGCGCTACGTTCGAAGATGAAAATACCATGAAAAAAGTACCCGATGAGAAGTGCGATACCGAACAGAAGTTCAATGTAACGAGGGAGTGCACTAGCAAGGACGAATCTTGCAAGGGAGAGTGGTTCACCGGACCGTGGAGCGCGGTAAACATATCTTCATTCATACATTCAATTTGTTTCTTATTTTTCAGAAAAATAAATTAAAATTTTTACCTTTTCTAGTGCTCGAAACCTTGCGGAGGTGGTGAAGCGACGCGGAAAGTTGTCTGCGTTAAAGATAATAAGGTAGTGTTGTCTGACGAGTGTAACTATCAATCAGTCATGCAAGACACTGAACCATGCAACGTGCAAGCATGTGAACAAGGTATGATAGCAATGTCGTAATTACATTGATAGATTACTAAGCAAACAATTTTATGTTTTTTTTCCTTCCAGATGAAGTAATATCTGTGGACCCAGAAAAAGTGACAGCTTTGATGGAAGACGTAGAAGAGCTTGAAGAGTGCGAAGATGAAGATGATGAAGGCTACGTTACTGTTCATCCCACATTCGATTATGAGGTAAGGATAATAACTTTCCGTTGTATTTTTTTCTTTTCAGAACAACAATGTTTGATTCTTGTTAAAATTCAAATAGGATGAGGATTCACTGGCAGAGGCAGAAGGAGAAGGAACGGAATCTTCGTCGATGAGTTCTGACAGTGGAACCGACTTTACAGATTCAAGTAAAATGAGCTCAGACGATGAAATGATGTTCAGTGACGATCCAAATCGCGGTGATACACCACTGCCATTTAGCACTGACAGTGGTAGTGGCACAGGCAGTGACGAAGAGGTATCTATTTTCGCTACTTCGTCAGGATTCGAAGGTAGTGGCACAGAAGATATGTCCACCACTATCATTTTCGGTTCTACTGACGGAATGGATGTGTCCGGAACCACCGAAGCTGTCGACGGCTCCACTACCACTTCACCAGTTGGATCTGAATCTGGTAGATTAACATTTTAAAAATACTAATACTTGGTTGGAGTAAATCATTTTTAACGAATTCCTCATTATTTAGGCGTGACGGATGGTGCATCAGCAGAAACAACCACTGTAGGTACCTCAGATTCCACAACTGAAGCCCCAGTAAGTGGAACAACAGAAATACCTAGCGAGGTATCGACAGAATCTTCAGGAAGTACAGACGCAACCACAGTTAACTCGTCGGATCAAAGTACTGATGCCCCCGCTAGTTCAGAATCTTCAACATCAGAAATGCCTGATACAACGCCTGATACCACTGAGAGTCCACAATCTTCCACAGATAGTTCGATAGAGTCTAGCACAGTATCAAGTGATGTCTCTGGAACAACGCGTAAGAACATTTCTATAGAGGCTTGCCTATTAATAAAATGATTTTTTTTTAATTTTGTAAATGATTTTTTTTTACTAGTGAGCGTATCTGAATCTGATTCGAGCACAGAATCAAGTGGCGCTACAACTGAAGCTGGAACCACTGAAGCAAATGCCGCTGGAACTACCGAAAGCTCAACGGAAGGTGCTAGTAACACCGACTCAAGCAATACTGCTGAAATGACAACATCGGCATCAGTCGACTCGTCTACTATCGTCAGTGGAGAAACTCAAGATGTAACAACCACCGAATCAGGAACCACCGAAAGCGGTTTCGAAACGAGAATATCTGTAGACAGTTCGGAAACAACCGAATCATCGGAAAGCAGCGAATCCGGTATGACAACTGAATCTGGCATGACAACTGAATCGGGTATGACAACCGAGTCTGGAGAATCTATGGGTACCGATGAAACTACTATCAGCGGTGCATCTGAGACGACTCCTTCAGGTGTATCTACAGCAACTGAAACTTCCGATAGTAAGTTTCATTTTGCAAATAAATTAAAATTGTGTAACTAAAAATTACAACTAACCATGAACGCTTTTAGTTATCGACATCTTCACGACTGTCGATCCCGTAATGAAAGCCATCACAGACGAACACAAGATCAAAAAGTGCAAACCTAAAAAGAAAGTCGAGTGCAAAACTACGGAATTCGGCTGTTGTTACGATGGCGTTACTCCAGCTAAAGGTCCTTACTCCGCTGGCTGCCCAACAGCCCAGACATGTAAGGAAACTAAACACGGTTGCTGCCCCGATGGTGTATCAGTCGCTACAGGACCAAAGAACAAAGGTTGCCCAGATCAGCATTGTCAAGAAACTCTATTTGGCTGTTGCCAAGATGGTGTCACACCAGCCGAAGGCAATGACTTCGAAGGATGCAAAAAACCATGCAGCGAAACTGAGTGAGTAATAAATAAATTAACCTCGAGTACAACGATAAATTGCTTGATACAATAATAATTTTTTTCATTAGATTTGGCTGCTGTCCCGACAAAGAAACACCAGCCAGTGGAAAGAACTTATTGGGATGTTGCAATACCACCAAATTCGGATGCTGTCCTGATCAAATTCACGCTGCCAAAGGTCCCGATCTTAAAGGTTGCAGAAAAACTCAAGTCATCGACTGCGCCAAAACAACTCACGGCTGCTGCCCCGATGGTCAAAGAGCTGCCAATGGCACCAACTTCGCCGGTTGCGGCGTTATCGATACCAAAAATTGCACAAAATCCTACTTCGGATGTTGTCCCGACAACGTCACGGCCGCATTGGGACCAAGGGGCACTGGTTGCCAGAAATCTTGCGACAACTCAACTTACGGTTGCTGCGAAGATGGACAAACACCGGCTCACGGACCTAATCAAGAGGGATGTTGCTTGTCGAGTCCATTTGGCTGCTGTCCCGACAGCGTATCGCCAGCTCGCGGTCCCGACTTCTACGGCTGCGGCTGCCATTACTCCAAATTCGGTTGCTGTCCAGATAATTCTACGACAGCCAGAGGACCGAACAAGGAGGGTTGTGGCTGTCAGTTCACCGAGCATGGCTGTTGTCCAAACAGATTCACACCAGCTACTGGACCCAACTACGAGGGGTGCAAGTGCTATACTTATCAATTTGGCTGCTGTCCCGATGGAGTCACTACTGCTAGAGGACCCAACGGTCAAGGTACGAGGACATTTCTAATTAAATGATTCGAGTGATATACCTATCGCTATATAAGAAACTTATTACCTCGTTGTTTTTCTTTTAGGATGTGGTTGCGAAAATACCGAATTCAGGTGCTGCTCCGATGGTCGCACCCCCGCTCAAGGTCCCAACTTCGCTGGCTGCACTTGCGACGCTTCCAGATACGGTTGCTGTCCAGATGGCGTGGAAGAGGCTCAAGGCAAGAACTTCGAGGGCTGCGTCAAGGTGCCATCGAATCCTGGCGCCGCTTGTGGATTACCACGAGACCGAGGCACGTGTCGCGACTTCACAGTCAAGTGGTTCTACGACACCGAGTACGGAGGTTGCTCCCGCTTCTGGTACGGAGGTTGCGAGGGTAACGACAACAGATTCAAGACTCAAGAGGAATGTAAGGCGATTTGCGTGGAGCCTAAAGGAAAAGGTAAGTTGTAATGTTGGAGACACGATCGCTTCGAATAAAACGTTATCGAATCATAAGCACGGGTAGCTTTTCCACTAAAAGAATTGCTCGCAAATAATGTCGAGTGCTGTCTAAAAGACGTTTTTGAGTAGGGAATTTTCTATTAAATTTCTTGAATTGACAATATGTCCTTACGATTCAGATGTGTGCAACTTGCCCAAGATCACTGGTCCATGCGAAGGATACTATCCAATGTGGTATTACGACGCCGAAAGGAGACAGTGCGGTCAGTTTATACATTCGGGCTGTCTTGGTAATGCCAACAAATTCCAGACTCGCGAAGAATGTGAAAATCTGTGCGCCGAACCACATGACGCCGGTAAGCGATTCCACACTATAGTACGAGTCCATTTTCCTTCATTCAAGAGCACGAAAATCACGTAAATCCCTTCGTTTATTTGTGCAGATCCTTGCTCTTTGCCCAAAGAAACTGGACCTTGCGAAGGTAATTTCACACGTTGGTACTTCAACAAAGAATCGCAAAATTGCGAAACTTTCAAATACGGTGGTTGCAAGGCCAACAGCAATAACTACCCAAGCGAATCTGCTTGTAAAAATCAATGCTTACAACCAGGACGTAGTCGAGGTGAGTTATCAATTGTGTTTGTCTCTACTATATATAACTTTTGAAGGGTTGTGTGCATTTTAAGTGAATTTTCATAACTAATATTGAGAAGATTATTACAATTTATCTACGGCTTTATTTTGTAATTTTTTCTACAAAATTAGATATACGTTCTAATGTAGGGCAACAGTATATAGTTCATATTTTGTTCGTATAAAGGAACGTTAAATAAATGTCTGAGCTAGATTGCACTTGCAAAGGGTCGTGCAGTTATAAATGATATAGTCCACGTGAAATATTAAAATCACGAGCTCCATTAAATTGACATTCCTCCTTGTTTTCTCAAGAAAATATATACACGCTCGAGCGTAATAACTATGCAGACGAGAAAATCATGGCTCTGTACTTTGAGCCTTCTAAGCATCACCCTTTTAGTGCTTTCCTGAATGTACGTATTTTAAAGTCATGCAATAAAAGCCTTCAAGACTTAGGGAAGTAATTTACAAAAGTTGAGAAAAACTTGTTTGTTGTCACGTAATATAGGTGATTTTTGATAGGTTGACTCTTAATGATTTATAAAATTACTTTATATAAAATCAACCAGCAAAGTTAATCATATACGGTTGATTTTTAATCAAATCAATTGTCCCAAAAAATATTAAGCCGCTTCTGGCATCATTTTACTTTCGAAAGTTTTTACTCGAAAAACTTTACTTCAAACTTGGAATAAATTGATTTTACACATTTTTTATGCACCCCACCTGCTGTAGACCCAAAACCACTTTTATTGATAATTTTCCCTTGCTTTAAACGTGGCTTTAATTTCTTGTGAATATATAATTTATTGTCAGTAGAGGCCCTTATATTCCTATAAAACGTTAAATCGTGTATATGTATAAAGTTTACTGCACACTTGGAATAATTCAAGCCCATAACTAAAATTAAATTGAGGTGATGGTACAAATAGATAATGTTTTTTTTTTTCATCTAAATCATAAGATTTTGCTTTTTTTTTAAGTAGACATTAGAAACATAATAATGAATTTGTGCATTAATAAAACTAACACGCTTTGTTTGTTTGTACGTGACCAAAACCAGAATCTTGCTCACTGCCACGCAACGAAGGTAATTGCACTGGCAAATACTCAAATTGGTACTTTGATCAGCAAGAGAACCGATGCATGCCATTCTATTACACTGGATGCGGCGGCAATAAAAATAACTTTGCCTCCAGAGAGGCTTGCGAGGCTGATTGTCCTGGCAAGATCGGTAAGGCATACTTTTTGAGTGAATTCATATTTGCACGCTTGCCATTTATTCCTCTTTTTGTCCTACTAAAATCTTTATTGAATACGCTCAATGGAATTTTTCGTTAATACTCGTGTCGAATGACGAATCAACAGAACAAGACGTCTGCCTTCTGCCGGCGTTACTGGGCGAGTGTCACAACTACACGCAGCACTGGTACTTTGATTCTTTCGAGCAGAAATGCCGACAATTCTATTATGGCGGCTGCGGCGGCAACGGCAACAACTTCCAGACCGAAGGCGAATGCATCAACAGATGCGAGCGGCCCGTGCAGACACCCACTCAGACGCACCACGTCGAATTCCAATCAGGTATGTGGCGCACGTACCGCACACGAGTTATACAGGGCATACGTATATATATAGCAGCTACTCGCGCGGCGTACACTTGGCCTCTTGGCTTATTACTCTATAGGTGGTAATTTTCCTTGCTTCCCTCTCTCGTAGATTTCTGCTTCTTGCCGGAGCAACGCGGCGCCTGCCAAAGCTATCAGAACAAATGGTTCTACGACAGTCGCGAGGGCATTTGCAAACAGTTCGTGTACGGCGGCTGCGACAGCAACGGAAATAACTTCGACTCGAGGGAGGAATGCGAGTACCGCTGCGGAGAGGTCCAAGGTAACGCGTGTCACTCGAACGAATGACATCTCCAACGCGACGTCCGTCACGATTAACGCCATGCTAATTTAAATTATCGTATACAGATCCGTGCACGATGCCCGTACTCGTTGGACCCTGCAACGGAACGGTGCCCGCCTTCTACTACGACCACCGCACGGACCTGTGCTACGAGTTCGACTACAGCGGCTGCCAGGGCAACAAGAATCGCTTCGTCGATCAGGACTCGTGCGAGCAGCGCTGCCAGAAGCGCCCGGCCGAGCGTCAGCCGCAGAGGCCCCACTACCAGCAACCGACAGGCACCGACAACACCAGCATCAACAGTCTGCGGCCCGATCATCCGGAGGCGCTCAGCCCGTCGTGCCTCGAGCACGTCGACGCCGGGCCCTGCGACGGCGACGTGCACGCCTACTTCTACGACGCCGACAAGGCCAGGTGCCAGGCCTTCATCTACGGCGGCTGCGAAGGCAACGCCAACAGGTACAGCAGCGAGGAGCAGTGCGAGAGGCTCTGCGGCACTTTCCGCAATCAAGGTAAGTCACCCCCCTCGCGCAGATAAAAAAAAGTCCTTCTGGATTTTTTATCAATCATCTATATGTTAGTGTGTATCGTTCAAAATTAAGCGCATTTGTTCCATCGGCCAATGGGTCTGAAATTTAATTAGAAGTTAATAACTTGGAAAGTAGAAATGAGCATGATGTATTATACCTACGGGGCAATTTTCCGCTCGTTTAATGAATTTACAGGGAGCGCGCGTAAGAGTATTGGAAACCGTATCAAGTAGTGCAGATTTTCATCGTAAAAAAAAAAGAATGCTTCAGACCTAAATCCAGTTAATTGAACATTGTATATGTATATAATGCTATATATATTGCATGCGAGAATCGGTTCTATTTCTCAAACCATCTAATGCACCTCCATCAATGTAATTTGTGCAAATTATCGTCATTCAACATAAATACAATTGCGCATACCCATTAACATCGAATTAAATAAAATATCAAGTTAAGCCATGAATTTTTGAAGGAACTCATTAGTGCAGAGCTTCGAGAGCTCGCTTATATTATACACAAGCGCACGAGTGCTAAATTTGAATTATAATTATATAATTTATTTTTTTAAATTCCTTGCAGACATCTGTCATCTTCCGGCCGACCAGGGACCTTGTCGCGGATCCTTCGCCAAATTTTACTTCGACTCGAACTCAGGTGTTTGCCGCGAGTTCTATTACGGCGGCTGCGACGGAAATGCTAATCGCTTTAGTTCTCGCAACGAGTGCGAATCCGTTTGCATTCATCACGAGGAGCCCGCGCAATCTGGCAACAAAACGGCTGTCGGCGAAATAAGTAAGTTCAGCCATCCCACTGCACCCCGTAGGCGTTATGCGCGGCACTTCATTCCAGCGCCTGAAATTTCCCTACTTACTTTTCGTTCTTTTCCCCAACTTTCCCAACTTTCGAACGGGTGAAATTTTATTGGTCGACGCAAAAAATTTTTTATTCACTGTCATGTAAATTTCGCTATGTGTGTATGTGTGATCGATATAGCGATATGCAGAGAGCCGGTTGACAGTGGATCTTGCTCTGCTGGAAATTACAAGAGGTTCTATTACGATGACGAGTATCAGACGTGCAGGGCGTTTATTTACACTGGTTGTGGTGGAAATCGTAACAACTTCAAAACTGTCGAGTCTTGTCTTAGAGTTTGTAGTCGTAAGTCAGCAGTCAATGAAAAAATTTTCAACGATTTTTTATCTGCTTCTTTTTTATAAAAAGTGACTTGCGCATCACCATTGTACAGAGAAAATCTCATTCCTCCTTATTGCGTAAAGTCACTCACGCTATACCCCTAAAATAGGCATTTTAATATTTTATATCCTGCTTTGCGACAACAAACCATAAAAAGTATGGTCTTATTGTAAATATACATATTTTTCAAAGCTAAATTTTGACATATTTATACCTTGATAGTAGATACAAAAGCTATTGCTGCTGTATTATACAATCGCTGTGACCTCAAAAATATTTTTCCAATTTATCATCAGCATTAATTTAGCAGAAGCTAAGTCCTAATTGAAATTTCGAACGATTCTTAGAAATCAACTCGATCCCCGACGATACCCAGGACAAAGAGAACCCGTGCGCCGAAGCCATCGAGCACTGCCGCCAGCTCCAGTGCGCCTACGGCCAAGAGAATTACGTCGATCGCGAAAATTGTCAACGATGCCGCTGCTACGAGCCCTGCCAGTACGTCTCGTGCCCCGAGGGCAGCAAGTGCGCCGTCACCATCGTCAGCACCGAAGAGGGCAACGAATACAGGGGCGTGTGCAACCCCAGTGAGTATAAATCCGAATCCCCGCATCGATCCATCGACGATCGTCCCGTTTTCTCGTGTACTTTTGACGAATCAAAAATTTATTAATTTTTTTTTTTTTTTTTGCAGTCACGAAACCAGGCCGATGCCCGCAAGTGTCGAACAGCACCTACTGCGATCAGGAGTGCTACACCGACGCCGACTGTTACGGCGATCAGAAGTGCTGCAGCAGTGGCTGCGGCACTTCGTGCTTGAATCCGGCCACCGAGGTCGACTATCATCAGACCACCGAGTCCAACAGGATAGAGCAGGAGGTCGTGCCACCGGGCGCGGTGCAGGCTCAAATTCAGCAGCCGGCCTCGCCGAACGTCAGCGGCGAGGAGGGCGGATACGTCACGATGAATTGCGTCGTCATTGGCTATCCCAGGCCCGTCATCATCTGGAGAAAGGACGCCAAACAGGTGAGTCTCAGATAAGAATTTCAAATTCCTGGTAGAAATATTAACAATTGACTAATGATAAAAAAATAACCATTCAAAATGTTTTAAAATAAATGATTATTTTTCTTGTTTTTGGCGATTTTTCGAAAGCAATATTGTTGAAAAGATTAAAAGAATTTTAAATGTCTTGAGAATGTAAATTTAATTGTTTCTAAAAAGTTTTACTAGTTTCTAACTACTTTTGAGGCATTATTACTTCAAGCGTCTACCGCTAGATGGCGAATACCACTTTATCTAATAATCTACAAGTGGCAAAGTACAAATAATTGTATAAATCAAAGCACGGTTATGAAGTAAATTAACAATTATTTAATGTTTCCATTAATGAAATGCCACAAATATCATGTTCGACGGCGATTCACACTAATTTTTGAAATGTAGAGCATCATATGGTCCCAAACTCCATTTCTAAACACCTTCTTACGTCGACGAAAACTTTTCATTGTCCAAAAACTATACATAGTTATAAAATGTTGGGCATTTAAACCATGGATTGAGAAATCTGTGGGATTGCTAATCATTTTCTTTTCTGTCAATAGATTGGCTCGAACGAAAATAGACGCAGAATTCTGGACGATGGATCTCTGCAAATTATCAATTTGTACCCGTACGACAAGGGTGTGTACGTATGCACAGCCGATAACGGAATTGGTGCTCCGGCGAGAATAGAATATACATTAGACATCACGGGTAAGTACCGAAATAGCTTCTCACATGGTTGATGGTTGACAAAAGGGGGTAGAAACACACTAACTTTTGACCGAAGGACTTGTAGCTTTGATTAAAATCCGTACTCGGATTTAAAATAACGGATTGTAATGGTTTGATCAGTATTTTTGGGCTCTATTAACTTTAGCGATACTTGATTGAGTTATAAGTTCGCTTGTAACCGTATTGAAAAAAACTAACAAAACTCGCTTGTCACACACACACACACACGCGCGCTTTCTCACTGCTGCGTTGCTGCTGCTGCTGTTGCTGGCGTGTCGCACTTGCCTCGACAAAAAAAATACGCAGAGCCGCACGAGAACCCGCCGAACATAATCGACGAGCCGAATCGGGCGCTGACCGTGAATCTGATGTCGCCCTCGGTTCTGCACTGCTACGTGGTCGGCTGGCCGAGGCCCACCGTCTCCTGGTGGCGCAACGACAGCATGCTGCCCCTCATGTCGGAGCAGTACGAGCAGGGCTCGGACAACACGCTGCTCATCCGCTCGGTCAGTCTGAGCAATCTCGGCGTCTACACCTGTCACGCGTACAACGGCGTGGGCAAGCCCGCGACCTGGTCCATGACGCTGCAGGCGGTGGGGCCCGTGGCCAACGTCAAGCCCGACCAGGAGAAGTACACGCAGTACCTGGTGCAGCCGCCGCACAGGCCCGAGCCGCCCTCGTATCCCTACAGGCCCAGCAGGAACGACACCCGCGACAATCAGACTCTGTACGCGCCACTGTCGACCACCAGAAATTACGGCAACGTGCCGGCTGTGATACCGATCGAGGCCACCACGCCCAGGCCTCGCTACCCAGGTAGGCATATGACTCGCCCCGCCAATTACGCATACGAAAATAAAAGTGAATTCAAATAGAGAACACACATGTTTTTTCTTCAAGATTATTTTATTATTACACTAGGTGTAGTTAGCACTGCGTTAATAATTGAGCGCAAGCCATTCATAGTAACCATTTAATTATAATGACTATTAATGGGTTGTAGTTTTGGTACAAAAAAAGCAGCTAATTGCATTAATAATCTGCAGTAATTAATATGCAGTAAGCTTTATTTAGGTTTTACGCTTGGTTGTAGTGATTTGATTTTGAGAGTTTTTTTTACTGGGAGCTGGGAACGAGAATGGGCAATCGAATGAAACGAGAAATTAAACATTTTTCATAAAAATATAATGCACTATCGTTCGATTGCTCTATTCAGCTTTTTCACCCGCAAAAATGAAATATTCATTATTTTTCTTCGCACTCGACACAGTACCGTTGCAAGTCAACATATCCAGCTCGCAAGTTCAATTCCCCGAGAATGGACCGATATCACTGAAATGCAGCGTAACTGGATCGCCCGAGCCACGAGTCATTTGGTACAAAAATAACATTCCTATTTACGAGGACGACAGAACCAGAATTTCCCGTAAGCGTGATTTATTATCATTTTATTTCGTCGCATATGAATCGCTGTCCTATAAACGATTGATACATTTTTAGGTACGAACGAATTATACATTTCGCCAGCCAATGCCAACGACACTGGAAAATATCGCTGCGAGGCGGATAATCAATATTATCAAGCATCGGACGAAATCGATATTCGTGTAGCAGGTACGACCTCAATACGCACATAAATTTTAAAAATCTACCAAAGAAAAAGCAACGAGCTACAATAATATGACTCGCAATTCACGCAGGTGTCTACATCGACCCGAACTGCCAGGACAACAAGCGCTACGCCAACTGCAGCCTGATCGTGGCCGCGAGATACTGCCAGCACAAGTACTACGCCAAATTCTGCTGCAAGTCTTGCACGGAGGCGGGTCAGTTGGCGGCTCGGCCGAGCATAGCCCCGTACTCCGAGGAGCATCAGCAGCGCGTCAAACGATCGCTATTCTCGTTCTTTTAAGCACGACGATGATGATGACCAACAACCAAGCAACCGATCGACACACCGACGAGCGCGCGGATAATGTAAAGGGTCCGCGAGCAAATTGATTTTCCCCAAAAAGCTGCGCAGACTTCAATTAATAAGTGACTACTACCATATCGATATATAGAATGCATCGAACGTTGCTATAGCTGCGGAAAATTAAATTAGCGCACTGCCAAAGCCTTAGGTCGTCTATATGTAGATTTATTTAAGATTAAGTTGATGTGGACGATGTGGGGGATAAAAAGCATTGTATGAAGAACCAAAATTTCGTATAAGAAACATTTTTCTGACAAATAATTTTTAATGTACAAAATATATCTTTAACGTGCTAACGATGCCATGTTAGATTCTATGTATGGACTGATCTAATGCTATAACTTCCTAGTCTAACGAACTCTGCCCTCATACGGGTTCATCGGACTGCAACGGATTTACTTTTGCCAAAAGTTTGTACGATTTTTCATCTTACCGTAATTCTTTTTTCGCTCAAAATTACATTATTGTGGCAAAATTTTAAAATATTTATGATGGATTAAAGCGTGAAAACTTCCAAATCATTTTCCCGATGGAAAATAATAACATTATCATTGCCACGAAATTCAATGAAGCTTCTGTACATTTGTTATAATTAAGTTTGAATCTTTTAATGAAATTATCAAATCGCTTGCGATGGAAAATCATATCTACTGAACTTTTTTTAACTGACTTGAAAAAAAAAATTAGTGGTTGAACCACTTCAGTCTACAATCGAAATTTTATAGAGTGTTTAGCAACAAAGGCAGATTTTCACGATCAATAAATAGTTTAAATAACCAAGTATCGAAAGTTTGAACACTTTTACAGTTCAGCCATTACCGATTTTGATAATTTGCTTATTCAAAATATTTTATCATTAAAATTTACGATAACGTTAAGCTTATGAATTTTTGTACGACTATGTTATATTGTGAAGTATTTAATAGTTTTTATTATGTAACAACAGCGCCTATTTTTGCTATCTTGTCAGATTACTAACTGCAATGTAATTGTAATGTTATATTTCAATATAAAAAAAATGAATACTCTATGTAAGATGTTATTAGTAATACAAAAAGATCGTAATTTATTCCAAACAATCGTATGTTTGTACAGTTTTATTAAATTTGCTAATTATTAATAACAAGAAAAAGTAAAAACTTTAAGTTAAGTAATAACACTATTGCATTTACGATTTCGTTCCTGTGACACCGCTAACCAACAATTGTAAAAATGACTAAAACTGTGACTATGAAGAAGAATCTTTCGCTGTATAATATTTACAAGCGTAAAGACTTATTAACATCAAACATTTTCAATATCTTGTGGCTGGTGCTATTGACTTTCTACGTGTCAGCCTAAAGTCATTCTGTATCTACAAAAATACATTTTTACCATATATAGATTTGAGTACGAAGCATATTCAATTTTTTACCACGAATTTTATGTCATTTGTAACAAATGTGTGTTACATTAATTTGAACCATGTATGATTATTTAATTTAATCCTGGTCACGAATCATGTGCCTTATAATAATAACTACAATGATAAGAAAATATCACGAGTTGATGACCTTCGAGTTTTACGAATATCTTGAGTTAGTTTTTAAATTAGCGGTATTTAGAATTTGATCTTAAAAACAGACCATCAATCTAGATTTGAGAAGAAATACTCAAAGAACGATTATTCCAATTGAATTACCTGCTTTTTTTGAACAGAAAATAATCAAAAGATATCACAAGTAGCTATATTACAAAAACAAACAGTGACCATACTCTTGTTGTAAAAAGTGTAGGTGTAGAGAGAATTTTGAAAAGTTGTATAAACCGATCTTCCAAAAACTAACTGACTCTAAACCTATTAGCAGAAATATTTTGTACTTCCTTTTACTTTTGTACGAAAACCCTCTTTGACAAGGATTTCAGAAAAAATCTCGGACTGATATTCTCGAGTTCCCTAAATGTTTATATATAAATACATGTGCAGTAGATTGAAAACAAACAAAAAAAAAACAGAATATATGATATATAATTAATTCATATCAAAATATTAAAATTAATTTACTGTTAATCTAAATGTTCATCTCAATGAATTAGATCGAGAAGTTTTCATAAAATCCGTAGTATCGATTTCAGACCCAAAGAGGATGCATTATCGCATGATATCATTAACATACAAACTGACTTAGATGAATTAAAATTCGAAAAATTGACTAGACTTTACAATTAATTATCACGACGAGTGTGCGAACTTGAAAGTGTCGATAACACGGATTTTTCTAAAACTAACTTTTATAAGTGTTTCAATAGCTACGTAAGGCTTTGAAAGAATTACATTATAAATAAATATCAAAGGTACATTCAAGGGTCAAGGTAACTCTTGACAAGATTAACAAAAAAATCATATCTTCAAAATATAATATTATAGTCGTTGGTCGAATTGACTCCATTGCTATGAATCAATGGCAATTTAAATATCTCATACTACACATATGAATCTTTTAGTAAAAAAAATCTTAATTATACTTGTTAGAATTTTTGTCGTAGGTGTTTAAAAACAAATGAATACAATGAAATCTAATGATATAAACATAAAAAATGATATATTACATGAAATACAATTTCACAAGACGATATATTATACGGAATGAATGCCAATGTACGAGTATATTGTATGGACAATAATATTATTATTACAATTAAGGTCCTCAAATACAGAATTAAAAATACTGACTGGGGAGTTGTTATTTCTCGATCTTCATCCTCTTGGACAAGCCGTAGCTGGATTTCCGGGGCATGTTGCGATGTATGTACTGCTCCTCGATGAGCAGGGTGCGCTGCATGCGCTCGGTGGCGATCTGCTCGATCTTGGCGAACAGCTCGCTGTGCACCGCGATGCACTTGCGGAAGTCCTTGCGATCCAGCCGATACACCTCGCAGACCTCGATGGCCACGACGCTGGCCACTCGGCGCTGGTCCTGCACCAGCAGGGCCACCTCGCCGAAATGAGCCCCGTCCTCGAGGAAGCAGACCTCTTTGCCGGTGGGCGTGAGAATCGCGACCGTGCCGCTCGACAGGAAGAACATGCAGTCGCCCTGGGTGCCGGCTTTGATGATCATGTCCTTGGCGAGATAGAGTTCGCGCTTCAGATGCGTCACCACGAGGGTGAGGATGTTTTTCGGCAGATTGTGAAAGATCTCGACGCTCTCCACGAGCTTTTTACACGAGTGCAGAATGACCTCTTGTCGCAACGAATCTTATTTCGTTAGAATATGTGAAACAATCGTTTGCATGAGATTTTGACGAACCGAATTAGAAGATTGTAAAGGAATATACTAATACCAGATAGATGCGAAAGAAGAGTCTCTTCTCGAAAATAGCTGTTCCTGAAGCGATATCGGTAATAGGTCATGATCCTCCGTTTCATGTACGTGGGCAGTTGTTTTTGTCTCGAGTACGCCGCGACCTGATTGAGCACCTGCTCGTACTTCGATTCCGAGGAGTATTTGTCGGCCACGATCTGCAGCAGCACGACTGCGAAAAGCACAAGGGGGGGAGAAATGTAGCGCAGGAAAATCGGTACAAAATTACAATTTCACTCACTTATGAAGTAACTCTTGAAAACTCGGCCAAGAATCATGAGCAACGTGCAGACCATAATGTGGCCGACGACCCGAGGCTCGATGCCCCCGAAGCCGCTGGCGGTGAAATGCTCCAGTACGATGAAGACGGCCCGCTCGTAACGGCGCGAGATTCCCGTGATCTCGGATCTGCTGACTATCCAGCTGTCGGTGCTGCGTGGGTATATAATAACGCGTGCCAGCCCGTGAATGTGAAATAGCATAGTGGTCGACGAGACGAGGTATGATATTATACCGACCCTCCGTGAAGTCTGTCCTCGGCGAACATGTCGATGCAGGGTATGACGCTGCAGATGCACGTGAACCAGTGGATTATGTAGGTGTAGAGGATCAGCGTCAAGCACAATTGACAGATGATGCCTTGGCTGTCGAAATACTGGGGAAGCAAAAAATCGATTTGATCGGTATGATCCGTATCGGTATGATCGGTTCGATCGACTTTTACCATGAAAACTTGCTTCACCAGTGACGTGAAGGTGAAATAACGAAAAAGCTTGCACAAGGGTATGAGGTTGATCAATGCCACGATCAGCGAGCTACCGTCCCCCGGCTTCTTGCGCCATCTCAAGGTCATCAAGTCGTAGGGCAACGACGTGAACACGTCGAGAAACAAATAGCTTTTCAGGTACCTTCTGCAAATTTCATTCGAATTTTTCGCCTTCTTTCGGTATGACTCGAAAGAAATTGCACTTAACACGACTTGTATAATAAGTACTTGAATATGAGTTTATGATCCAAGATAACCGTGGAGCTCTGTTCGTCGTAGTAACCCGTAAAACACTGACAGACAATATCTACCCAATGAAAAAAGTACAAGTAAACGTTAGCCATATCCATATTGACTTCCTCGTAATCCAGCACGACGAAGCATATAAAGAACGGCACGGTAACAAACGATATGGCGTAAATGATGAGCATAACTGCGTCCCAAAGAAGTCTGCAATAATATTAACAGAACAGTCTGCTGAAGGATTATCGAATTCTCCAACGATTTTTTTTAAATCGATTACTTGAGTTTACTGTAGGGGTGAATGATCCACCACCGCTCCGACGATCGGTGACGTTTCATGTCTTTGACGATGCTGGCATTACTCAGGAGGTGCTCTTGACACATAGGGTGCTTCCTGTAGATCGTAATCCAGTTCCACAAGGCATTGTTATTTTTTACCGATATCAAATCCTTCGACACGTGATCCTTCAATTCACAGCGGTGAGTGTAAAACATAATGTAATCCGCACAGATTGCTCAACCACGTCCGTATGACTCAAATCATTTTCAACATTTTCAACCGCTAGCAGACATTTCAAATGAAGCTCTTACGTGCTTATTATACTTATGATAATATTTAAAGCCCACTGATGCGCGGCACCGGCTGCTAACATGTTTGCATTTTACATAACCTAACTTGGCTTTTACCGTCTATTTTTCACGTGTGTGCGGTGTGTTGTGTACGTTTGTTATTTGTTGTAAATCATTGGCATTGTTGCTGTCACTTGACGAAATTTAAGTGGGACATGTGCAAATATTTCTTCCATGTGTTTTGATTAACGAGCATGTTAATATACTATTTTAAAACCATCTAAGGAACTTTTGATAGCTGATTTGGAATTTCAACTCGATTATCATTTAACTGTCCGAGTATCTACTCATTAAAACATTTAATTTGTCCGTTTTGAACAAATCGCACAATGTTTTCTCGACAATTTTTACGATTGACAAGTAATTGTCGTAGGTTCAGACTCACAGTTCCTCCAAGGATTATTCATGGTATCAGTAAAATGGAGATCAGTCCATGTAAGATATAAAAATATTTTAAAAATACTTGTCTAATAATAATAAAAATTATTCTATTTCAAATTAATTAATTTTCTATTTTTAGATACCACAAGAATGTCAAGTACTCAATTTAATAGCAATAATTATGACCTGCAATGTGATACATCAAACATAGAAGTCCCTTTTTCTGTCAAAATTTTATTAGAGTCTGATGCATCAATAGCTATTGGCCATGACATTGTTGAAGCAATGACTGATTTAACAAAACTTCACAAATTCAAACGAATCCCCATGAATCAATTATCACAGCAAAACTTTTATAAGGACTTCTTTAGTTTTGTAGAAGAAAATGCCGAAAAATTAACAGTTTCAGAATCTTTAGAGGTCATGAAAAATTTAGTGAAACTTCAAGTTCCAGGCTCATCAAAAATCGTATACTCTGTTTTAAAAAACTTACAAGGAAAAATAAAAGATCTAAGCATGATAGAGTATAATATATTATCTGATCAAATGAATAAAATGACAAGGTCTACATTAACGAAACCTTTGAAATTGTTGATGCAAAGCCATTTTGTTTCCTGTCTTTTAAATAAATCGAAAGAAAACGACTCACAGTTTTTAGCACAAGCATTGAGATATTGTTACAAAAATATGAATGATAAGAGAATCTTAGAAATTATTGCTGACCAATTACAGCAGCTAAATTTTTCAACTGTACCTGTTTCTGATGCTCTTTCCATTTTTAAATCATTTTCTGCTATGCAACATATAAATTTTTCTGGTTGGGAAAGAATTTTAAAGAATGTAATCAATATCTGCAGCAAAAATATTCAACAGATACGTACATCTGATTTAAAAATTATTTTGTATCGTATGTCTGTGAAACTTCAGAAAAAAGACAGGTATTATGCGGCAAAACATATGAAACTTTAATTAAACAATTAGTAGTTAATATTTTTTATTAATGATTATACTTTTATTTTTCAGGATTGAAGAATTGTATAATAGTGAGCTATGTGATGAAATAGTTCGTGAAATAATTAGCAGAGATGTAGGTTTTGATAATGCTTTAGATTGTTTGAAATATTTAATTGAAATCAGGCATACAAGCATAGATTTGTTAAATTACTTGAGCGCCAAATTTTATGATAGTAAATACTTATCTCGTAAGATAATTTCAAATGAAACACAAAGTTTATTAATTTTATTGAACGCAATGTCAGCAATAAGATATAAACCTTTAGTATGGACAGAAATATTTGGAAGTTTAAAAAAAAGCTCCAAATTACCAAGAATGCCTATAGAGACTTTGATTGTGTACTCTCTTCACCTTGCAGTATTGGACTGTTTTGATAACAAGATTTTAGAACAATTACTCTGCTATGAGCATGATATTGAACCAAATAGTTATATAAATTGGGCTACTATAAAACTTTGCCAAATATTGAAAACTCATCCTAATTATAATGGTCCTTTACCATCAGATAAGCTAATAGCATCATTTGCAAATATGGTTCCAGTGAGGAGAATTTTCATGCAACCAAATCTCGAACATGCTTTAGGTGGATCTGACTATGTTATATCAAATGTTAGAACTAAATTAAATCATTCTATCGGTAAGATTTTTGAAATAATAGCTTTATTTAAAATATAACATATAATTTGAAACACTATATTTTTATCAATTTTCAGATTGTGTTGTAGCTTTCAATAACGGACATCCTATACCCATTAATCAAAATCAGGAAAATAAAAAGATTCAATATTTAGAAGATTTGAATGTTCCAGCTGGTAGTGAAATGTATGTGAAGTTAAATAAATTATTCCTATAAGTTTTTTATGAATTTAATTTTTGATATTTCTTACAGTGTTGCAGTTGTAGCCAGTCATCCTAGTTGGTATTCTCGAAATAAAAATGAAATGATTGGTGTTTATTCATGTTATTTTGAAACTTTGGAGGCATTATCATATAAAGCTGTTATTGTACCAGAAAAAGAATGGAAGACTCTACTTGATGATAACAAAGATCAATTTTTACTTGAAGCCTTAAGAACTAAATTAAACAAAGAAATACATTGCTAACCATAATTAAATGTATTTATATTTGTTTATAGTTTTTATTAATTGTAAAAAGTGTAAATATTACTAACTTATGAGATAGTAACATTTTTACATTATGAATGATTTATAATTTGTTGCAATGATTGTTACTTGTAGTAATTAAAATAATGTTTCCACGAAATTCAACTTTTGATCGATCTTAATAATAAGTTTTAATATTTGGTCAAATATTTTATTATTGAACTGCAAAAGTACGGCAAATAATTTATGAAATTTTTTTGAGGAGGTAATAAAAATTAAAAAAGTATATTCATGACTATAGCAATGTTTTATAATTATTAATTACCTATAAGATAAACTCAAATTAAATTTTCATGCGATACTATCGATATTTCACTATTCGAGAAATTTCGAAAACATCAACAAGTGCGAAGCGCGCGCTGGTCGGATAGTGGGAACATTGCAAATATACCTTAAGGGAGGGGGAATGAAACTCTGAACGACCGTTGGTTAATATCGCGGATCCATGGGAATTGACTGAATTCTAGAGAGTTTGAAATCGAAATCCTGTAGAAACCTGTAGTCTATCGGCTCGCATTATTTGTGTTCAGATATTTGATATCTGTAAAACTTATCTGAATTTTTTTAATTAAAACGTTATCATCGACAATGACAACAGAAGCTGCGAGTACGGCCGCCGTGGAAGAAGATTTGGACGACTGTCAAGGACAAGCTAAATTAATCAAAACTTTAGAAGTACGTAATATACTCGATTTAACCTAGGAAATAATTTCGATATTTTTTTCCTGATTTTTTGCAATAACTCTTTTGTTATTTAATTCTCATAAGTTTTATTTTTAATGTAATTCATGAAATTTTTCTCAATTTTAGGGCAATGGAATCACTGCTGGTGACATAAAGAAGTTAGAAGAAGCTGGATATTATACTGTAGAGTCAGTAGCTTACACTCCTAAAAAAGTTTTAATATGTATTAAAGGTATAAGTGAAGGTAAAGCAGATAAAATATTACAAGAGGCTTCAAAACTTGTTTCAATGGGTTTTAAAACAGCAGCCGAAGTTCATATGATCAGAGCAAATATAGTGTATATAACTACTGGGTCTGCAGAATTAGATCGTCTTCTAGGAGGTGGAATTGAAACAGGCTCAATCACAGAAATATTTGGAGAGTTTAGAACTGGTAAATCTCAACTTTGTCATACTTTAGCAGTGAATTGTCAATTACCTGTTGACATGGGTGGTGCAGAGGCTAAATGCATTTATATTGATACTGAGGGTACATTCAGACCTGAAAGATTAATTGCAGTAGCTGAAAGATATAACATAAATGGAGACAGTGTTCTTGACAATGTTGCCACAGCAAGAGCTTATAATTCAGATCATCAAACACAACTTTTAATTAAAGCAAGTGCTATGATGTCTGAGTCTAGATATGGACTACTGATAATAGACAGTGCTACTGCACTATACAGAACTGATTTCACTGGACGAGGAGAATTAGCTGCTCGGCAAATGCATCTTGCTAGGTTCCTCAGGTTACTATTAAGATTAGCTGATGAATTTGGTTGTGCAGTTGTGATTACTAATCAAGTAGTAGCCCAAGTTGATGGAGCTGCAAGCATGTTTGGAGGAGACCAAAAAAAACCTATTGGAGGCAATATTCTTGCTCATGCCAGCACAACCAGACTTTACTTGCGCAAAGGGAGAGGTGAGACAAGAATATGCAAAATTTACGATTCTCCTTGTCTGCCAGAAAGCGAAGCTACATTTGCAATTAATGCAGATGGAATTGGTGATGTAAAGGAATAATCGCCTTTATTTCTCATATGCATATTCTAAAGAAATTTTCATATTATTTTTGTTGTCCTTGAGTATAAAAATGAATGATCCAAATAGTCTTATAGAAAAAAATTAATTTAAGAGTTTGTATCGAAGACTTTGTATTGCATTTAATATTATTTCCTACTATACATTTTAAGAAAAGTTCATGAAAATACCAAAAACTGAATATTGTAAATATTGGAAGATTCAAAACAGTTTTAAATGGTTTTATGTCATTTGATCCAAGAAGACAAACAAATGTCATTGTGTTGCTTTTACTTATCTGTTAAAAACAGTATTGTTTGTAAATAAAACCACCAAAATTAAAAACCATATTTTTCTGTCACTTTCATTTATGATAATAAACAAACTTAATTACGCTCTATAAACCCAGAGTAAAACACAAATAAATGCTTCCACAGGATGTGGTGCGTATATATCCTGATAAGAATTTTTGCGTCCATAAGTCAAACCCAGTTTCATAATAAAAAGTCGCAAAAAAAAAGAGTAGCATTAGGGAAAGAGAGACGGAGACAGAGAGCACGAAGAAGCCGCGAAAATAAATACAAAGGCAAGTATATAAAACCGGTATTTCCGCTGATGGCGTAAGTGTTATTCGCGCAAGAAATCTGACAAGAACACGGACCGTACAACAAGGACTCGCTATTTTGCATCGCTCAAGTATAGAGTATAGACGCTTACCAATTCGCGCACTTGGCTAAGGGCTGTCCTAATTTCAAGGTCTCTCTCTGACGTGTACACACCGGCTATCTGTCAGATCTTACTTCTTTTCATCTTGTTTTTTGATACTCGGTAAGTATTTTTGTCGTAATTCATGTACGAATACCGAGCACATCGAATTAAAACTCCTAAATTATGGATTAGTTCTTTGCCAACGATATCTTAGCCACGGTAAAACGAACGTATCATTGTTACCGCCCGGCATCTGTTATTCTGCTACCCAGAAAAAATTTCTTTGTTTCGATATTGTTCGTAAGAAGCGCCACGAACAAATAATGTTCAAATTTTGCAAGTCAAATCTATTCTGGTCCGGTTTGTCTTGCAAACACTTGACGCGGCAGAAGTTGTCGGGTTCCGTACGTTTTTTAACGCTCGGTAAAATTCAAAAGAATTTCGCTCGCAGAGCTAACACAACTTTTACGTTCAGGTAATATTTTCTCAAACCTATTGAGCTATAATTAAAATCGTTTGATTGAATCTCAACTGAAAATATCCTGTTGTATGAAAACTATAAGCAATTTATACTCCTTTAAGTACATTCTGTTCTTTTTGCTTTAAAAACGTAACCTAAAATCGATGATTTGGCAAAATATGTTAATGGAGTATATAGTTTTAAGTCTCATCAATTTAGCAAAAAATGACTTATCAATTAAATTCAATGTTTTTTTTTCATAATTTTTCAGTCAATACCGTACATTTGCCAAAATGAGTGATGACATTTCATTATACACACTACCAAATACACAGCCTATTGTTCAATTGGACTGTTCGACAGCTTTTGAAGCATTAACGCAAAAAGAAAAAAGTTATGCTCATTATCTTAGTCAAGCATCATGGAATGGAGGACTTATAGTTTTTATCCAAACATCACCTGAGTCTCCACTAATCTTTGCCTTGTTGCACAAAATCTTTCTTAATCAACCAATTGAAGATTTGAAAAAATCAGCTCTTGCTGCTGGCCTTACAGACGATGAGTTCACAGTGAGTAATTAGTGAATCTGAAACTTAGTTGACTTAATAAATTTAAAACTTCTTGCTCCTTTTTACAGGCATGTCTAGTCTACGCTTGTGGTATATTTTCAAATTCTGGAAACTATAAATCATTTGGAGACAGTAAAATTATTCCTAATTTGCCTGTTGAAAAGTTTGAAATATTTGTGAAAGCATCAAAAGCATACCAAGAAGATACTACTGGTTTAGAATCTCTTTGGAATAAAATTAAAGAACCAGCATACAGCTTAACTGAAAAAGTCAAGTCATTAGGATTAGGTGACAAGGGATTAACAACATATTTCTCTGCTAATTGCACAGAAGCAGATGCAGATTTAATCAATGAATATATGCAAAAGAAACACCTAGAATCGTACAATGCAAGATGCTTCAAAACAGATGTTAAGGGAGATGGCTTTGAATGCAGGTATGAAATTAGATTAGCATCCACTGAAACTAGCGATGATCCTAGTATTACTCTTCCTGAAGAAGTTTACAAAAATGCCCAGTTTAAAATTACTAGAGGAGATTATGATTTAGTTCTTTTATCAGTTGTTGAAAACTTGAAAAAAGCTAAGGAACATGCTGCCAATGAAACAGAAGTAAATATGCTGAATAAATATGTGGAACATTTTGTTACTGGTTCTTTGGAAGAACATAAGAATGGTTCAAGATATTGGATTAAAGATAAAGGTCCAGCTATTGAAACTTACATTGGTTTTATTGAAACTTACAGAGATCCAGCTGGTCAAAGGGGAGAGTTTGAGGGTTTTGTTGCCATGGTAAATAGAGACATGTCGAAGAAATTTTTAACTCTTGTCAATGGTGCTGAGACTTTATTGCCTTTGTTACCATGGGGAAAGGACTATGAGAAAGATCAATTTTTACGACCAGACTTTACTTCACTTGATGTATTAACTTTCTCTGGATCAGGCATCCCAGCCGGTATTAATATTCCAAATTATGATGATATAAGACAATCAGAAGGTTTTAAAAATGTGTCATTAGGAAATGTTATTCCTGCAAGTATGAAGCAAGATGTTATTCCTTTCGTTAGTGAAGAAGATCAAGAGTTGTTGAATAAGTACAGAGTACCTAGTTTTGAAGTACAAGTGGGTTTGCATGAGTTGTTGGGTCATGGCAGTGGTAAATTGTTCAAAAAAGAGGGAGATAAATATAACTTTGACCAGGAGAAAGTTAAAAATCCTTTTAATGGTGAACCTATTACAAAATATTATCTTGAAGGTGAAACATACGATTCAGTATTTGGTGCATTGGGATCATCTTATGAAGAATGCAGAGCTGAAGCAGTTGGTCTTTATCTAAGTTTGGAAAAAGAAGTCATAAAAATATTTGGTTTTGATGGTGCTGACGCAGAAGATATAATTTATGTTAACTGGCTTTCTTTACTTTGGAATGGCTGTGCACGTGCTTTAGAAATGTATCAACCATCTACTAAGAAATGGCTGCAGTCGCATTCACAAGCTCGTTATGTATTACTCAGAGTTTGCATGGAAGCTGGGGAAGATTTCATCAAAGTTGAAGAAACAGAACCAGGCAAAAATTTGAGATTAACAATGGATAAGTCCAAGATTCATACCGTGGGTAAAAAAGCCATTGGAGATTTCTTGAAAAAACTGCAGTTCTACAAAAGTACAGCAGATGTTAAAGCTGCTCAAGCTATGTATGAAAAATACAGCGAAGTTCCGGAAACTGGTTCCCATCCATGGGCTAAATGGAGGAACATCATTCTTGCACACAAGCAACCAAGGAAAATATTTGTCCAATCTAATACTACCATTGATGGTAAGAAATATGAATAAACTTATTTTTTATTTTGTTTTCCAAATTTTTGCATGTAACTAATTTGATTTAATTTATTTTTAGAATCTGGAAACGTTGTATTGAAAAATTACGATGCCACTTTTGAAGGACTTATTCAATCTTGGGTTGAAAGATTCCCATCACCCAGTTCATCTGACAATCTTATTAAACTGTGGGAAAAAGATCAGGATCATTTCCCAATGTCAGCTGTTAAAAATTAACTCACTATTGAATGTATTAATTAATAAAGCATTTATTATTAATTTATGTCAAAATATTATATAGAACTTTTCCTAACGTTTATAATTATAACAAAATATGCTTCTATTGAATTTCACAAAATTGAAAATTATGTATTTGAATAAAATGTTAAATACATAAAATAAACTGATATTATTATTTATTTTCAAAAATAATGACCATTCGATTATGATATTGAGAAACTGTGAACGCAACTTAATTCTCACCCAACCAACTAACCAACCAACGTAAAGGCACTGCGGCAGCGGAATACGCATTCTGCAGTTCGAACTGCAAACCACAAAACATTCAGTACCTTGAAGATTTTGGCGGGAAACTGTCTGCTGTGTCAGTTTTGCAAAAATGGTCGATCGAGACGATTTGCTCGAAAAATTCGAGTCTATTTTAGAAGTAAGCAGTGAAACCCTTGACGAAGAAGTTATTACAAAATGTATGTATTGGTTAAATTTATTTTTTACATCCTTAAATGTAAAATCTAATCTAATTTTATTAACTTTTGAGTAATATCAAGTAAAAGAAGGTTTGAGAAAATTCAAGTTGAGAGAGAATTGTTAAATATTAGCTGTATCCATAATATGTATACTTAACAATATAATCTATTGTTCTTGTAAAACGTGTACTTTATTGGCACTATTAACTATGGATCATCAAAATAATAAATGAAAAGTATGATATAATTCATAATTTAGGTTATGTTAGGTTTATTTTGTTTTGTTCAACTTCTAAAGTACTTGTTTTGCAAATGAATTATTGTGGGTCAATATATTACTACTGAATTTCTTTTTGTTACACTAGGTATGGAACTATGTCTTTGGTATCATGTAGATGCAGAAGAGTTTGTAGATATGTGGGTAGCGTATGGCATAAATCATTTGGATGGGAACTTAACACCTACTGTCAAAAAATTAGAGGAAATGAAACGGGCTACTCCACGTGATAAAAATAAAAAGCAAAATACTTCCTTAAACAAGAGTTCAGGATCGAAAGATACACTTTCCAAATCTTCTATGTCAATGGCTATAGCGTATCCTTTTGTATACATTATGATAGTTTATACATTAATTAGAATCTGTTATTTTTAAAAATATTTCTCTTTGACTAATTTATAGAGATGATGATTTTGAAATATTAGGATTATATGGAGCTACTGAAAAATTAGCAGAAGTGGTAAGTGAAAAACTTTTAATCATTATAATGACACTTGTATTTTAGGCTTTCATTCATTTCTTCTAAATAACTTTTCTCGATTAAATTCTGTACGGAAAATAGTTATTTTGGCTTATATTATGGAGTGAAGAGTTTCTGTTGTTCATTCACATTTGTGTAATTTTTTAAGATGCTAAATTATAAGTTATTTACTATTTGTTAAAAATTAGTTGTTTACAATGAATATGTTTTACAGTGACTGCAAGAATATATCTTACAGTCTCAACTTGAAAAATCAAGTTGGTTCTTTTTATCAAGGCTTTTTATGATTTAAAGAAAAAAAATTGCACCTTGCCAAGAGGCGAGCGGTAGCCACACATTTGTAAATTTTATAGCACAACCACGGTAGCAACAGCTCGCTTCGGTGCGCGTGCAAGGGCTATTTTACTTTTCTGCGTGCACATCACTGCGTGATTTACGTCGACATTCTTTGTGCTCGTCGTTGCGTGGCCCTTGGCTCGCTTGTGCCTCCCAATGCAGCGCGTTGACGTAACAAGGCTTATTTATGCGTTAGCTATTTGTACCTTTGTGCGTACCTGCGGAATATGGAAAATATCTTGTTTTCGCGGAAAAGATTCCTTTTTCTCATCGCTACACAGAGCAATTTTTTTTCTACGCCTCGGCGTTTCCGTGTTCTCTACGGCAGTCAAAATTTTTGGGAATATATTCACATTGACACTGTGTTGAAATTATCTTGACTAAAGTAAATTTACATTTAATATCAGAGTGAAAAATTGGTCGAATATTGCCTTAAAAGTATTTGAGTTCGAACAAATTTTAAAACTAAGTAAAATCGTAAGATTAGATAGTTGAGAACATAATTTCCATTAATTTTTTAAGATAAAAAATAGTAGTGCCTTTGAAATACTGTAGGATAATATAAGTATACCCTATCGGTTGTGAATCACGATTTTGATACTACAATAGATTTCATATAAAAAAAATTTCCTAGAGTCTATTTTCGAGGTCACATCTGTTTGAGGCGACAGTCGACGCGAGCTAAGTTTTGCGGTAAGCAACTAAATTAATTCCTTCTAACAATTTTTCAATCGTTGAATACGTTTTAATGAAATTTATCGCATTTTACGATTGTCTTTCATATCAAATTGATATCATAATTTCGTTAATCGTGCAATAGAATACAAAAAATTAGCCGATACTCTTTGCAGAAATAAAGTAAACAAATGAAACTTTGAGTACCCTCGATACTTTGAGTATGTTACGTAATTAACGACAAATAATAATTTTCGTAATGATTGTAGTTACAATTTATACGATAAATTGGAGTAATAGAACATTTCTGAGATTTACGCGAGTATTAGGTTGTCTCGTTTTACGAGCGTTGCGTGCGTGCCTCTTGTGCTTCGAATTCAACGATGCCATTGTTCCGAGCCTACTCCGTTACGATTAGTAGTTTCTTCGCGCGTTGATGAAGTTGTTCTTGAGTCAGCGAGGGCTTAATGACAAACTTCGTGGTAGATTTCCCGCGTTCGCTGTGACGCCTTATAGTTCGTTCTCCAATTTACTTGTCCATGGATCGGGTACTTAATTTTTCAGTTTTCACTCTCATGAGTCAGATGCGCTTGTGCAATCCTACCTGCCGCTGTATTTAGATATTTTACAATCGAATGGCTATCACATACAGGGTACAAATGTAAATGTTGCCATTCATCGATCGAATCGACTCTCCGCGAGTAAATGAACTCACACGTATGCGTGAGATTTTGTTTTGTGTATTATTCAAAGAAAGTGCGAGAGCGCGGCAAAGCTTCACTCGTATTGTTTGTCTTACTTTGAGAAGCTACAACTGTGTAGCCTGCATAGATTCGTCAATTAGAAGTACCATATAACGAGCGAAGGAAGAAAAGAAGAAAGCCCGTCAAAATTTCTCTCACCGATTTATGTGGCGAAATTATCGATCGACGTGAAAGGGTGAGGTAGTTTCGTTGTATCCCCGTGTCGTATACTCGTATGGATGTACATGGAGCTCGAAAGCTACACGCGCGCACACGGCTATTATGTCAATTAAACGCACGGTGCAGAGAGTCGAATTCTCGCGAACTGGCCGGCCGCCTCGGAGGCACTTGCTCGGAAGAAACTTTGTAGCCGCTGTATAATACGAATCTGGACGTGCAGAGTGTAGGTAGTATGTGTATAAGTGCCACACGGGAGAGAGAGAGAGAGAGAGAGAGCGAAAAAAAGGGAGAGCACAAAGCGAGGCCAGGTCCGGACATTCCGCAGCTCGGAGCCTTTGCAAATTTCGTCAAATTTCAGTCTTATATACATGTACAGTACCATACGCCGTTGATGCACGCACAACCTTGTATTACAAAAGGAGCTACCCCGTGTAGTGCGGGCAGTTAATAGAATAAGCTTCGGCTGTTATTTCGTCGTTGAGCTCTCTTTCTCTCTCTCTTTCTTTCTCTTACTCTCCTCCTCTCTAGTATAGCATCCACTTTCTGTTTTCGTCCGCGCGCTGGGCCTGCACAGGTATAATTCGACCGAGCCGCCGGTGAAAAACACGAATATACACAACGCGCGGCACAGGTTGTAGTACCTACAATACACATGCAGGACCAGATTGTTATCGTTGAGTGTATGTGTTTGTACGTACCTGTGCCCACTGGCCTCTCATTCGTTCTCTTTCTATCTCTCTCTGTCTGTCTCGTTCCAACGCTTTTTGCGTTTCTAACACAAAGGACGAGCAAGAGAAAGAAAGAGAGCGCGGATGTTGCGTGCCTTCGCTGTCCATATAGTTCGCCGCAGCGGCACGCAAACGAATACAGCTCTCGTGGATTGGGTGGACGGAACGAAATAGCTAGATATAGTTACAGCAAATAGTAGAAGAAAGTGCCTAGGCGACGCGCCGAGCTTACCTCAAAAGAGCAAGGACATGGACGAACGTGTCATGATTTTTTGCGGAATTATGTATAGACGCCAATTTTTGCCATCGACACAAGCCCTAAGCAGTCTTACTTATCAACTAAAACTTCTGGCATGGCATTTGGTAATCTTGGTATTTAATAAGCGTGTGATATAAGTTTTGAGAAATAAGGAGATGAGCCCTCCTGTTGAATTATTTCACGTCCCCATTTTTCCTAATCAAGTCGATCCATCGATCAATTTTTCATGCCTCATCGCTGCGCGAGAGATCCTTCAAATTTGACGCTTTTAATTTCACGTGATTTCACAGGCGTGACAAAAAGCGCGTAAGAGCATCGGTCCGTAAAGGCGATTTATTGCTCGAGTAGTTCTCAACTCGTTATTGCCCAATTTACGTAACGGATTTACAGAGTCCACGCGGTAATAATCGAAGCTCCGAGAGTATCGTTAGCGACAGCCTCGGTGATTTCTCGTCGACTTGCAAAAAACAACATGATAATAGAACGGAAAAAAAAATGGATATAACTTTTTACGTACCGAGCATAGAGCTGGAATAGTGTGCAGGGCACAAGAGGAGCTATAGAAAATAACGAGGTATCTATAACTCAACGAGGTAAAAGGGGCAATGTTCCTTCGTGTCTTTATGTATATACACGAAGTGCAACGCGCTCACCCGCGAGACAAAGAGCCCCTCAACTACTACTACTACTACTACTACTACTACTATACACTTGCAACTTATACACACGTATATAGGAAGCTATATAAGAGAGTAAAGAGACATTCGCAGGATAGTTTGGAGCTAGTCAAAGTCTAGTGCTGGGTCGCCTGTAAATCTCGAGCCTAAGCATCCTCGTTGGGCATTGTGACGTGGCCTCCTCATCATGCATACAGGCAGGCAGGCAGGCAGGCGAGCGATTTTTTTCAAAAGGGCATCAGCAGCAGTTATGGGGCATACGGGAATAGACGACGAGCCACAAGCTCGCACACGCACACAAAAGCAATGTGTAGTGTATGTGTAGTACACACGTTCGTAGAGCAAATAATTATTTTTCAAGGACGCGCCGTTATAGAATGGCTTGGTGCCGCTGCCGCCGCCACCGCCGCCGCCATGAGAAAGCGCGCAACAGTTTGTTGCCGCTGCTGCTCTACTCGTGCCGCGTGCTTCGTTCGGTTCCAGCCTATCCGCAGCGAGGCAGCAGGCAGTTTCAGTCGAGACCGCCGAGAGTGCGCGCGCGAACAAAGCGCGCTCGGGGATCCCAACAACGCACGTCGACTACTCCACCATGCCATTGCCGCAGGCCGCCGCACTGCTCAGTACACGAGATAGCAACAGTATAATACATATAATACGAGCAGGCAGAGAGCGCGGCAGCGACTTCGCGGAGTAGGCTCGATCGTGCGCTAAACGGCCGCAGCAGCACACCAACAGTTGTGCGACGCGCGTCCGTTCATTCACATCGCTCGGAGCTGCTCTTTCGACGTCTCCACGCTAGCGGGCGAATCGTGCAGACAGTGTTTCGGGTTTTTCCTCACTTCATGCCTACCACTCGCTATCTATAGTTTTCGGCTGTATCGGATGCGAAGTATAATGCACATAGTTGATCGCGAGTGTGAAGCGCGCGTCCTGATCATCGACGACGACTTCGGGATCGTATTTGCTGCTGTTAATGGTGTTAGAACTTTGGGCCACTGCAACGTCGTGATTCAACAACAGTAACAGCAGCAGCTGCTGCAACTCACAAGCTCCGAGTGCACAAAGGATTTCCACGAGAAAGAGAAAGAGTTTTGTATATAGCACGTACCCCATAGCCATAGTAGCCGTGCCACGGGCACTTATCAACGAGGAAGCGCGACTCTGCGCTTTTCCAGCGTTTCATAATCGACACGCGGAACCGTATTACATTCATTTCGCGTTTCCGGTTTCTTTCTCTCTCTCCCTCTCGCTGTATGTATAATGCGCATGTATAAATGTATTCGTGCGATGCCGACGCGCGCACGAGCATCGCTATTCGCTCTGTATGTGTGCGCGTGTATTCGCTTTATGCATGTCGAGTGGTGTAGCGCACGCTTGTGTTGGTGCGTGCGTGTTGCATCGGCGACGATTTTGCGCGAGTAAATGTGCTTACGATTTCGTAGCACGACTGTGTAAGCTACTACGATGCAGCGCGGAGAGAGCAAATTCACCGATGCGGGTGTATTTGTCCGGGCTGCTGAGACAGCATCGTGCCTCAACAATCGAATTCACGAGTCGAGTTCTTACTAATGCTTTTTTAAAAAATTCGCTGCTTGTGCAACGAGTAATCGCATGTCGCGGCGATTGCAATTTTTTGTCGGTAGCCTAATCGTAAAATAAAGCTGCTCCGTAACCATCCTCTAGCCGTTATCTTTTTCCACCGCTCGTTTTGGATATTTTCATGATACTTCTCTAACATCTTTCCAAGTTAACTTCGTGTAATTTATTAGCGTGGGAGCTACTTATCGTAATACAAATAAGTGCGTTAAACCGATTTTAATTCACCATTTGTTGAATACGTGTGTGAATGTGGGCATCAAAAATAATACGTAAACAATACAACACTCTCATTCTGTACATAAAGCAATTTGAGCTTACTATCCCATGAGTAACTTTGGCTGTGTGTACTTTGGGGCACAAATGAGTTCATCCTTTCATCCATGGCAGGGTAACGCTAACTCAGCGCTCGTTTCGTCGTTCTTGCAAAACATCAGTTTCCGTATGAACAAGTTTTCGAAAGATCGTCTCATATTTCGGCTCCCTTGGTTAAAATTCACAACCTTTCTTACACGGTGTGTCATCTCATATTTGCTGCTTTTGGTAAGATGGAAAAAAAAGTCGAGTATTTTTGAAGAGTTATTTTTCTGCTTTTATTTAAAGCGAAAATCTCTGCAATCGATGAAAATTGTTGAGCGAATTATCACGGCGCTACAATTTATAGCGTTGTGTGCCAACGATCGACAAAGTGCGCTGAGAAAGAAGAGAGCTTCTATAGATAAGTAACGAAGCATGGCTTGGCCTCCTCAAGGTATATACTCGAGCGACCGTTCTCGCAATGTTTGCCCAACGATATAGTATAGCTCAAATTTTCGTCGAGCCTCTGCTGAGACGCGCGCGCGCTTGATGTTTTTGAAAAGGGGTTAGCGAAGAGGAAGGAAAAAGAAGAGAGAAAAAAAAGCTTGAAATTCTTTTTTTCTCACTGCCAGCTATTACGGACGCCCATTCCGCCATTAACGTTTAACATGTGCGCGCACTGTGGCGGTGGCGGTGGCGGCGCGGGCTCACGTTCGTTCGCGTCTTCAACCTGTTGCTCTTTTTTTGCGTCAACGCACGCGCTTATAAATAGGTATATAGAGAAGAGTTCGTGCGTCGCTTTCGTAAGCCATTGCCAAACAGAATTCTTCGTAGAATATTTTTTGGGAACTTTTTTTTCTCTCCTCTCTCGCTACTATATGCACGACTGTTCGTCCGCGCGCGCAAAAAATGGGTTATAAAGTCCCCGAGATGACGTCACGTCGAGGCGGTTCGAGGCCAGGGCCGAATGCGCGCGTTATTACGCCACCGCGCCGCGAGAGAGAGAGAGAGATGAGCGAATATCATCGAAAACAGTTTACAATAATAATAATCATAATGACTTTTCAACGCTTCGATCAGTCCAACTGTCGGTCCGTGCGTGCCCTGGGCACAAAGATTTCTTGTTCTTCTCGACGATCGACCTTGTGACTGCGGAGATTAGATTATTCCTCGCATGCACACGCGCAGCAGCACGTCGAATTTTTTCCTCCAGAGATCATTGTTATTAGCGTTGCACGCGGAGAGTTAAATTTTGCTCCTCTCTCATTTGCGGGGCAGAGCTAGATACATAAAAGAAGAACCAAAATTCGAGTCGTCGATGCGCGAAGCTATATATACGCGCCAAAAACTCGCCGGAGCTTCGTATACTTTCTCTCTTTCTCTCTCGTACGCAAGCACGCACACATTATATACATAATAGCCGAGAGAATACGCCGCGCTCACGTGTATTACGCACGCACGCTCACGCACGAGAGCTGTGGCGGCACAGGCAGGCACAGTATCAAGGCTTCTCGCATTCCCGCATGTCCGCATCACGAAAATCCACACTCGATTCTTGTCGAGCACGCCTCTTTGTTTAGTATAGTTGTACGCGTATAGCCCCCAAAAAACGCGTGTTCCGCTCCCACATCGCACTCTACTATATACTGCGGCGCGTTCGGTTTCGCTCTGTTGAACCTCGCTCCACGCACTAATATATATCGCGCGCGCACACACATACTCCATACTCACGCGGAAGTTATTATACGAACATTCGAGCGCGCGAGTGTGTGTATGTATGCATAAAGTAACTACTCTTGATTGTAGCAAATCCGAGTTTCGTGATCGAAACTCCCGTTAGTTTTCCTTCGTTCGATAGCGTCTTGGCCCCGACAACACATCGGAGCTGCATTAATACGACTCGTGTTCGTGCGCGCGAGTTGTGATACTGCAGCGCGCGCGGTATCATCGACCGAAATTGCCATCGATGAGTAAACTGGCATTTTTTGCGCGTATCCACCCGGCCATAATTTTAATATCGACTCCGACTCCGAATTTTAAGATCCGCACTCGAGTACTTTTGAGAAGCGAATTTAATGCATTTTCGAAGAGAGAGAGACCATAAGATCCTCGTGGGCAAGTCCAGCTCACCGGAGTCTGCAGACCTGCTGCTGTCGTTGCGAGTATCGCGTCTCGTTCGGTCGTTAACCACAAAATGAAAAAACCGCAGCTCGCTCTCCGCAGGAGTAGTTGTGTGCGTGGACAATACGCCCCAATGTTTGGTGCGTGTTCGCTCAGAGCTTCGCTGCATCTGCAGCAAGGCCGAAAGTCGCGCGCGGCTGCTAAAAAAAATTCTTTTCTTCAAAAGATGATTTTTCGTCCTCATCATCGAGAGCCGCATTCTCTGCTCGGCGTTTCCTGTCACGTCACTCGCGAACTCGCTCGCGATACTTTTACTTCCCACCAAAGTGCAGTGAGCAAACGAGAGAGAAAGAGAGAGAGAAATGTTGCATGATCATCACGCGATATTTATTTTCCCGTTGTGCGATGCGAAATTTTTTTCATAGAATTATTCGCTCGTTACGAATCGCCGAGTATCTTTTTACGATTGTCTTTTAATTTTTCAAAAATATTCCATCCGATGTCATTAACTCGGTACCGAGGGCTAAAGCAACTCTACAACGAAGAAGTCTTGGTACTCGTGAGAACAAATATAAACTATAATTAACCATTACCGAGAATGCATAGAGTGCTTTTGGCTCTGGCGCGTATTAACGAAAAACAAAATAGAGGAAAGCTCCTCGTACAGCGCCTTTCGCTTTCTGCTTCATTAAGCTCGCTCCGCTAATGCTCGCCGTATCGTACACACCTCCGTACGTGAAATTTACGTCGGACAATTAGGATAAATCATGCAAATTGTAATCGATCGCCGTAAGTAGAAAATTTGTAAAACGTCCGATGCGCCACTTGAGCAAGATACGTATACTATCTCTCGCGCTTACCGTGAATTAATTACGCTCGCTTAATGCAAGCCTGTATATTGGCTCGTATATTCGCCAATTGGTAGATAAACAGACGTTTCATCGTCGTGGTCGTTATACATATACGCGACGATCGTTGCCTCGGAAAAAGAAATATAACTCAGCTTTGGAGCGCCTATATGCGTACGTATATTGCAAAAAGTCCGAGTCCCCAAATGCAACGTTATACACACACGCGCGCCCTCATGATATCTATCGCGGCTGGCGGGCATTAATTATCGTCTCATTAACGTTCGTCATTCGGTTTCGTTATCGGCCGGCACGTGTCGGTTGTGCTGGACGCGCCACATACACAGAGTTACACATAGAGTTCGCGAGCGCGCGAATTATTGCCTATACTCGGCGCGGCGTACGCGGGGGGACATTTCCCGCATACGGGCATTGACTGTAGCGTAGCGTGGCTCTCTGCGACTGCGACTGCCCTCGGGGCTTATTACATGTGCTCGCGTATACATTATAAACGAAAGCCTGCATACTTGCATAGCAGCAGTATAAGCTACTCGTCTGTTCGTATGGATTGGCAAGCTTTCATCATCGTCGTCGTCGTCGTCGTCTTTGCCGAGTTATGTATCGCGAGTGCGGCGGCTCGTCTAGCTTTTGCGCGGCAATTAAATACAATTGACGGAGGAGAACACATCTCTTGGCTATATGTGCTCGAGAGCCGCCAATGCTTCCAATGTCGCCGCTTCTCTTCTTTCGCTCTCGGCATCTTCGTGCGCCGATCTCTTCTTCATTGTCGCATGCTACACTCGATGCTGCTGCTGCTGCTGCTACTGCACGTACGCATGCAGCTGAGTGTGTGTATATAGATAGAGGCGGCCGTATGACTTGTCTCTTTCTGTAATACTTGCCTCGAGCATCGGCGCGTTCGTTACAAGCTGCGTATAGCTCTCGAAAGCAGTGTGCCGCGCTGCGGCCGATGTTTGCTCTGTCTCTCTCTCTATACTCGCAAACGACGATAATTACCCGAGCGACGGTCGAACATTCAACTTTGCTAATTCACGATAAAACGAGATTTTCGTTCTGTGCGTAGTACGTATATACGAGTAAATTTCGGCTCCGGGCTAAACAACGAGCAGCTCTCGTGCTACTGATTTATTTCCCTGCCTTTTTTCTTTTTACTTTTTGCACACACCGCTGCACAGCGAGTATTTCGCGGGCACGCTTCACGGGCGAGGGAGGATATAACAAAGCCATAGAAGCCACCGAGGAATTCGCGCGTACGTGTACAACGCATGTGTGCAGTGCAGTGTAGTACTACGTATATACGCTGTGAATGTCCGTTATAACTCTGCGCGATCGCGCGCGCACGCGCACACCCAAGTGCGAGTAGGAATTTCTATTTAAAGTTGAGAGGTAAAATTTGCACGATTGTTGTAAGACAATGCCACTTAGCACGTGTAAGCACGCTCTCGTACATACACGTACACACACTCTTTCTCTCTTATACTCGGCTCGAAAGATAAAAAGCTTTAACGAGAAATGGCTCTTGGAGAAAAACGCCAAGCTCGGCAAAAGATAAAGAAAAAAAGGCGAAGCGTGCGCGCGCGCCTCGGCCGTATATAAATGTGCCGATTGCTAGAGCCAAATCTCGAATCGTTGTAAGAAAAAGCAGCGTTTTCAAGAGAGCTTGTGGTGGTAATAACGCGAACTCGCTCCATCGTTTAATAGACGCGTCGAAAGTATATACCTCAAAAAACATCTATACGTACGTTAAAAGCGCTTAGCTCGGAACTTCCCACGGTCGAACGTTGAGCGTTTTTAGTATTAGCACACGGATACTATATTTAGAATCGTAGTAGCAACGCTAGTAGTATAGTAGTAGAATGTAGTAGTAGAAGAAGAAACGAGCGTGATACAGACGTACATATACGCAGAGAGGCGCGCGTGCTTCGGCTAGCTCGTGTGCAAAAAAACAGACAGCGGAAATCGATGGAGGGATGAATGAAGAACATCTGCGTGCACGTGTTTGGCAGAATCGCCCGAAAGGTGCAATACATAATGAACCTTAGCTGCGTGTTCGAGCGAGCGTATTTGTGTGCGTGCGTGCTTTCAGTGAGCAGCAAAATAAGGGGGAGAGGGAGGGGGCCAGTAGTAAGACGAAGAAGCAGGAGATTGAAAAGTTGTTTAAAAGAGGAGCTGTTGCTCGCGCATTGTATGCCTCGCAACAATGCTCATCATTCAGTATATGGAAGCGGGGCGACCCTTCGCTCTCTTCGGGCTCGCTCTTTGGGCTCTCTTTGGGCGAGTATAGATATGTGCGTACGCATGAACGCCCCAAGTGTTCCAGCAAAGAAACTTTCTTTCGGTTTGCATAACGCAGCGATCGATTATAATTTAGAGGATCGACGAATCATTCGATCAAGCTCGCTCCGCGTTTTCGTTCGCGCGTAATCGAGCTCCGCATATATATATAATACATTGAGGCTCGAAGTCGAGCTTATCGAAAGCATGATTGGTATCGGAGAGCGACTCGTTGTCGTCGTATAGTGCCTGACACTCAAGAAGCATTAAGAATTAACTCGGCTAATACACAGAGCGCGAGCAGGAGTGGCTCGAGCGAGCACGCCGATGCTCTCGAGAGCAGAGTCTCAGATTAGTCGTCGAGTGGTTATTTTTCTGTTTCTTTTTTTTGCTTCATTATTATAATCATACAGAGTCGTGTGCACTACTACACCGTCGAGTACTTACGCCTTCTCTTGAAATCTGCTCTCGCACATTTACACGTGCATAAAGAAAATCATGCTTGAGAATTATTCAGGAGAAAAAGTTCGTGTTTCTGGCTGTATGCTTGTGCGTGTGTGTGTTTGTTGTTTGCGTACTCCATGGCATGGGTGCACGTTAAAGAAAGAGCGGGTTAGACGGAGAGAAAGAGAATATTGTGTTTTTATGCGAGAGAGGGAAGAGAAACGTGATACAATGCAAAAACGAGAGACATAGTGGAAGATAAAAAGAAAGAAGGGGGAGAAAAAGAGGGAGATAAAGACAGAACTAAATATCGCGAAGAAAAGATTGCTCGTGTCGTAGTGTTGCATTCTGGATATGATAATGTTGTTAACTGTTTCAATTCTCCTTTCGTGAAAGCCATTTCTTCGTTTGACTATTTTACCTCATTCAAAGACTTCATAATTTTTAGTTTTCAATAATAATACAACTATTTACATTTCTATCTAAACACTTGAAGTTTTGTTGATCCTTTACAATTTTTTCACTCTTACCGTTAGTGAACATCTAATAATCACGCTTAATTGCACCTCCGCTTCGACCTTTTTATCCAATCATTATCAAAATTTTTGGGACTGTTAACAAAAACGCAAATCACGCCGGCTCAACTTTGCTCTCACCGGATAGAGCAAAGCAAATAACTGGAGCAGCTGTAATTCGCTATATGTACGAAATGTGTTATACAACAACCCGCGAAGAGTCAGACTTGGTCACACACATATAGACACTCGCATCTGTCTCTCGTGACGCATGAGAGCAAGTCTGTCTCAATGCGTGCATTCGTCTTTTTTCCTCTCTCTCTCTCTCTCTCTTTCTTTTACTCATACACCGACTCTCTTTCTCTCCTTTTTATCAGTGTATATAGCGCGAGCCGAGCCGACCAATTCTCGCTCGTGCGTATACGTTTGTATGTGTGCTTGCATGCGATGTCGGAATAGAAGCCGATATCACGTGCTTACGTCGCCGCTATATGAACTTATTGTTACGCATTATGCAGTCGATCGGGCTCGGTCAACGACTGTATGCAAGCGAGCGGGGCGAGCTTCTCGCTGCATGGCACGCACGGTGCGTACTTGCGGCTTTTTTCAAAAAAATTTTTCTCTTCTTTTCTTTTCGCTGAAAGCCCGTGTAATTACGAGTCCGCGACGAACTTGCGTGGAGTTGAATTCCTCGTAACGCGTATGCTGCCTGCCGCGCACTGCGGAATTTCAATGCGCGCGCGTGCCTGCGTTTTCTGTGTGCATAATCGGTCAAATTAACTAGTTGTACTCGGAGAGAATAATCTATCGAGGTACGCGTGTGAGAAAGTCACACGATGCCATGCCACATCTTAGTTATAACAAATATCTCGTCACTTTTCAAAAGTCAACATGTCAACTTTCAAATATTGCTTATGAACGTTATAATCGTGTGTACTCGAAGTAACTGATAACAAAATTCGTACTCAGCTGCTAAACCATCTGTAAAAAAAGCCACTTACGTTCTTCGAAGCGCGTCACAATTTCTCGATTCTCAACTAATTTTTTTTTTCGTCCAATTCGTGTTATGTAAACAAACGTACGCGCGAATAATCGTCGCATAAAAATATATAACTTACCAAGGCAAAATATATGAAGAAAACTAAATGAGTCGCACGCACGAAGCAGAAACCGACGACTCGAGGAACTTTTCACGATGCAGAAGATAAGACCCGAAGAAGGAGCTTCGTCGGAAGTCGGCCGATTGTGCTGAGTGAGTGATGGTCTGGTGCACAGTTTTACTCGATTTCTGTGACTAGATCCACACTCATTAAGTACGGTTTTAGGCCTGGATCGACGTGAAAACTTTCCTCGGAGTCAGCGAAGAATCGAACGAGAGAGAGAGAGAGAGAGAGAGAGAAGCCCCAAAGACAAAGAGGAGTACTGCTTGCGAGTGTGTGCACACACACATACACTCCGACGTACACAAACGTAAACACATACGCTTCGTGGGAAAGAGAGCTCCCCCTGCACGCCAGAAGTAGCCGAGGAGAGCGAAAAGAGAGACAGGGTAGAAAGAGGCTATTCCATAGACGAGTATGGATTTAGTGCACGTTTGAATAAAGAGATAGCCGTGACTAGATACACACTCGTCTACGGCAGCCAGTTCTGGAGCTCGTTTGGTTTGAGCGCTCTGCTGCGCGCTTCTATGCATCGCCGTTGTTTTGCTTTTTACAGTTGAGTATATTCATATTTATTTCACTCCGACGCGAGAGCTATATCGGCACGATGTGCAGCGAGCAGCAGCAGCGGCATAATAATAATAATAATAATAAGCCAAAATAGCTCTTTTCTACTTTCAAATCTCATTATCACGTCCGCGAGTTATTATTATCATTATTTTTTTTTTACTTTTTTTTCGCTAAAAAAAACATTGACTCGAGCGAAAGTGCAGGCACGATGATAAAACGGGCGCACGCTCTCGAGTCAAAAGCTTTAACTATATATATATAAAGCCCGCGTGTATAAGCAGACTCACGACTCAAGCGCGACCTTTTTCCGTTTTTCGAGCAGCAGCACAAGCAGCAGCAAACAAAGAGGCCGGCCAGTCCAGATCTCGAAGATAGCGAATTTACAAGCGGATGGAAAGCAACGGACGATGATGCCAACAGCAGCAGCAACACAGCGACGAGCAGGCCGACGCCGCAGCAGCAGCAGCATCTACCCTCGGTGCCGCCGAGCTTCTCGCAATCGTGAGTTGAATAGAAACCAAAGAGGGGGATATATACCCTCGTTATGTGTAGCTCGTGCTATTCTTATTTTCTTGCTATTTTCAAGCATAGTAGAGATTCTCTTTCTTTCTCTTTTCTCTTAGTTTCTATTATTGTTCCTTTTCTTTTGCATGTATATCCTCCACTTCGTCCCAAGCTCTATTGATCCGTCTTTTTTCTTATTCTCTTGGATTTTCTCCCGATGGAATTATTCGATGCTTTACGCGAATTAGCCTACGAATTATGTTTGACAGCTAGCTCGAAGCATTCAATAATTCAAGTTTTAGAAAAATATTGCTTCTTTTCATTAATTGTCCTTTCGTTAATGTAACTCGACACATTATATTTTATTCTTTGCGTATTTTAGCTCTCCATATCCGCATGCCACACAAACCCAAACAGGAGGGAAAACTCTCATGACTTTCGGATCAAAAATTGAGTCATGGCTGAATCTCAATAATTCCAAGTATCCCATAAGACGAGCTGGATCACACGTACCCGCTAACGAGCGTTACATGTTTGAATTGCTCAAGGCCGTGTCGGATGTACGCACTCGAGTATGCCGTCAAGTTGGATTTCAAATTTGTTCAACTTGGGCAGCGGCTTCGAATGACGAAGACTCTTACCTCACCTGGAATGTGCGGACACGCAATCAAAAGAAATACAGAACCTGGGGAAGGGTCTGTTTCGAGTCCGAAACGAAACAATCCAATCCAACTCCTCTTCTCGAGGGTTGTCGGAAACCACCAAAATCTAATGCAGATACTAAATTTTGGCCATGCGTAAGTCAACTGCAATATATTTTTTTGCGTCACAAGTTAACGTCATTTGATTCCTTCTATCTTTTCGTAGGTTGAGCTTGACCCTAGTGAATTGCACGAGTGCAGCCTATTTCCTGGACAAATAATCGCTACTGAAGGTGTCAATATCACTGGAAATTTGTTAAAGGTTCAAGATATTTACAAGGGTAGCTTCATTCCTGCGGCCAAACCGCCACAAATTGCTGAAGAATTGAAAGTATACGTTGCAGCGGGGCCGTTTACTCAGTCTAACGATCTTGAGTTTCAACCTCTATGGGAACTTTTGACCAAAGTAGCGGAAGAAGAACCAAATGTTCTCATTCTAATTGGGCCTTTCCTTGATCACTCTCATCCAAAAGTTCAAGATAATTCGCTAACTTGCACTTATCAAGAATTTTTCAATCAGTTAATCATTAGAATAAAAAATTATTTGACTGGGTAAATATTGCTTTCTAAGTACTAAAGTAATTTAAAAATTCAAGAATAGAAAATTAATTTTTTGAATTCACAGGAAATGCACACAAGTTGTATTAGTCGCATCAAGTCGAGATGTGCATCATCACGCAGTTTATCCAACTCCAGAATACTTCATACCAAAATCATTGCAAAGTCCAGAAATCTTTGTTTTACCCGATCCCTGTACAATAGATATTGATGGTTTAAGAATCGGCATAACTTCGATCGATACTTTGATGCATTTGGGCCGAGAAGAAGTTGTACTGTAAGTTGATAGACATTATTATTTTTATTATATTCTACAAACATGTTTTGCATAATAATTAACATGATGATTTTTCTTTTATAGAAAACCGTGCAAAACTGATAAGCTCAGTCGATTGGGCAATTACATTCTGAATCAGGCTTGCTTTTATCCACTATATCCTCCTGCCAAAGAAATCAACATTGATTCTCAGCTGTGGGAAAAGTATGCTTTTCTAAAAGAAAAACCTCACATGCTGTTGCTGCCATCGGACATGAGATACTTTTGTAAATACATCAACGAATCGGTTATTCTGAATCCTGAGCGATTGAGTAAACGCACATTTGCAAAACTAAACTTCAAACCATGCGTTGATGGTTCATGGACTCAAGAGAATATATCATGCGAAGTTCTAAAAATTTAATTTTAAGATTATTGTTAAAGATTTTTGTACTATGATAGTTTGATTGAGTAAAAAAGTATTGGCTCTAGACGAGCACAAATTACTGATTACAGTCTAAGAAAATGAAACAAAAGTTCATGTTGAACCCGAAATTGTATTGCTAAGTTTTATTAAACTTTTTTACTAAATGTCTTTTGCCAATTATTTGTTAACGTTAATCGACGATACGGAAACGTAACACGAAGAAAATGCAACAAGTATTGCTTCTACCTTATCTTGAGAGGAGGCCACAATTGTACATTTTATGCGCTACGTTATACGTATTCGCACGATGTCGCCACCGCACAAGCGCCCGAGTGGCGACTTCCGTCTCGTCTCCGTGCGGTAATAACGTAACGCGCCGCGACGAGCGAGCCCTGGCGCGGCAGTCGACGCGCGCATCCATGCGAACCGAGCGCGGCATTGTAAGCGCTCTATATACATATATATGTTTAAGCGCTTTTTCGAGCGAACATCACCCCCACGGGCCTGCACGGCGAGCCCGAGTCAAGTTTGCTGCAGCAGCAGATCTCGCAAGCCTTGGCGAGTGCGTGCGAACGTCATTTCACCGCGTTTTAAACGTCTCAGCTCTTTATTAACAGTGCGCGATGCTGTCTGCTTCGCGACAGTTACATAGTTAAATATCCGCATCGAACGATCTGTTCCATCTCGTTCATCGCCGTTGGCGTACAGTTATATAGTCGTCGCCGTCGTCGTCGTCGTCGTCGAGGTTCTCGCAACTTTATATACAAAGAGCATCCAACTTTAGCCCTGGCCCTCCTCGTCTAGTGTGCCATTTCACTGCATCGGGGAGACTACTGCACTCCGCTTGCATCATCGTTCGCGTCTCTCTGTTCGATATACACAAATGCACAGGTGAGTCGTGTACACGTAAAACTTGATCTTCCAGCGCCGTGAGCGAGTGCCGCGCATAAATTAGCGAGAGCCCCATGATGTTTTATTTATTCGATCGCGAGAGTGAAAGAGAGAGATTACATAGTCGATCTTGGCCGTTGCTTGCTAGTATATAAATGGACTGGCAGACGCGTGCAAAGTGCAACAAAGAGAGAGAAGTGGTGGAGTGCGTGCGTTATATTTTCGCGAGGAGAGCTTCGCCATCTTTGTTTTGTTACATATGCATATAGATATATATGCATGCCAGCGTAAGTTCGGAGTACGAGTGTATACCTTGAACACGTCTTCTGTATCACTTCATCGTTACATTTTAGTTCCTTTTTGTGGGTGAGCTAAGATCGAAATGCAAACAGTCCCTTTAAAAAACTATTGAATGATCAGCTTTCTAGAGGTCGCGATTTGCACATGTGTATTTAAATTGAGTTACATCAACGTCCGCTATAATTCTCTATGCAGGTTAGGTAAGAACGTGCACTTATTTGCATTTACGTGTGCATTACACGAAACAGTTTATTTTCATTGGTTATGATTAATGTTGCTGTTTATAATGAGGCTTGCTTTGAATTTTAACCGGTGAATACGTGTAAACATCAATTTAATCAATTAGATATTAAATCTTCTTTTCTACAGTTTTTAATGAGCAGTATTGTTGTTGTATTTCTCCATTTATAATTTTTTGGTAATATTTTTGCCAAATGTTCTTCTCTATTGTGTGGTTAGTCTTATACTTTTTTCACAAAACTTTTTTACCTTTTCATAAGAAAGTACATCTAATTTAATCTTCTGAAACTTGATAAATCCCGTTTTTTATATGATTTGAACATGATTCTCTGATTTATAAGTAAACCTGCAATAAATTTGACTGCATAAGCAAATGAATTTATTGTTAATTGATTTTTTTGGTAATATGAAAGTTTTATATTATTGTACCAGTGTTTTTTGATAATCTGACTGAACATCGACTGCAAAAAGTTTGGGAAGTACAAAAAATTTGAGATTCTTTAAATTTGTTCTAATAAAGCAGTACAGTGTTCATTTTATGCAACAATCATTTTTATTGCTCACGTTATAAGTATTGACAAATAATTTTGATGGATTATTTTATGGCTATTGGTATTTTTGTCAAATACTTAATTTTTTAATTCATGACATCTCTAGTAACTCAGCAATAGTCATTGTTTTTTTTCTCAAACTTGTAACATCTGTTTAGTGTTTAACTTCATTACTTATGCATCAAATTTCTAGGGAAAGCATACCATCATAAATATACTGCTTTATTTCAAATTACTTCATCTCAAATTTTTTGTATTTTTCAGGGAATATCTGGAATTTATTAGCAAGATAGTTTAACAACAGATACCAAAATGAAATATAGTTTTGTATTTCGATAGGGCATTGGTTGAAAACAAGATTGTACATGCGCATGTAAGTTTAAATAATTTATTCAATAATATTCATTTTTAATTTTTGTATAATAACTTATACTTTGTTATAGGTTCTGCCTCTAAATTTGTTTGCACAATTATTACGCAGTTAAACTGCTGCAGAATTTCATTGCAGTTACCATTTTCACATTAGTAATTTAAATGCGTTCTAGTTTTAACGACAATATGGGGCCTACTGTTAAGGATTCTCCTCCAAGTAGCCCTAATTCTGAAAGCATGGGAAGTTCGACGTCAACCAAAAGAAAAAGAAGAACTCACGACGGACCTACATCAGGTGGATCTCAAAATTTTGCTCATGCATCCCAGTATGTACATACTGAATCCAAATATCAACCTAAAGAAGAAAAAGAACCAAAATTATTTGACAATGGTGTTAGTGCTCCACATATGTTAGGAAATCAACTGAATCCTTCATCCTCAATGGCACAAAAAATGTCCGACACTCTTTCACAAGAAATGAAAGCTCATTCAATTTTCACCGAAGCAAATAATGCTGGAGTCAATTTGGTTGGCCCTCCTTTACACAGTCGTGTAATTGCTTCAGTTAAAGCTAGTCAAAATGCTGCCAGTACTTCTTTCACTTCTAACAATCCCGCAGGAACAAGTAATAACAGCGGAGTTCTTGGAAGTGGTAATATTCCTCAAACTTTAGATCAGCTTTTAGAAAGACAGTGGGAACAGGGAAGTCAATTTTTAATGGACCAAGCGCAACATTTTGATATCGCATCTCTCTTATCTTGTCTCCATCAATTGAGAGCAGAAAATTTGAGATTAGAAGAAAATATTACTAGTCTGTTGCAGAGAAGAGATCATCTATTGGCTGTTAATGCAAGACTTGCAATCCCATTAACATCACCATCATCAAATAACAGTAAGCACAAGCCGTAAGTGCCTGTAAATTTGTCTGTATCAAAAGTCAAACTTGATTAGGACAACGTTTACAGTACTTGTAAAATCAAATTATATAGGCAACAATTAAATGAAAAACTTTGTTTTATAATGCAATAGGTAGTCATACATCCATTGTTGAAAATGGTGTTCCATCAAATTCATCAACTGATTCATCTGCTCATTCCCAATTTCCTCATAGATCATCAGCTACAAATCAACCTCAACAGAGTTCAACCATTAGACATGCCTCATCTGGAGGGAATAATTATCAAGGGCAATCGAATAATTTGATTACTCAAAATAACTCCAATAGTTCAAATTTGATACGAAATACTTCTGTTGATATGATACGAAGCATCCAAAGATAAAATATCTGTCCTATTTAAATTATACAATTTTAGTTATCATGTTATGTACAATGTTGAATAGAACAAAATTATGTAATAATGATAATTTTTGTAAATTTAACTATAAAATAGTAGTTTGATACTTTTACTATACCGGAAAGTTAGTTATAGCTATTTAATATTTAGAATAAATGGAACCATTGCATTTGTTTGATAGGTATGCAATTTTAGAAGTGGTAATATTTCCAATGAAATATTCATGTCCTCTCACTTTTAGGACTAGCATTCACAGTATTTCAAAACTTTTGATACACTTTCTATGACTTGGCAATCTTAATCTTGCTACATTTGTACAAATGTGGTTGAAATTTTTTAAAAAAATTCATACTGCCACTATAGTTAAAAAAGTAACTGTAAGGTCTAGAACACACCTAGATAAACTGTAATTATAACATTTTTGTATTTTTGAATAAATGACTGCAATTATTGTTTTATTTGAAAAAATTATTGTTGAATTTTTTTGAACTCGATTTTATCATTTCTTAACCAAGGTAAAGCTAAATGATTTTATTAAATGAATTATATAAAAGTGTCATGTCCTTGTATAGATAATATTTCCTAAATTCGCGTGGACATTAATTTCGTTCCATGCGTTTTTATTAAAAATGATAATGAAACAGTTTTTTTTTTAATTACGATCTGGAATAAAAATATTCAATTCCAATTAATTCGATCTATGCAGATATTGCGAGAAAGGAAAATGGAATCTCGTTATAATTACATCATCAGCTTAAAAACAAAGATAAAGTTTTAAATATTCGAGTGTATCGTTTTAATTTTCATAATTGCATTTTTAATGCGTCAACGTATTTAAAAGAAAAAAGTATCATTATGTCAGCCGAAGTGAGTAAAAAGTGATTTACCAAATTTTTTCCTGGACTATGCTTTATTTCTCTCGACAGATATATGAGGTACCTAACATAATTTTTTTTATATCCTGCGTTTAATTAAATTAAATCTTTGATCGCGATGCCCGTAAGGTCTTATTGATAGAATCAATTCCGAGCACTGAAATTTCGGTTTTACACGTTCATCCTTATTCAGATTCTGCCTAAAAAAGTTTCGGCAAAAATGCCAAATGCATTGTGTATCATAGGACTGGTTATCCTCGGTTAAACTTACGCCGCTAAATTTTGTACGTAAGCCAGTGGCTAACTCTGCTCCGCTAAATGATACACCCACGCTGTCGCGTATCGGTGCGTCTCTCTGTGTGTAGCCATGTGTGTACGTATATGTATAAGTCGCGCGCGCGCGCGCGAAAATTATTGCTCGTGCACGCTCGAACGCTAGTCAAGTTCAAGGCCGCTCGGGCTGCCCGATACACCTATTATACCGCCGTGTTGTGTGCGATATACGTTATATACCGCCGCAATCGAGAGCGCGAGAGTATAATACACGGCCGAGCTACATAATAACATTTATTCTATCTGGCGAAATCAGTCGGAGAGCTTCGGAGTCGGTCGGGAGCTGCTCCGGCTTATTACTACCGAGTGAGCGAGCGACGAATCCAAATGCGTTTATGGAACTCGAGATCCCTGCTGCTGCATATCGCGTACTCGACTCGTGCCTATATATATTTCGAACTCGCAAGTAGCGCATCTCGTTGGCATCCTATATAATATGTATGAGCGAATACAATGCGGATTTCGCGCCCGTGCCTCGAAACTTGTGTTGTTTACATACAACTCGCTCGATTATATGTGACGCATAACAAAACGATAAATATAATAAATCGGTTCGTTATCTCAAGCACCTTATGTTTACGAATCTGCATTTCCTTTTTTTAATTGTTCGATGGTAATTAATGTAACCTTCGAAATTTTTGCGCACATTATCAACGTAAATTAGGCTACACGCCGATGTAGACGGGCTGCGTATTACTGACATTTTGAATCGCAGAGGATATTCGGTAGGAGAAAAAGTATCGGCCGAGGATCTCGTCGATCGTAACGAGTGATATTTTCCAAGGCAAACTTCCAGCCAGAAAAGTTAATGACCGATTTTGTCTGCCCACGTCATCCTCGCTTGTAATCGTTATAGCCGTCGCCAAATTTTCGACGTTTTATGCAAAACTTTCTGTTAATTTGATAATTTATACTTTCGATTCGCCAGCCGAGGTGATAAGTAATAAATTCCGTTGATCTTTTTGTTTTATTCAGACGCGGTTTCTATCGCCTTTCTCGTTTGGCACAGCTTTAGGAAACCGCTCCCAAATTAATTTTTCGATTTCTCTCTAAAATTATGACATTTGAATTCGTACATGCGAATGTCTTGTAGCTGCTGCGCGACTGTTCTTGTGTTGACTCGAACATATACGTCATCGTTACGTATCAAGAATTGACAACCCGGAAAATCTTGGCTGATTCGATCGCAGATGCCGCTATATTGAGATTAAAATACATTAATAATTTTTCACTTGATTAGATTCTCATTGGTTGAGTTTACAAACTGAAATTTTGATTCACACTGAAAAGTTAGTAATTGAAATCACACTGACAAATAAGCTTTTCTAAACGATGCATAATTCTCAGGCTTGATCGATAATGCATTGTATGCGTGCACTAAAATGTGTCACAAGAACATGTACACCTTTTAGTATTATTATTTTCCATCAGAGAAAAATTAACTAAAAAGTAACTACAAACGAAAAAAAGAGAGAAAGAGAGGCGCCGGGTATGAAAAGTTGCATAAACATCCGAGCAAGACATTATGACATACTGAAAAAACAATATGTAATGCACACGGTATCACGTGTCACCGTCTTTAGTCATCGTGATGCATACGGTGCATCATGAAGATGCAGTTAAAAAACCACTCTGGGCAGTAAACAGCCGAAATCGGAATAATTTTGTTCGAAAGATTTTCAATGAAATCGAGGCTACGTATAACTATCAGAAAAATATTCATTGTTTGACAAGCTAAAATAATATAATTTCATATGCAAAACGCACGTATGTTCGTTAAGGACAAATATTATTTTCTGATGCACGAGTATAACTCATGCTCGAATAAAAAAATAATTGCACGATCGAAAGTAATACTTTTTTCATCGTTCGTTCGATTCGATTGAAAAACGAAAGTGAAAGAGAGAGAGAGAGAGATAGCTATTAAAGGGGGGTCGTTTTTGAATCGTCAATAATAATTACAAAGTAAAGTATCATGCCAGCGATCGTTTAGCCCGTGCATCATACAATTTTCGATGATTTATCGCGGATTGTAAAAGGGTGCGATTTCACACAACTTTGTACGGAAAACAAATGTAGTGGAAGAAAAAAACGATTATAAATCGTAAGTTTTAGTGCTCTCTCATCTCGACGCAGTCACGTATGCAGCGCAATATCTAAAAACGCCGAGACATCGTCTCCTATTTCGGATTTCGCACGCGCCGGCTCATACGGTGCACACGCGCGTCTCGCGAGTTCGGCTGCTTTCTTTTTAAAGCGCAGAGTGCATCTCGCTATGTACGAGTTTGTGTACGTGTAAGCGTCGGCTGCAGCTTAAGAGTCTCCCTAGTTCTCTCTCTCACTCTCTCTATCTCTTGCTCTTTCTGTGTCAGTATGCACGGATAGAGAGAGAGAGAGAGAGAGAAATAAAGGAAAGAAAATAAAAGGAGCGCAAAGAAGGAACGAGCTTCGAGCTCGCTCACGGCATCAGGTTCAAACGTCTGCCAGTGTATCTCTCTCTTCCTGCACATAATGCCATAATGCGCGTACAACACGTGTGAGCGCGTCTCCGTGTACGTGTATTATAATAGGTATCCAGTCTACTCTTTACTTCCTTTATTTTTTTAACGACGAGCAGCCACATAAACGGCTCTGAACCTTTAAAAACTTGTCGATGTCTAATATTTTTGCTCGCGATCGTTGGAAAATGAATATTTTTTCGCTCGATTTTAATTTTCCTAGGCTGTGGTTTGAATTATTTTTAAGGATTTGATATTTCGCCGTCGTCGCAGTAGCGACAAAAGCAATGCTTTTTTAATTCAAGTTTTCATTGAACTTGACCACTTTCTGAATGGACAATCGATAAATTTGAACTTTGAGAAATGTAAAGAAAATCCAAAGTTATCTGTAGTTTTTTTTTTCTTCGCGGGATGCATCGAAAATATCATCGCTCGAGGAAACAATCGTCTGTGGGGTAAAAAAATATTTAATGTTATCCTTACTTATCGGCGAGAGACAATTTTTTATTTTATAAAAATCTAACTGCATCTCAAGATACACACCGTCCTTGTTACATCATATCTTATTTTTCATTATTTCGTCTCGTGCTTGAATTTATTTTAATAATAATTTTCGAGCGTCTCGACACGTGCAGTCCTGAGCTTATTTTGCATGCCGCCGCGCCAGCGCATAATACTTGCACTCCGCGATACAGAGTAGCAAAAGTTAAGTGCACTGTACAGTACGGGTATTATTTTCTATTAGATCATAGTCTGGCTCGATAAAAGGGACTGGTTGCGGTAATAATTTTACTGGCGCTAGTTAGCGAAGTCGCAGCGGCAACAGCGACGACGGCGGCGGTGCGACGTCGGCTTTCGCAAAATTTCAAGGCCAGCCAGGATACATAATACAGTCTACGGTGCGCCAACGCCGGCCGTATTGATTACTGCTCGATTTTACTACACACATATATCGTACACGGCACGGCACAGTCGAGAACGTTTATTCGACTGTATACTCGCTAAACGTAACGTGCGCACCGAGATATACAAATAATGCGTTTGCAGCGCGACAAATCAACTTCGAAATGCTTTTTTCTGTGTTTGGCGCCTCGCCTGCTTATGCCGGAGAAATATTTTTTCTTTTTTAAAGTTCCCCAGCAGCCACATTAAAACCTCCCGTGCATGCATAAGTAAGTAAGTTGTAGGCCCAGTATTTATACAATGCGTGCCCTAGATACCTATTTTGCTAACCCTTCTTTCCATATGCGAGCCTCTTCCGTTATGTCGAGGCAGTTTCTCTCTCTCTCTCTTTCTCGATCTATTCAGTATATGCATACAAATATAGGACTCGAAAGCCAAGAAAGGGCAAAAGCCCCTTAGCCGAGGAACCTTGAACCCTTCTTCCCCTGGGCGCGCATAGAGTATAAGAGACCAATAATAAAAACAACCCCCTTTGGTGAGATGCTACATATACATACGAGGCGAGCGATTATGGCGCAAAAGAAAAGACTCCGAGGGGGTCTCCTCCTCTTTTCTCTTTCTGTCTCTCTCTCTTACTCGCTCGCGCGCCCGCTCGTATCTGCGTGTGGCTTACATTATAAGGTGCCATAGATTTATGGCAAAAAACGTCGTCGTAGCATCCAACGAACACCATTTACTTTTCGCATGTGAGCTCGCAAACTTCGGTATATAGGATAGATAGACAACAAAGAGCCGCAGCCAGAGTCTGGCTGGTCTGCGAGTAGAGAGAGAGAGCAAAGAAGCGAGAGAGTAAAGTCTCCCTCCTCGTGTATTAAACAACAACAGTCCGTGCCAATGCGTATATATGTATGTAGGTACGCTACGACGACGACGACGACGATATATACACATGCGATGTAGTCTGACGTAGCCGACGCTCCTCTTCTGTGTATGCGCCTATATATACACACACACACGAAGCATTTATGTACAAACACAGGCATAATCTCGACTCGGCGCGTCTATACGTATATATACATTTTGCGCGCATCTACACATCGCTATATAGTCGAGCTGCTATGCTCGAGTCTGCGTGCGTTTGTATACATGTAAGCTTACCCTACGTGTATATATGTTCATATATATACGATCTATGCGTGCTGATGCGCGAAGCTCCGAAGTGACGAGCGTATAGCACTATATATCTGTATATACATGCACGCTTGTGTATCTATATCTATATGCTGTATGTATACACGCTGCACAGGCAAGGAGATCGCGGGGAGGCAAGTGTAGCAGTAGCAGCAGCAGCAGCAGCAGAACATCAGATGAGCAAAGCACTCGCTGTGGCAGTAGTCGCGCACGGCCCGCAGAGCTGCTAACATCGCTCGCTCGACCCCCTCTAACTTTTTTTTTCGTTGCTGCACTCTCCAGTTTTGCCTCGACGATTATTGTTGTTCACGGACAGACACAGTTCGCCAGTTTTTTGTTGTCTGCTACTGTATGTGTTGACGACTATTTGGAAGAGGAGGAGGAGGTCCTTCGTTTTTTGTTTTTTTAAACGGTGGTGTGCGCGTGTCCGATTGGTTATCATCCGATACCAGAAGACGACGACGACAACTACTACTACTACTACTCGTTGTTTCTCAGTGCGCCGATTTCGTTGTGAGCCCGCAAAATCACGATGATTCTGCCGATATGATCGATCGACGCGATCGGCTATCCTACCTTTTCGGACAGTCTCTCTCTTACACAAGTAACTATCTGAAGCGATAGACTGCAGTCGATAACAACGTCCAAATATACAAGCGCATTTTTGCGACACGTTATAAAGCTTGGCCGAGATTGGCAGCCAACGGGGAACGGGTTTTATATAGTCAACCGAAAATACAAAAAACCTGCCGATTTTTATAATTCATAACACCTCCTCGTTCCACTTGCCAGGCCGCTAAATTTTTTAACTCAAAAATATGTACGAGACAGTCATGGACACTTGGATGTACGACATGGTGAGTATTATCTTTGGCCTTTTGTTGTTTTGTTTTTTTTTTTTTTGAGCTCGCGACAAAATCGAAAAAAGAGAGCACAAAGTGGACGCTCAGCCAGCGGATGATAGATCGAACGATCGATCGGCGGTCCGATGCGGCTGCTGCTGCTGCTGCCGCTACTACTGCTACTGCCGGCGAACCGCGAGACTTTCATTATCAAGGTCGCTCCGCGCCAGGCGCTCGCACATTACTTGAGCTCGTGTACGCGCCTCGTCATGCGAATTTGTTTTAGTGTATATATTTGAATTACGCTTATTAAAATTAATGCGACCAGCAGCGACGGCGGTTTATTTCGAATTCGCTTTCGTTATTCCCTCTTTATCGATTACTCGCTGTGCCTTTTTTTTCATTATTGTAATGCGATCAATGCATATAGTTGTGTGCGCAGAATTTACAAAATGCGAAATTACGAGTACGTGCGCGCGGCGACGACGAAACGAGGAAGAGCTACAACGTTGATATATTTGTGAATTATATTGACTCGTTTGTGCGATAATGTGCACGCGTAAAGTATATTATATATGTTTAATAGCCACCATTTAGGGGGTATTACGCGACATAAGAAGAGCGAGAGAGAGAGAATACACGCTGTAAGCGAGGCGGTGTGATTTGTTTTGATCTTGCGGCGTGCGGGATGGTGTGACAGGGAGAGAGAGAGAGAGAGAGAGAGAGAGACAGAGCGAACGCACGAGATGCTTTATAGATCGGATGTACACTAACGAATACACAGTGTATGTGTATGTGTGCGTGGACGAGGGAAAAATTTTTCTGTCGATTGTTTATTTACATTTTTTTCGCCTCGAGTCGCCGCAACGGGTTCTGCTATATAGATGATGTTTATGATGTTACTACATAAGCATTTTATCTCGAATAAAACATCTCGTGAGCATGAGTAACCTGCGTAATATACTTAAAATACCAGTACACATTAGAAGCGAGACACCTATTATAATCGCGATTTTGTCCGCATCCGAAGAATCGAAAGTTCTTACGAGTTCTGTCCGAAAGATAAACCCAATTGAAAACATTAAAAATTCATCATTTATCAGTTCGCGGAGAATGCAAAAATTTTGTAGTAAACTATTGCGTAAATGTTCTATAAGATTACAAAAAATGTATACGAGATATTAAATGTACGCGTTGCCTACTAACGAAAAGTGATATCTTGAAGCTAGTATTTTACATTGTGCGATGCACAACACACACACACACGCGTGTGTGTCTCGACGCGCGTCTCAGCCTACGTAAACCAGAAGTCTGTTATGCAGATACAAGCGTAATTTTGATGAAAAAAAAACTTAATACCGCTGCAGATTACATCACTAAGATTTCTTTTCAAACTTCTCGACTACATAATTGGATTCGAAATTTTCTTTTCGCGACAATGCATATAGCTAAGGAAATGAAGTTTTCATTTAGAGGGGGGCCCACTTGAAAAATATTTTCGTATGGTTTCCAAACGTAAAATTACATTTGCATTGGCAAATATAGATATATTTTAATGCATGTGTGCTCTGGTACAGTATATACATTCAAAGAAACGGACTCGCTCGAGCTCGAACTTTGATAGCTCTGCAACTGACCCTAATTGAAAAACTCGCGTTATGTGCCATTTTTGCAACAACCCTCCTGCGCATGTGTGTGCGACGATTCTAATGAACTTGTTATCGTCGTATTTTCCACAATAAAATTTTTCATCTCATTCGCACACGACTGACTGGCTTGCTTTCCATGTGCCGAGGAACGAGCCAATAAAATTGTACATCGACGCAATTTTATTCCGATGCAAGAGTTTTCCGATTAAAATGCAAATTTTGCACTTTTTGTCGGGACTTTACGAATTTTACGATCAATGAAGCCGAGAAAGTTAATTTTTACAGGTATTTCAATTGTACATCCGAGTCCCCATTGGACAAAAGAATTCACAATGTGCATTGCACATAGCAGTCTATTTATAGGGGTTTGACACTGAAAAAATATTTATTTGTATTTACTTTCGTTCATAAAAGTTTACAAATTAAAAAGACTCATTCTACATTTCGTAAAAAACAATATTTTTTATTTTAAGTATAAATGTTTTAGTCGGTATAATATGATACAATATAATATTACTTTTATATTGTAGGCTTTTTAAAAATAATTCTGTAAAAATTGCTCGTATGTGTTCATGAGAGAAGTGCGTTCATTTATTTGAATACATTAATTATCATTTTATATTTGAATTATAATTTGTATTGTCACGAGGATGATTTGAAAAACTCGATTTCTCGTCGAGTAGCTGTTTAATAGCTTTTTGTCAAACTATGACCAATCCCACTTTAAAAATAGTTACTACGTATGAATTTGTTGTATGCGTACACTAGTGAGCGTGAGCAAGAACGGCCTTGAAGCGTAAAGCAGTTTTAAAGTCTCCATCTCGATGATCGGTGTTCCAAATTTTTTTTGCGTTCCCCACCTAATGCTATATCGATTATAGCTTTACTATTGTTCCGTTTAAAGCCAATCTTTTTATCTCCGCTAGAATTTCATTGATCCATGCAACTTCATGTTCATGTGCATATTTTAATTAGGCGCGATATTAAAAGTTGCTGGTTTATTGCAAATTAATCGTCACATTGTTGGGATATTAAAATCTCAATCGTCATGAAAAACAATCGGAAATGTGTTCGATGTTCCAGCTGTACAAGCGGAATAATATAAACTGCACGTTGTATAAGACGGCCAATGTTATTTTTATTAATATTTTGTTGGTGCGCAGCCTTGATGACGACATGCGTTTTTCGTTGCAACTTTGAATGCGCTCGATTCCGCTTAAAAAAAGTCCCCGACGAATCGCGAAAGCAGAATCTATGGAGATTTGTGTTGTAAAATTTATGATAATCAATAGTCTGGATAAATGATGTTGGGTCGTGTAGAAATCGAGAAAATTTAGTTTTAACTTTTATCATGAATACGCGTTAAATTTAAAGATGTTATCTTATCACAAAATGAGAAATGAAACTCTTACCGCATTTTCTTTAATTGATCTAATTACTCATATATAATGATGCTTACCACTTATAAATAAAGTAATCCTCTTATCAAAATAATTAATTATCATTTACTCTAAAACAATTTTCTTCGTAACTTGTTGTTTTATGTAATCCTTTCTATATATATTTAAATTCCTAAACCAGGGGTTAAATATTGAATACTAGTAATAAAATGCGATCTCTTACGGTTTGAATGACAACAACATAAAAATTATTACAATTATTTGAAAGATGTAGAATAAATAGAAGCTGCAACTTCATTCATAAAACACCATCAAACAAGCTCTTGTTTATACGTCTAGAGTGCAAATAGAATTTAATAAAGCTTTTAAAAATAATCACGCTACGTGGGCTTTACTATTTTAATTTTAATTTCAAGCTAACTTTTCTCTTTTATTAAACGATAAAGAAAAATGTTTATTGATTTTCTGCAAACAAAGGAACGTATACGCCAGAGACGCAGCGAAATTTCGCCCAAAAGCAAGTGCCATAAATCAAATATATTACTCGACAGTAAATACAAAAGAGGAAGAAATGTTGCTAGACGTGATCTTTGAAAAGCGTGTCTGCCCCAGACGGCGGTGTGTATAATCCATACGAGCGGAGAAAAAGAACGTTCACTTGTATACCAGACGAGCCGTGGCCGAGACCTTGTACGTATCAACTCGCGCAACCCTGACCCTGTGATACACCCTGACGCTCAATATCGATTTTCACCTATACGTGTATATACTTACTCATACATGTGTGTACGCTTGTATGTCTGTATATTTACATGTGTATACATGTTAATGTAAAAAACACTTTTTTCTACCGAGCCATTATTTTTCTTGCTTTCAACTGTCTCTCGCATCTCGGTTGAGTGCAAGCCATTGAATTTGGATTTTTATTTGTTTTTTATTCCGGAATGACTTATATCTTGTGCTATAATAATAAATGACACGAAATAAAAATCAATGCGAAAAGGCGGGAGATCGGTAAAACGTCGTTAATTTTATTAAAACAAAATTCGACTTGCGAGAATACAGCGCTCGCGCCTTGTTTTTATTGCATTTTATTCCGAGTCACGAAATACGGAGTGAAAAACTGGCACATTATATTTCGCGCGCCGCCTACACTTGTTTCCCGATCGATGAACCCTGTTTCGGTGGTAGGGCTGGTCAAGGTCGTCTGAAGCGAAAAAGAAAAAGAATTATTCGGCTCTCGGTTATCGCAGTATTTTTCGACGGCGGAGCGACCAGACAATTAGAGCTGCGAATATAATGAGCGGAGAAATCAAAGCGCGTAATATGCAGATCCTTTAATGCATATGCAAGCTGCTATATGTTACAACATGATAAGTAAATAAATCAATAACTGCCGCAGCTGAGTAATTATATTGTAAATGCGGTTCAATCGAAGGATTATAAAATTGTTGCACGGCAAATAGTACAACGATATCTTATTGCTGCCGAGCCGCAAAGTAATCGACACCTCTGCGCGTTACTACTACTTAGTTTACATTTTCATTATTTTTTTTTTTTTTTTGTCTTTGGAGGAAATATTGCATTCTCCAAGCTGATCGATATATATATAAGTTTCAAGTTGCGAGCGAACAATGATAGAGTACGCGCAATAATCACTGTCAAAAGCTTCCTCGTTACCATTCCCTTACGTAATATCATTTTATACGTATTTGACAAGATTTGAGCATTTAGTTGCCGCACTCGACTATCTCGCTGCTGCTGCTGCTGGCAACGCGTCACACATCCGCGCGCACGCTCCGACTCGACATCTCTATACCACACACGCGTTTCTTCCCGTGGAGCGGCTCGCGATATTCGCGATCATATGTAGCCGATCAATGTTCACATGTAAAGCGGAAAATTGATCTCTTCCTCGATCAATACTCAGATAGAGCGAAAGAGAGAGACATGCATCTCTAGGTATACATATATTTTGCCGATTTCAATCATCTCTCTATCGTGTGCGCCTCGGGATGATAGGCTGTATACGTATTTCTATCATTGCGCTGGCGCTGCCTGTGTTACAGCACTCGAGAGCTCGAGCTTCAATTAAAAAGTAAAAAGAAAAAACCTTGTAAAAAATGCGACTATATCAGTCGCGCGGCGCATCGGAGAGCACACACACACACACGCGCGCGCGCGCGCACACACACACGAGAGAGCAGCGACGTTGTACCGACTGACAATTGAGAATATTGAATCCATTTCGCGTGCTGCGTATGATATATGCACATTTTAGCGTGTGTGCGACGAGCGAAGAGATGCAAAGAATCGCCGTGCGCGCGCGTGGTTTATAATCGAGATGACGATTACGGTAACAGCTATAAAATAGTGAGTAAGAGAGCGAGAGACGAAAACGTGCACGATCGCGGTGACGTTGTTGCTTCATAAGATATTACATATCAGCGCGCGCGCGCGGCCGATCGTACATGCGTCGCAGCGGGGGTTATAAATGGCACTGCAAGCTCTCTCGGATATTTGAATATTATATGCCGCGTGTTTTCACTGCGCGACCAATTACGAAATTATATATGGCTTCTTTCGAGAGTATCATATCGTACGCACTCGTAGATTTATTTAGAGAGAGAGAGAGAGACTTTCCTTCGACGAAACTGCACGCACACACGATTGCCTCGCGATCGCCAAGAGTGCATTGGTATATAAGAGAGGGCTAAAAGCAGGAAGTTATGAGTGTATCGACACGCGGAGCCATTCCATTTAATTTTTTTTTCTTCTTTTTTTTTTTTTTTATTCGCATCTTATTTTTAGATCGCGCAAAACTTTTGGGGAAAAACATCTTTGTTCCTCCTAAGCGCGCGCGTTATCGAGCGCGAATGCGCGTAATAAGCTTATAACATGCACGCATCGACTTGCGTATAAATTCATGCTCAAATTGATAATTTCCGCCGCTCCGGAATCGTTATAATTTTTAACGCGCTCGATTCTGCACTTTTATTTATGAGATTGCGTTAATTGCACTCGATCAATATTTTGAATGAAGGTGCGAAAAATTACTTGTAAATTTCCAATTATAATTTTGGCCTGGGCGTATATCACGCTTTAATTTTCTTATCCTCGAGCGAAATCGATTCGGCGCGATATATAAGGTTTAATCGCGCGCGCACGCAGGCGTTTTTCGTAGACTCGTCGCAGCCAACTAGAGCAAAGCTCGTATATATATACTACTACAGTTCGGTTCGAAGGTACATAAACGTCGTTTTGTTATATAGGCTCCTCGGTACGCGCGCCAGACGTCCGAGCCAATAATTCTCGTATTCGGAAAAGCTCGGAGGCTAACGAGCTACCATAACTTTCGACGATTCGAAGCTCGCTAAAAGCTCTCTCTCGCAAACGTCGTATAGCACAGCTGCTACGCTACGACAGTCGTCCATCGAATTGTCCTATTCCAGGTTTCTCGTTGTGTGTGTAATATTGTTAGTGCAAACGATGAAACATTTCTAAAGCGGTGGCAGTCGAGCGGCGGTAAATAACTCAGGCCAAGTCCCCGTAGCCATGAACTCTGTCGATCGGCTAAGATTATTGGCAAATTTGCGTCTCCTCTTATTCTGTTTCTCTTACTATTTTTCGACTCGCAACCGCCGAGCGAGCGAGCACGAGAGACGAGAAAGGAGAGACGAGAGGCAAAAGCGATTCCTCATTCATAGCGTATATATGTCTGTACGTAAGTGCGTTTACCGTGAGCGTAAAAGAGGAGGACCGGCGCGACGTCGTCGTCAGACACACATTCTCAACACTTGGATTTATATTTACAAGACGCATATGTACGTATCGTGTGTGCGTGTGAGTGTGTGTGCTATATATAGGCCTGGTGTAGCCAAGGACGCCTAACACACACACACACACACCGACACATGGACGACAAGATTTTGCAAAGGGAGAGAAGAGATAACAAATGTATACTCTCGGCGACTGCCATTGTACGGGTGCGTGAGTGTGAGTGCGAGTGCGTGAGCGAGCGAGCAAAGTATCTTTTGCCATCGGCTGTTTCGTCGAGCCTCGCTCTTCTAAATTTGCCCAAGCATGTGTGTTGTGTGCATATATATATATATATATATATGCTCGCATGCACACATGTGTGCACTTGCACACGTATACACTTACACGGCGAGAAGCGAGTCGGCCTTCGCGATCGCGGCCACGAGAACTCCTCGGAAAGTCAAGTTCAAGGCCAGGCAGCTAGATATATCTCTCTCTCTCTCTCTCTCGCACTCTTGATCGCCTTTGCTCGCTCGTTCGCTTCCTCCCACTATATATTTACGAATAGATATATAGATATTTTGCACTCCGAACCGAAGCTTCGGTGCGCCGCGCATGTGCATACTATTATAATGTGCCGAGGACTGACATCACATGCTATATTCCGCGCCGCTGCCACCGCCGCTGCTGCAGTGCGAATTGCTCGGCTCATCCCGTATTATATATAATATAATACTTACGTACATCGAATTTGGAGCGCAAGCGCGAGCCAGTCGGGAGCGCCTCGGAGTCGACTGCACACTCTGCACACGCGCTCTCATTCAAATATTTAAATGCATATAATACCAAACTCTTGTTTCACGATGTCCGATGCAGTTCTGCATGATATGCATTTATTTATTTTTTTCCAAGATTCGTCAAGATAATCTACGTGACAAGCACGAGTGCTTTTCGTGTCTTGGCTAAATCAAAAAATTCGATTATCATCCCATATTGTTTTATTGGCTCTTATTAGAACTTTTTGGTAAACAACTTTGTCGAATAAAAAGCATATTTTGCAAATGAGTGCTCAAATTGATTTTTTTTTTCATAGATTTGAGATTTTATTCTGAAATATGAAAGTTTTTGCATAACAAAAAATTAAATAAAAATCAAACTATGGTAAAGTAGATTAGACTTTTTATTTAGGTGTAACGTACAAATTGATGAATCAAAGTCCTTGAGATAAGCTTATTAATGTTATGGTATTTTTAAATCATCGTTTGAACGTTTGTAAACGTATGCGCAACGTTTGAGATCGATGAGTTAATAAATAAAATTTCAGGTGGCCCAGAGTAGCTGAAAATTTCTATCGACTTATCAATCTAAAAGTTGAATGACTGACATGGAATACCAGTAATATCGATTATCTATCCGCATACAACTGCAATATTTTAACATAATAATAAGATATATCGTTGATATAAAAGCGAGGCTTATAATCAATGCCGATAATTTTTTCGCGATTAATATACTAAATCAGTTCGAAATTTATTCGCTAATAATATATCAGTTGCAGAATATCGTGCGAAAACATTGACGTAGTATCGAGTGATACTTTGACGAAAGTTGAGAAAAAAAAATGTGTCTATAACGAAGATGTTTGTGTCGACCTCGTTTGTGCAGCGTGTAAGTGTCCATATACATACGTTAGAGGCCCTATAGCAGACCATACAATTGAGTTTACCAATTACTTTGTGCCGTGATTCAAATTGCCCCCTGAACCAAATAGCACCGTTCCATTCTAATATTATTGCAATTGATGTAATCGGGCCAAGTATCATTGAAGCTCTCTTTCTCTCTCTCTCTCTCTCTCTCTCTCTCTCTCTCTCTCTCTCTTGCTGCTAAAAGCATCTCGATTATATTATCGGCTAGTGTTTTTTTTCACTCCGCAACCGTTCAAGATGCATTTCGAGACAAAAGTATCGAACTCCACTCTGTTTATAATGCGGTTTGACGAATTTAATTTGAGCTCGAAGATTACTTTTGAGGTCAATGCTAAATAAAAAATAAAGAGGCGGGCTATATGATTTGCGAAAAAATTAGAGCAGGTGCGCGCTTCTATTTCGAACGTCGGCATAAGTGCGCGTGGTGACGTCGCGGCACATACGCCGCTCTGAGGATACTCGCCGAGATTCAGGAGCCGTTCACGTTTCTAAAAATGCTCTTATACATTATAGGTCCCACTAAAAATAGTAGCTTGCGCGAGAACACGCGCGCGTGAGCGTATAAAGAAGTGCAACCTCTTTTTCTTTTTTTTTTTCAGCGTGTCACGCGCTTATACTCATCGGCGCGCATTTTTATCGCGCCGTCGATGCACTGCCACTTTTTTTCTCGGGACAAAAAACTCTTTGGAGTATTTTGTTTTGCACATGTATGCGATTCTTTTTTTTCCGATCCTGTATTCTCGCATAATCCTGCGCGTGTTATTTTTCGTTGAATGAGACAGGTGATGAATTGACCATGAAAGAATTATTAAAAGTTTGATTTGAAAAGACGTTTTGTTAATGTACTTCTTTTTTTCAATGAAATTTCAGGTTTGCATGATGTCAGGAAATCCGACCGAGAATATGATCGGCAACAATAGGACGACCATGCCGAACATCAAACAAGAACTGGAAAGTCCCGCCACGCCGACTCCGAATTATCAGATGTGCTCGCCTACCACGACGCTGCAAGCACAGGAGGTACTCAATAATTTCGATTGTCTAAAATAGAATCAAAAATTATGATTTCCCTTACTAGTTAGCTTATTGAATGAACTTGTCGTATGCCTATTAATAAAGTTTTTTAATTTTATTCTTGTCATTATTATTCCAAATAATCTTTACGACGTCGAGAGGCAGCACTATATGATAAAGATTTCAAGTTATACAATTTACATCGCAATTTCACTTTGACGTAAGGTGGTTATGTCATGGAGGAGTTGTGCATCATTACGATAAAGTAGTATCAGTTTTACGCGTTTGCTTTCTGCTATGCGATCTAATTTTAATTATTAACGAGTTTTCTTGATAAATAATCGTTAAATAGATGCTGCGGGACAAAGTTTAGCTTTGTAGTCCAAATTTTTGGCTTGATTTTGAAAAACTGAATGATCATCGAAACATTGCAATCAAACCATGAATGAGTCTCTTTATTCGTAGCATAATTAATTTGACATTGTACAGGCGCTGTGCACGAAGATAGATTTGCCAGATTATAGTGCAGGCAGCCCAGGGAGTCCTGAAATGCACCACTGCTCCTCGACGACGCAGCCGCTGGGCACACCGGAGGTAATTTTATAATAAGATCCATAAATTCATAAGCTCCATATATATGTGTTTTCATGTATACATGTATTTACGAGTTGCTAATTTGTACATTACATTATGCATCGAATGCATAATCGTCTATCGATTAGTTTGCAACTATTTGAGTTTATAAAATTATGGTTTAGAGAGTAGAATCGATTTTTAACAGACACTCATTATGTACAGGCTAAAAAAGTTTGGAAAAAAGTTTTTAAAAAGTTTTAAAAAAATTTTGAAAAATAAACGATGTAGCGGCTGCAGTTATTGAATTTGACACTAACGCATGGCCTTAACATTCCTCGAAAATTATTCACAAACTTGAAATTCTATTTTTTATTTTTAAACACGATTGGTCGAATGCATTTTTGAAGAAAATAAGTGAATTAATTGACAATTGAATAATCAGAGATATTTTTAGACCAAAGTCTGAAAAAAGAAATACATAAACGAAGAAAAATTGAAGTCTCAATGCTGTTAATAAAATGATTATGTTTAAAATTCTGGAGAACTTTTAATTAGATATATCGATTTGACAGAATGAAATCAAGATATTATACTCAAGCATTGTATATTTTTTGTCATGAAAAAAAAAAAATGTAAATTGATGCAGAGAATCGAATAAATTCTTAAAATTTGTTTTTGTTTTAATTTTAGGATAGCGCCAAAGAAGAAGATATAATGCCTAGAAGGCTGTGCCTTGTCTGCGGAGATGTTGCTAGTGGTTTCCATTACGGAGTAGCCTCTTGCGAGGCATGCAAAGCATTTTTCAAGAGAACAATACAAGGTAAGAGTACGTAGTTTCGAATGATTCAATTAAAGATGAAAATAACTAGATATAAAGTGAAATTGATTTGAAAAGTTGTCAAACAAAGTTCTCAATTGAAAATTATTTTAAAATATTGGCATTAAGTCTATGAAGTCATTGAGCTTTAATCATTGTGCAGTTTTTTCTAAATGTTTCGTTGAAATTACGTCTCAGTTATTGCATTTAAATTATTTAAATAATACCATAAATTCATTGCATAAGAAACTTGAAGGCAAAATCATGTTTTATTTATCTGACAAATATCTTACGCGTATTTTTGAGATTTAAAAAGTAGTGACTCGTAGTTTGGGATTTAACCCGGTTTTTTTTAGTTATACCGGTCAATGAACGCATGTAAAATACGTACTCGAGAGCTAAAAAAATCGATGACTGAGAGCCATTGTTTTTTTACCCCGCAAATTTGTTGAAGTTTTTTGGCTACGAATGCGAGCGACGTGTCAAGTCGATTTCATTTTCAACTCCATAACAACCGACCGTGCATAATAATCCGTCCGCATGCATTGTGAAATAACGTCAGTGTATACACATTCAGTTGTATATCTGGCAAAGAGCTGCCAATATAATGGTAAAGTAGCGAGTAACTTCACAGGTAACATCGAGTACACGTGCCCGGCCAGCGGCGAATGCGAAATAAACAAGCGACGGCGCAAGGCTTGCCAAGCGTGTCGTTTTCAAAAGTGTCTACGTCAAGGTATGCTCAAAGAAGGCGTCAGGCTCGATCGAGTACGGGGCGGACGTCAAAAGTATCGGCGCAGCACCGATCCTTATGTGCCTGGCAAAAGTATCACGCTCGAAGGTAATTCATTGCACTTTATTTATTTTCTACGCGTGCCTCGATATTTTTTTTAACTCTAATTCTTGCTACTTCAGTGATAAAAAAAACTGCAGAATTTTGAAATTTTTTTTCTAATACCTATTAATCAGTTTTATAGCTTGACATAGTAATGCTAAATATTTTGAAGCATTTTTTTACACCTGCATCATTAGTTAAAAAATTGATTATTGAAACAATTAACATTCCTTTTTTTGTGTTTTTACTTATGACTGTAAAGTTTTTAATATAAATATCGACATTGACGGATACCAACTGGATTTAAAAATAGTTTAGAAAGCGGTACTATTCCTCGTTTTTAACATATTCGTTTACTAATATCTAGTCATTCATGAACCGTTTTATCAGAAATTTTTTTTTGCTTTAATGTTTCAAGCTAACTTAGGATCATCTGGCTACGCAGAATCAATGAGTAAGTGAGCTGTATGTGTGTTTGTAGTTGTTGCTCAATGTGTTAAATTTTCATTCGTAAGCTTTAGATTCATCTTGTCTTGTGTAGATAGAGCAAGTGTGCGTTGATTTCATGGGTAGACAATTTCGCGCTGTTAACAGCGGAACGTTGATCAAAATTTTATGTTGTACTTGTATCATAAAAACAAACAATTCAACGCAATTAAGCTCGAGCTATTATCAAAGCATCAAAAGCAAATAACGATATATTTACAGATAATAAAATGGTCGAGGCATTGATTGCTTGCGAACCTGACATGCTTCAAGTATCGAATCTATCACACACCATGGATCCCGATCAGCGGTTTCTCGGTCAACTATCGGATCTCTACGACAGGGAGCTCGTTGGTATTATTGGTAAGTACATTTTTAACCAATAATTCAGTGTTCAAATTAAAATCACTATTAGTACGATCGAAAAATTATTGTTATTTTAATGTCAGGCTGGGCCAAACAAATACCTGGATTCAGTAATTTACCTCTGAACGATCAGATGCGACTCTTGCAAAGCACTTGGGCCGAGATACTCACTTTCAGTTTGGCTTGGCGAAGCATGCCCAACACTGGAAAATTAAGGTTCGCTCAAGATTTCACCCTGGACGAGAGATTGGCTCGCGAGTGTCATTGCTTGGAGTTGTACTCTCACGTAAGTATTTCAAATTATTGGCATGCCTGGTGTTGATACTATGGACAAAAAAAGAAAGAATCTTACCTCGAAGTCAGTGCAATCGTTGAACGTAACTCTTGTATCGTCCCCAGTGTATGCAGATGGTCGACAGGGTGCAACGGCTCAGCCTGTCTCGCGAGGAGTTTTACGTGCTCAAGGCCCTGATACTGGCCAACAGCGACGCAAAACTCGACGAGCCACAGGCTCTGCAACGCTTCCGTGACTCCATCCTCATGTCGCTGTCGGACTGCGTGGGCGCGGTGCGGCCCGGCCAGGCGCTGCGCGCCAGCCAGCACATGTTCCTAGTGTTGCCGGGCCTGCGCCAGACCGACGGCATCGTGCGCAAATTCTGGTCCAGTGTCTATCGCACCGGCAAGGTGCCGATGAACAAACTCTTCGTAGAGATGCTCGAGGCGGCCAGTTACCGATGAGCAGCAGCAAGCAAGCACGTGACCACGACGACTAATTTCGACGACGCGCCCGCGAACGAGCCTTCTTCTCACTCGATCTTCTCATTTTACAGCCTATATCGTTGAGCCGATGCAAGCCTTCATTATACGTTGTACAAATGTGATCTAAACTAATTAATCCAACTACACTGTTATGTATACTATTGCAACAAACAAACACACACACACACACACACATATATTATATGTCAGTAATGCCTTGTACGAGTTAACGCGGATCCGTTTTGACTCGCGCTTATCTAGCTGTAAACTGAGATACACAATGGAAGAGAGCAAAAGATAATGATAATTGAAATGTATCAGTGGTTAAGGAGCAAACTATTCTGTTGTAATTTTAACGTGTGAAAAAAAACAAATAATAATAATGATTACGAAAAGTGATGAGCCCTTTACTCTGACCAAAAGAGAGATAAATTGGTTAACGTTTCAACCGTTGATATGCGGATTAGTACGTGTAGATATTCATTGTATAAAAGTGTGTAAGAGAATGAAAGGAAGATTGTAAAAAATTGAGAGAATGGGAAAAATTTATATATTGCGCGTTTTGTACGCAGAAAGGTCCAGATTTCTAGTGCAATTATTCAAATGAGATATAAAGTAAAGTACAGCTGAACCATTTTTCTGTTCTCTGTAAAAATATGTATAAAATATATAAAATATTTTTATGCTCATTCACATCTTTTTGTGTATGCAAACCATATTACATCGTTGAAGTAAATATTTAAGAGATGAAATTTTTAATCAATTTCTTCTCAAAATATTAAAGGCTATCTAGTGAGTAGTAAAAAGCACTCTACAAATAAACTATAATATTATAAAGATAATTTTTTCCAAGAATTGTGCACTAGTGTTAGTTTAATAAGCCATTGTTACGTTTGCCATAGAGACATATAAGCCTGGTTGGTCACTCCAAAAACTGTGTTAATTATACGCGAAAATTTTAATGATATTATTCATTTTCAACATTTTTATCTTCATGAGTTACATATCACTTTTGTAAATTTCACGTTGATAATTATTTTATTAATCTAAGATAAGAAAACTCTCAAGTGTCCTAGTTCATTTGAATTGTGTTTATTTTAAATTGAATTATAACAATTTTTCATTTTTGATCATTAAAGTAGAAAATCAAAAAAGATGGAAAAATATGAATTTATGGCTTATTAAAATTGTTGACTCACTTATTAACTATCAATGCTCATTATCAATTAATATCACAACGTTTAAGGAGTGTCCACTTAACGCTATAATAATTAGATTCTATCACGAAAAAGAACCAAAATTTTCAAATTGCTAAATTTATGAAAATATTACTAGGTGTTGACCTAATCAAATTTTCATCGATATTTATTAATATTTGTGTACTTTATTTGCTTTTATATACAAATGGAAAATGTAGTTCTTATATTTATTATGTTGGCAAAAATGCTAAAAATGTTATTTTATATCTCAAATTGCATAAATTTTATCATATTAAGCTAAAAGCAAACATAACGAATATTTCACGTGACAATATTATGTGAAAAGATCTTTAGCAATCTTGAGTTATTAATACCTTTCAAAGGAGTCTCTAGAAAGTTAAGTTTTTTCACATTATCGTTATTTTTATTTTTGTTTCACGTCGGTATCTCTTTCAACTGATTACAAGTCTTCTCTTTTTACTTGAAATTAGCATTTTATTTATTGCGTGTTTATTTTCGTTATGATTGCCAAATTGGTTGATTGAAAAATTGTGGGAATTATTTTTTACTAATGTTCAAATTTTATTTACCTAAAAATTTTTGATTTGGTGAAATAAATTATTATTGTAATACAACGTTACTCAATTTTATCAACGTTACATGTATGAAACACGAGCCGCTTGTATTTCTACATTGTAATAGGCTTTGATTAATTATAAACATAATTTTTTCCGTTCATTCATAAGGAGTTAATGTATTGGAATTGTAAGTGGCTTCATTGTTAAACTGTGATATTCATAAAGTGCGTAATATACGCACAAAATAATCTACGATGATGACACAATGAATTATAGAAAAATAAATGAGCGTAAATGAATTAATTAATCATGTTTTATTATATCTAGAAACGCTATTAGCATTTGAAGATCTTAATATAAAAATGATTTATGCTCACTTTTTAACATGAATGTAAAAATTAATCGTAAGTAACATCGTAATGGTATTAATATATCTTAATGCGAAAATTTAAGATATTATATTTTTTTACTTAGTTTTGTTCACCTCACCGAAATTTTGGTTCACCGTCATTAATTTTATAGATTTTTCGTAGAATTATGTATGATCATATTGATATTAAATATGTAGGAAAGTAAAACTTATTTTACATTTTCATGTTAGACAGTTCTATATCTAACATTGTTATATTTTTCAATTTGTTGGGAATATTTAAAATCATACTAATTCAAGAATTATAACTTTACCATATATTTTATAAGAGATTATCAAATATTACTCAATATGATGATGACTAGATTACTAGGATTTCCAATTCTATTATACACTTTTTTTCTTTTGTTTCAAGTGCAACACATGCATACCTAGGTCTATTCTCTTATTTAGACCGATCATCATGTTTCACACTTTTTTGAAATGTTATTTTGAATAATTTCCATAGAAAATAGACAGAATCGTTGCCATATTAGCATTTTTTGTGAAAAAATCATGTTTCCTTTAGAAGATTATCAATTAGAAATTTTTATATATATGCGTGAACAAATAAAAAGTAAAGTGAGATATAAGTGAATCAACTTACTTTGCGCTTACACATTTTCTAAATTCGAACTACTTTATTTCTTGAAAATAGTCTAGTATTTGTACACAAATGATCTATTAGTTCGTTTTAGTAATAACGTAAGAAAAAATTTTATTCACTATCTATTCAATTTCAAGTAACACTGTGCAGTCAAAATTTTTACTTGTAAATATTTACTAAATAGGCTATAATATCTGACCGATAAAAAAAAAAAAATTTACGGCAAAAAGTTAAATTTATAGACGTTGAATCTTGGTTCACGAATTGAAAAAAATTAATCATTGAAGAATAATTAAAAATATTTACATTTTTAAAGTTTAAAATCAATTAATGTGAAAAAATGCCAAAGGATAGGAAGAAATCTTTCTTATCATAATTGTATGTTATCATCTATAAACATAAGTTATTTCATGTAACTGTAAAATAATAATTTTTTGTATAAACATCAAAAGATGATTATATTTGTGTATACATATTACCACGATATAGGTATATTATAATATAAAAAAAAACCAAAAGTATACAAATTTTAGTGTTATATAAAACATGGGACATCGATGTTACAATATGGTAGATCGCGCACCAAAGTTTCATATACGTGCATATTTGTTTAAAAAAGGTCACTATCAATATTTTAATTTTAAAGCATTGAGTACTATTTATTAAAGCCATAAAAATAAAAATTTTGCAGTGCTTATGCAGTGTTATGCATTCATACTTTATAGTTTATTGTACCTGTTCTCATTAAAATGAAAAGATTGCTGCTGCTTAAAAAAAGTTAATAATATCGGTTTTGAACTGAATGAAAAATAAAATTTATTCAAAATTAGTTTTACTTAACATATATAAATTTATGTAATAATTACGAACGCTTATTAAGTTCAGTTGACGTTACTTTAAAAAATAATCTTTTATCAAACACTGTGTTAGTTTTAATACAGCTAGTTTGAAAATTAATAATTTAAATTATTATTTTGTTAATTAGTTGTACGAAATGATCAATTGAAGAATTATTTTTAAATTAAAGAACATTCGTTTTCATTTTATAACTGCCACTTTTAGTTTGTGACGATTCATTAAAAATTATTAGTTTTGATACTTGAAAATACAATGAAAAATGATTTGAGTTTTACAAAAAAAACTTTCTAATTAATTGAACGCGGGCTTGCTTTGAGTAAATTATAAACGTCGGGCCAAAAAGTTGCGCTACCCAGAAGCAGATCGAACATTATAAATATAATAATGATAAGCATTTCAAAATAGTCGCCATGACAACGTCTCTGCTCTACGCTTGCATTGTGAAAGTTTGATAATCGATGACTGTGGGTGAATGCAATGTTAAAATACGGTTGCATCACAAGGCATGTGTTTACTATTCGCGAAGCCTCGTTACAGTCTGGTTTTGCATAAATTAGAATGTTAATTTTATAGTATTTGCGCTCATTGAAAATTTAATGATCCTTTTTTACAAGTGCAGTCAAGGAAGTTTAGTGTGTGCGCGCGATTTAATTTATTCATATAGCCAAAGTGTATTGGAGTATTTCTCTCAAATTCGCTACATGACTGCGTGATAAGGCAACGCAACTCAATTAGTAAGTGCGCCATGTAAACACGTGCGTATTTTCCATTTTACGTAATTTTTAGCAAATAATTGAGTTTGCATCGATTGCACTTTCTGCTCTTCTTTTTTGTTTTTTTTTAGAACATTGCTGAGCTTTACTTTAATTTAACGTTGTAAATGAAGTAACTTCGGTAAAGGGCTATCGTTGGGATTGCGATTAAACTTGACTCATTATGTATTACATGAATTCAATTTAGATTAGTATGACAAGTCCCGACCGGTGATGACTTTCATTCCAATTTCGCAAATCCATCGAAAAACCATAGAGTTTGAATAAAAGTACCGAAGTAGAGTCAAAACTCCGAGCTCTTTGAATTGACATCTGTGAAAGACATATTGTGCTATACATCGTAGATACATCCACGCGCTCTCATACTCTCTCGGTCTCTGGCAAGGCGTGCAGTCATAGAATACGGGGCAAAGTATTGCGCAGCCCAAAGGTATATGTATTTGTAACCCGTGAGATTCGCGGGTTTTGAGCGGTATCCTGAAAATGTGCCAAAAAACGTTATTCTGAAAAATCGACATGTCATGTTCAGAGGCTCGCGCGCTTTGAGATACACAAACAAACTCATCCAGCGAGCAGCAGCAGCGAGGGACCAGAGAAAAAAAGAGGATGGCTCGTGAGCGTACTTTGTGCACGCGCGTGTACGTATGCTGCATGTGTGTGCTGGTGGTGCAGCTGTGTGCGTCGGGTCAGTTTTTTTTTATGTACTAAGCGCGTTCAAGTATATGCATATATATGCGAACTTTATGGTGCACGGAGGACGAGAGAGCGAGTACAAATCAACACGAGTCGACTCCGGACGATTCGTTTACTCGCGCTCACTCGCTTGCTTGCTTTTTTTTCGTGCACACGCGCCTTTTTTGTCGATCATTACACGCGCGAGCTCTGCTCTGGGATCGCATCGCATGGACCACATTGTATGGATTTGGAAAATTTTTCGCATCGCCGCTTCTCGTTTGTTTATATTCGCGATCGCTACTGCCCCAGAGCCGCTCGTGAAATATGCAAGGATCATCGTTCGTTCGACCATCGATCGACGTTCGCTGATTTGTATACCCAAGATTCTGCATTTTTCATACGCACATCGCCTAGCATTTTGTCAGGGTTTTTTTTTCCACCCTCGCGCATCGTATCATAAGGGCCATGAATTTATTCACTTAGCTTAGTTGCCGCATGTATGTATTACGTATACATTGTACATTCATAATATGTCGGCATGTTCGCGTATGAAGCTTGCATACATCAAGTACGCCGCGTCTGTGTAACTGGCTCATTTATTATGTAGCATGCGTGTGTGCGTACACAGACTCAAGTTAATGACAAACTACACTATTAAGCCCAAGTGCTCAGAGAGTGAGAGAGACAGGGGAAAAGAGAGCTAGACAGGCCAATTTAAACATTTCCTCAGAATTATTTTGTTAATTGATATCTATGATAAAATGTAAAATTAGCCATTGTTCGACTCTTGTAATTGCTACATATACGCGCAAGTATAAGTGTCGTGCCATTATACTTTGTTATGCATGTAATAATGCGTCAACATATATTACATTATTTTAATGCACGCTGTAAGTACGCTAAAATGACAAAGCACTCAACGTTTTACATTAAAACGAGGATAGTTGCGAGAGAGCGTCGTCGTCGTCGTCGTCGTCGTATTTATGCAAATGCTCGAGTTTAGTCGGCGACATTTGATCAACGATCCGCGGCGCGCATATGCACGCCAACTCGCTCGCGTATGTGTAGTACTTGTTGCGGGGCATCGATGAAACTTTTTTCGTATTTTAGCCCCGATACGAGTTCAACTCTCGAACGCGCGAATGTATACACATCGAGCGATCGGCGCGATTGTCTTTGATATGAAAGTCGCCGCCGCCGTTCGCTTTGAGTGCAACAAAGTTCGACTCGACACACACACACACACACACACACACACACACACGACTCGCAGTTACGCTATATAGCTTTTAAATCGCTTCGCGCGCGAGTACATGTCCTAGTAAAGCATAAATGTGAGCGTCGAGCGATGCGCACGCTTGCATAAATGTATAATTATATTATAATGATTACGAGGTGCGAAGGCTCCTTTGCAGTCTGCTGCAGTGTATATATCGTATCGGCATCGAGAACTTCTGTATAGTCAGCCGAGTTTGCGCAACGCGGACGATTGCATTATTATTGGAAGTATATCTGAATAAAAGTATGAAATGATTGAATGGAAAACGGTCGATCAATATGATAAAGCGAACAAAGCGATATATCCCTGCAGCATTTACGACGACGACGACAAAAAAAACTTGGGCAAACTTGGCCATACAGACAGCAGGAGCGACGGAAACAGCAGCTTTCCAGCTCTCCATCTCTCTCTCTCTCTCTCACTCTCTCACTCTCTTTCTTTCTCTGTGTGCGTGTAAAGCGTGCAAGTCGGTGTGTATGTGTATGTGTGTGTCCAATCTGCCGGAACTTTTCCGCTCTTAGTTCTTAATTCAATTTTGCGATCGCGCGCATTGCACCAGATTCTTCCGCGAGCGGAGCGGCGCGACATGCGAAAACGCCCAAGCGCATATACGATAGGGAGAAGAAGCAGCGGGAGAAGGAAGAAAGAAGAAGAAGAGAAAAAGAACGAAGAAGCTGCAAAACCCGCCCGAGAAATAAATCGAGCTGGAGCTATAAAGTTTCATTGCTGCGCCGTTGCTTCGTCGTGCAGCGGCTATATTGTTGTTGCAGCCTTCGGTGTGTATATTATACATATACACAGGCATACATATATAATGGCGCGTTCATCGCGCACCGGATATTTGCATCCGATAAAACCATGCCCTAAATAAGTGCGCAGCTTCGCGATATATCTGTATACATTCGGGGGGGAGGAGAATTTTTATTTTTTACCTGATTGTATCTAAGAAATGAAAAGCTCAAGCCCGAGTAAATCAATGCGGATAATTACCGAACCGGATGCACAAAAAAACAACAGCAACAGCAACAACGAAGGATATTTATTTTCCACAGATTCATCAGGATGAAGGAATTAATCGATATTTAAGCCGTCTGTGTGCACTATCAGGAGCATCAACCTGCGACCACATTAATACATCGTATACCGTACGTTATACAATATATCGTATATCTATACATGGACTAAGCGGCGGATATTTACGGCGCATATACAAACACCAAAGTGCCCTGCCTGCAAGTCGCGCATCACAATAATAACATAGCCCTGAGAGCGAGCGAGCGAGCGAGAGAGTGAATCTAATCTCTCGTCAGCGGTGCCAGTCATGTTGCGAAGCTCAGCAGCCGTGTCTGTCCTTACGTCGACGCTGCTACTATCACTGCTGTTGCTGATGCCACTCGACGCCTCGACAACGCACACTGGTAAGCCTCCCTTTATTATATTATGTGCCTATATATACGTATAGTATACTACTGCGACGCGTCCGACCGTCGTCTACGTTATAGTAGCTACACTTTGCATACTTCGACTACTTCTTCGAGTGCAAAAACCCACGCTGCTCTACTCGTACAACCGTCGATGCGTCGCGTAAGACTCGCGCCCATGCAACTTATACATTTTTGCACACCCTTTCGTTAAATACTTTTTTTCTTGCTGAAATTTTGCATCGCGACAGAAATCGAGTTCTTTAATAAGATTAAGCGAGACGAGTTTTTAAATAGTTACTGCAGGAATTGGTGCATCGGCACTCTCAGCTATATATACATCATTCGGAAGTTTTTAAATCTTCTTTCCATATAAATTTATTCATGATAAAATATTCAATCAACGAATCGGAACATCAAACAAGTTTTGGCATAGTGGCGCACATATTCCACGTGGCATCGTGTGCATTTTCACGAATTTTTTTTTTTGCGAGCCGCACTCGTACATACACCCACACACGTGCACGCAAATATGCATGATTCTATTTAACCATAACTAGGCCATCGAAGCTAGAGCTGCACGTATAGCGGGCTACGCGCTCGAGCTGAAAATGACATTCGGTCAATCTTTTCAATTTCGACGATCGAAGCCATGCGTGCTACATGCACTGTGTGTACTTTTTTTCATATGGCTCGCGCCGTGCGTTTGTGTGTGTGTGTGTACACGTATACTGTGTATACGAGAGGAAGAAAAAAAATCCCGTCTGGGAAGTTGCCGGTGAGCTGCAGCGATTGCTTTTTCAGCATCGCTGAACTGCTGCTTTAGCGAGCTAAGTGACGTCGTTGCCGCCGTCGCCGGTGCTGCTGCTGGTAGCGATGCAGTCATGCTCAACGAAGACGACGACGACAACATGACCAGCTTTGACATCCATTTGAGGCCAAGTAAAAATGTCACGCTGGAAGCGACGACTTGGCCCGAAGAGGAGGACGGAGAAAAAGTAGTCGAGGTGCCGTTCGGCAGCTTAGAAACCGACTGGTCGAGGTTGATGCTGTTGCTGCAAGAACTGCGCCAGCCGGAGGGAACGTCGGAGGACCGGCATCAGACCGAGCAACATCTGCTGAGGCTCGTGCGGCTCGTCATTAAGGCATTCCAGAATTTAGCAGCCGATCGAGATCGATCTCAGACCACCCCTGATGCCTTTGACAATTTCACCGACATTTACACGTTAGTTATGATTCTTTTTTATCATTGTTTGTACTCATATTAGAAAATATTTCGTACAAAATATTTTTCTCATTGAGCTAGATTCATGAAAAATTACTGATCAATTTTTTTTGCCGATATCTCTTGATTGACACTGATTCCTCGATAATCGGATGAATGTTAACAAGAAGGTTAATCAAAATGCAGTTTTAAATAGTAGTTGGGGACAAAAATTGCTGCCATAGCTCTATTAATGAAATGAAAAAAGAAAGCTCAGCATATATAATCAAGCGAAGCGATGTAAATTTTGTCCAATCTATTCAAAGCAATCATCGCATCATACGGTTCGAGATCAATTCTATCGCGCCTTTTGCTCGACAACTTGTTGCAGCTATACAATTTTCGCGAATAATTTGTTAAAACGTGCGTACCAGCAATTCCACGAATCTAGCTTAATGAGTCAGTCGGTAGAAATGAAAAAATACCTTCGTTTCGCGGGCTACTGCACTAGTTGTATACACGCGTGCGAGTAGTTGGGAGCTCTATATTAAGGGTTCAATTAACTTTCTATTTCCGATCGTTATCATCGCGAACAGAATGAAGAAACAGAAAAATTTCGATACAAAATACAAAATATGCAGTAGCATCAGCAGCAGCAGCGGCGAAGAAAAAAAATAACAAAAAATCAAAGAGTGCATACACGACCGTAGATAGCGGAGTGCAAGTGTGTGCGTGTGCATCGCATGCGTATCGCGGGGGGGGGGGGGGGGGGGGNGGGGGGCGAGGGGCTACATCGGCGCGCGGCCGTGTACACACTCTCGAGGTAATATATCGATGGAAGCAAGCGAATGAACAAGAGAGAGGCAGGCATCGATCGATTTTTTAACGTAGTTGAAAATTCTTTCTAAGAAAACAAGAGAAAAATTTTTCCTACGCCTGCGGCGCCACTTGTAAAACATTTATGTTTAACTCATACATATATAGCGGATGTAGAGGAGACTACTCGCACGTTCTCTCTCTCTCTCTCTCTCTTGCAAGGCAGTTATAGTACCGCTCGGTGCAGAAGGCGCGCGCGCAAGGGCGCCTTATAAAAAAGCAATTCACCGAAGCTAAATCGAAAGAAAGTGTATCTCATATGTATGTATAGATCGCGTGTAATATAGCTCGTCGGCTCGTATCCTTGCTTGCTTGCCGCCGCCGCCCTAGCTATATCACTATTGAAATCATGGCGTAACGCGAAGCAGGTCGGACTTAACGTATACATTGTACGTCTCTCTCTCTCTCTCTCGTAGTAGCGATATATGCATGACAAGAGAAGAGCGATGAAGCCGAAGCAAACGAGAGCAGCAGCGAGAGCTCGAGTATTATTACCGAGCACATATCGGCAGGCGTACGTACCTATGCGCGTGCAAAAAACTGCGTAATACTGCCGGTGAAAAATTCAACAGCCAATATGCTCGCGATCGAGACTCTTTTTATTTTTACATCGCGACTTCTCGCACGGCAGCGGCTGCTCTCTCCCTTTCTCTCAAGAATATCTATATTCGTGACTGTAGTGCATTACGCGCGAGGCGTGTATCTAGAAGATATAAGAATGAGCGCCTTCGACTCGTGTCTCAAAAATTCCGGATGCTTAATCTTACTCCTGAGACGCCTCGAGTGTTTTTGAGCGATTATGTTACGCTGTACACTCGAGCATCTGATCATTTCCCGATGATGAATAATCCATTTTTTCAACTGGACAATTATAGAATTGAGACGAGCACCGAAGAGGAGGAGGAGGAGGAGTCAGTCGCCGCAACGACGACTTTGTACACCAACGAATCGGTGCAGTACGACGAGCCTCTGCAAATATCGACATTGACGTTTAATAGTAGTCTGCGTGGCAATAAATCGAATATGGTAATTATTAATGTACATAAATATATTATAAATCAGGGTTATAAGTCAACTGTAAACTTTGCACACGGCACCTCGCAGCGCACCTATTCATGTAGATCAATATTTCGAGTGACTGGAATATTAATAGTTTTGAATCGTTTCAATCGTTCAAAGCGAGTGACCTTGATTACTTTTTCGTTGAGAAAAATGAATGGTAGAAACTTTTTATTAAAATGTTAATTTCTCTAGTGTTAATAAGCGATAATTAATTGTAAATAACCAAAAATTTGTGCTTTTTGGAACATCTTTTTGTTATTTGGGATAATAACAAGAGTGGTTTTATTAATCGAGGATGAATTATTTATTCAAGCTTCCTGCAGCAAGGCTAAATATAAAAATTGAATGAGTCAGACGTCTGTCGAAATAATAGGGTACATCGATAATTAAAATTAGAGCAGAGAATTGAGATTACATTTGATGACTTTTTGACTTTCTATCGAGGCTGCTGTTAATGTTAAAGTGCGACAAACTGACTAAACGATTAGTAAAGTAAAATAAAGTGACAAAAATGCATGGATAACAACATTTAAATTTCATCGCCTTATTTTTCAAGGATCAAGTGGAAAACGACGAGGATCCATCGAGTGAATATTTTTTCAACCTTTCATTTCCGAACGACGAGGCGAAAAGCGACGATAACGTAAACGACGTTACCGAAGCAAAGACGAGCAGTGACACGACCGAGTCGAGTCTCAAAAATCTTCTCTCCCGATTACAACGTCGTAACAATACTCGTCCCGACAGCGAGATTAACGCGCCGGAAGCAGAGCAGGAATTAGTGAGCACGAGTAGCAGCAGCAGCAGCAGCAACGACGCCAGCAGCTTGCTCAACGTCTTGAACGAAGATTGGAGTATCGATGGGTTTTCCGCGCGATCGAAGAAAGAGGAAAATCTCACCCAAGAAATTTTGACCGAAGAAAGGAATATGGGGGAAACGACGACGACGGCGACGATGGCTTTGGCCGAGACATCGACGATGATTGGACTCGATAGTAACGCCACTACTACGACTATGTTGCCTGATAACATTACGAGTGTTGCCGGCGAGAATCAGACGGGGGCCGTGGCCCGATACGAGGATGATTGGAAATCGCCAATGCCCGAAACCACTGGCAGTCAAGGTAATATGTAAAGCTCGTGTGTATGTGTACGTGTGCGTGTGTGTGTGTGGCAATATCGCCGAGAGGGCCAAAAAACCCGAACCCGGCGCATCGATTTTTCCCTTTTTACCCACGTACTTTGTGCAAAAAATTACGCGGGCTGCTCTCGTCGGGGCCATACACGCAAAATGAGATTCCTTATGTCTGACTGAACCGAGAATTTACCACTTGATTTTTCAAGCGAGTGTACTTTGAGAATTTTCGATGGGATTCGTTCGCTGAATCAATTTGCTCTATCGCTCGGGCACAAAAATAACCCGTCTTTAAATGTATAAACGATATGCTGGAATATTTACGCTGGCCTTTCTTTGAAGAAACGACGACGACGACGACGATGACGACGATAACGTCGGACTCCTCTAGGCGTGCGTCGGGCTTTATGCGTCGGCTCGTGTCAAGTTCGCCGCTCGTGTTGTTGAACAAGGAGGATTCGGATCATCAACGCAAGCCCCGGCACGAAGACGCGAGCACGACCGGCAGCAGTGGCAGCAGTAGCAGCAGCAGCGCCGCTAATCTTCAGAAGAGCAGTAGCGGCAAGTGGTCCGTGCTGCAGGAGCAGTAGCAGCATGCTAGGAGGCAATATCGAACTTTTTTCGCTCGGAGGCAGACGCAATTTGACGAAAAAAGGTAAGGAGCTCTATCTTTTCTAGCCAGTGCAGCGCAGCACACAGCTCCTCTTTGCCCTCCTCCCTCCCCCTCCTTCTTCTTTTTATACCCGTCTCCTTTACCCTCGCTCTCTCTCTCTCTCTCTTTCTCGCGCTCCTCAGGCGTATCTTTTTTTTACTAACTTTCGGTCGCTTGGAATTTCCGGGAAGTAATTTATTATTGTTTGGCGAAGTTGGGATTGGCCTTTTTTTGCTTTTTTCTACCTTACTACAGAGAAAAGCAGCAGCCTCACGGCAAGCAGCAGAAGCAGAAGCAGCAGCAGCAGCGGCAACAGCAGCAGGTCTCGGCGATTTCCTTTGAAGTTTTTCGAGGATTCGGCTACACCGCAGCGCAGCGAAAGTTTTTTACCCTCTTTCTCACTCCCCAGAGCTAAAGGCTCTGAATTCCGAAATGCTTTGCGCTACTACCCAAGTAGTTTTGCATTTTTTTAGCTGTTTCTATACACGCATCTTCTAGCTCGAGCAAAGCGCACAATTTGTTATTTTGAATTTCGAAGAGCACAGCAGTAGCAGCAGCAGCAGCAACTCGTTGGGATTTTTTAACGATGAAAGTTTTTTTTCCCCCGAATCAGGCACAGTAGTACAAACAGTACTCAAAGTACATGTTTATTGCACTTATAGATTAGCGTTGGCCCCGTGCCCAGTTTTTCTTCGCGGTATAATAAATAAAATTCATACTAATCGCATTGCATTTTTCATTAAATGGCATATAAATCGACGAAGCGAGTTTTTGAGTTTAAAATCGTCCACATTTCCCAGGAAAGTTGACGAGTCCCACGAATGCACTGTATGATTTTTCTTTCCACGAGAAATATAAAATTTTGATGGGATTTTTCAGAGGCGAGCTCAGAGAGAAAAATATCGAAGGCGGTCTTTCAACTGGCACGGGCAGTAGCAGCGAGTGACTCTCGTGTATCGCAATCGTCGACGAAAAAATAATAATACGTATATATCACTTGGTCAAGAGGATGAAGCAGACGTTTCTACAAAAATTTTGGGCTGCACATACACTCGAGCACTTGTAATATGGCATATAATGAATACACGAAGTATACGATCAGACGCTTTTACGAAGCTTGCGGCGTAACTAACTCGCTCGCTCATATTATGTACGTGGGTCTATTCAGAATAGATTATTACGAGGAAAATACTCGAGGCAAACATCGTAACGAGTAACGGCAGAAGCAATAGTATCCAGACATCTCCTCTCTTCTTTTTTTTTTGCTTCCTACACCGCGCCCTATACGCCCTATACCGAGAGAGTCTAAAAAAGACGCGCAATCTCAAAGGCACTAGCCAAGATGCTGCGGGAGTATAGTACACGTCGCGCATACAAGTCGCTTCTCGCGTTGCGACTCGCGTATATTATATATAGCCGCAGCAGTAAGAGCCGCGACATACTCGGTTCTGCTCTCTCGCTCTCTCTCTCTCTCTCTCTCTCTCTCGTTCTCTCCCGGGCATTATCTGGCAGACATTTACACTCCATATACTTATTGCGCCGCATATTCTTGTCTTTTACGGTGCCGGCCAAAGAAGAAAGTCGTCGTCGTCGTCTTCGTGCGAGGTTCGCGCGAGATGCGAGGCGCACTTTACGACGAGTCGCTATATGTATAATAACGCAATACATACGCATTGTCGTATATACATCTATGCCGCGCGCGGCCCCGTATCTCGGCCACTGCGTCTTTTATAATGCGGATATGAAAGTATCTTTATTGTGTGACGATAAGACAGCCGTACTACCTCCTCCTCGAGGCGAATATATATGGAGTTTATATAGCATAGCTGCCGACTCGACGCGCGTATTAATTTATGGCGGCGGGGCGCGCGAACGCTGCCCAGAGATATCATTCAATAAGGTAATAAAACTGCCTTTTATTCCCGTGATAATTCCTTTCTTAAAGCAACGTTAAACTTTATCTAATGGAATAAACGATATGTCAGCGAAATAATTAATATCGTGCGTCGAAAGCCGCTATAAATATGTTAACATGCTAATTTTGCCGCTTCTCTTTTTACGTTGTACGTATGAAAAATACTTTGATTAACGATGAAATGTATTGCCCGATATATTCGCTGATACCACTCTCCCCCTCAAATGCTTGGATTATGGTATACTTCTATATACGTGCCTTTTATTCGTGGTATAAAGCTAATTAGCTAATTAATTGATGTACTTGAAACATCGACGCGTGTGCCTTTTACGATAGAATTATTGACCTAAAAACAACAGGCGATCTGTGTAAACATAATGTTGAGCTGTTTTTGAATATTAAAAATATTACATGTAATCAACACGAATAAAGTTATTGATTATTAAAACTTAATTAATATTTTTTTTCACTTTGTGTAGGCTATGTAGGTACATTGTAAAGATAATTCTATTAATTTGTGAATTTATGTCATATTGCTTTGTTAAAATAATCGATTTATAGTTGTAATGATTCTCATCTATTGTAAAAATTATAATGATTCTTATACTCTATTGTTAAAATAATAAACGATTATTGATAGTTTAAAAGTGTTACTATTAATGTAGCCTATCACCTAATACACGAAATACAATGTTTTGTTAAGTTTAATTTTGCAATTTAATCATCAATATATCTGGTTTATGTAAAATACGATTCTCTACGTGTACTCTTTGTAATCGAATTTACTTCCTAAACAGTTATGAATAGTCAAAAATGAACGCTACCATGAACGAAAATGCAAATATCGTGGATTTAGCCGTTTTTATATCTGACAATTAAAAATTGATTTCGGGCCGAGAAATCGATAACGATTGAATTTCTCTCCGTACAACGACAATCTAGCATGAAAATATCCTTTTTTTTTTGTTCACCCTATGTAAATCAGGTATAGAGCTCGGTTTCAAAATTGGTATATTGATTAAATAATCCTCTCAATTGAAAAGAAAATTTATGCACGCACTAGATTGAAATTTATACACCTTGTTGCATATAACTGGGCGCCGCGCGCACGGCTCGCGTCAGGTATGAGATTTTTCGAGGTGAGCTTTCGGGTGCGCACACGACCGCCGAGCGTCAATCACTGGTACACGAGCCGATGCGGAAAGCACCTAAAAATCTACTTCTTCACCGTCGTCTCTGGCGGATTTTAAAGGGATAGGAAAACGAGTTCAAAAATAAAATGTTCAATCCTGTTTTCTGAAACTTTTACTGAATATTTCTCAAAAAGCTCCGAGGGGACTTGGAGTACATGGAACTAAAGGTCACCATAGAGCTTTTCGAGGAATATTCAGTGGAAGTTTCAGAAAACAGGATTGAAAATTTTATTTTTGGGCTGGCTTTGCCATCCCTGTAAGACGAAATCGAATGCATGCATACACACGTATATATAGATTTTAAGCCCTGCGAAAGAGAGAAAGAGAGAGAAAGAGTAAAAAGTCAAGAAAAACGATCCGTCGTGAATCACTTTGGCACATATAGTCGAGCTGCAAAGAGATTCCGTGTCATTTATATAGCTCTCTTTCTCCGGTGCGCGCCGTACCATAGTAAATCGATTTTAGTCCTTTACCAAGCAAACCACCCCCGCGACGTTATATACAATTGTATGTGAATTTCCGCCTTATATACGCGCGCCGGGCGGCTTCGTTGATTTGTACCGCCCGCTTAAGTGTCCATACGTATAAATACGAACGAGCTCCACAATCAGGTAAAATAAAAAAAAAATAAAAAAAGGGGCCACCGAGTCCGCAACGATGAAGGTGGCTAAAGGCCATGTTATTAATGATCTCGCACACTCAAGCGTTTCGGTGTTATTATGGAAGTATACCCCGTGTGCACACCTATACACACACACACACACACACACACACACACACACACACACACACGCGTATAAACTTATATAATACATCGACGGCGTGCCACGCGTATTTCATTCCGCAGCAGCTCATGTGGATATAGCTGGCGGTATATAGCTGTATATAGGTAAGCGCGCGAGTGCACCGCACATATACACACAATATGGCGAATCGATAATGCGCGCCGCTAGCTCGTTCGTTCGTTTTTTTTTTTTTTGGCGTGTTGAAATAGGTACTCCGTACGTGCAGCAAGCGCCGCGACACACTCTCTATAGATCCTATATACAGCAGCACACATATAGACAGAGGCAAGGGGATAGTGAGCTTATATCATTCGATTTCACGCCAAAAAGCTGCTGTTGGTTTTTATTTTTTTTTTTTTTTTTTTTTTTTTTGTTAGGGGCGGGAAGAATCGCGCGTCCTACGTATTCATTTAGCGCCATCGTTTGCGTGTGTGTGCCTGCGCGCGTCGCTTGTCGTTTTATTTATGGATCGGTGTACGCGTATGTGCGTGAGATTTAAGGAAAAATTTATATATTGCCGTTTTTATTAAATTTTTGCTTTATGTCCACTTTTTTGTTCATTGTAAAATATAAAGAGCATAACAAACAAAGTGAGGGGAGGAGATGTTCGTCAGTTTATTATTCGAAAGAAATGAATAATTGCTAAATCCACGCCGTGTAGTGTCGAATTGATATATTTTAATCGGAACTACTGTAAAATGCAACTGCGTCGGATTTTAAGCCGATCGAATTCGTTCTGTTTTGCATTCAGGTGCGCAAAATTTATACATATCATATTTTGATAATTCGAATAAAATTCCATTTACAAAGATACATCAGAAAGCAGATATATGTCTGACCGAGTTTTGTTTATACTACTGAAATGCTGTCGGGCGTAGTTTAAAACATGGAAAACTTTGATGGCAAGTGCGTATGTAAATACGGTAAATGTATGATCTTTGCGTATATAGTAGCATAATAAAGTTCGAGTCTGGAAAAGATTTAAACGTGAGACTGTCGGGAAGTCACTCAGTGCTTGAGTATTTACAATAAACATTTCGATGGCAATTTCATTAAACGAAATAAATTTTAACGCACTCTCCCCTTGTGCGCGCCTTGAGTGCTCGACTCTTGCGCCTGACATAAGCAAAATGGTAGCCTCCGTCATAACGATAAAAGCCCCGTAATGTAAATAAATACCCAGCTACCAACAAATCCATTTAAATATTGAACGGGAGCTTAAAAAAGACAAAGTAAAAAAAAGGAGGAGGAAAAGGAAAAAAAGAAAAAGGTAAAAACGTTAAAGCGCTAAGAAAATGCATCAATTTGATGAAAGCCTCGGTCGTTTATGCCGAAGCCATTTCCTTAAGATCGCTCTCTCTTCTCTGCGCCGGAGTATAGTGAAGTATAGTGAGCGAAAGGCAGCCGTGGCTGCAGTGGCAGCATAATGCCGCAGCGGTATAACTTGGCCGCTCTCTTGCTTCTCTCCTCTTTCTCTGTCTCTATCACTGGCAACGGCCGCGACTTTCGACCGCAAGAGTCGATCGTACGTCAAGCTTTAAAGCTATCCCCTTGCCTCCTTTGCTGTCCTACTTGCTCCTCGCCTAGCCTTCTAGACGTTTCAAGCGTACTTAAAATCATTCCGTATACACGTATATATATAGGCGCGCGCTCACGCGACCGGATCTCATTATTTTGCTCCGTCGGCGAGAGAGAAGAGAGCAAGAGAGAGCAAGAGAACCAGCGAGAGAGAGATAGAAGAGAAACTCTAATACTTATTAATTGGTTGCATTAAGGATCGCTTTCTCGCTGCCGAAGCGGCGGGGGGCGCGATCGCGAAAGAAAAACAGTCGGGCTGATAGCGAGCGGCTGGAGCTGGTTTGCTTCTGCTTCTGCTTCTGCTTCTGCTTCTGCTTCTGCCAAGCGGAGAGGGCGAAAAAGAGTTAGGATCTTTCGCCTTTTGTCCCAAGCTGTCTTTGTACTTTAGCCGTGGTAGCTTGCGCGCGACGCCGCGCCACTATGACGCGCGCGCTAACGCAGCTCGAGCGAGCGCCAGCCGCGATTAATTAAAATTCCCTTTGTTCGCTGATTTACGCGCCGCTTCTTCTTCCTCCTGCCCCACTCGGCCGCTATAGCCCCCCCCCCCCCCNATCCCCTTTCCCCCTTTCACCCCGTTCGTGACGCTCTCTTATGCACTTATACCTTATACGACTATCGCGAGCGTATTATACGACTTTCAACTTATGGCCCCGTGCGCGACGCTTATTTTTTCGCGATGAATATGTGTGCCACTGTTGATGGTGGTGGTGGTGGTGGTGGTGGTGCCGCTGCTACTGTTGTTACTCGTGAGGCTGGTGCGGTTGCTCCAACCACCGCCATCGCAGCCGTTTTTTGTTCGCTCTGTAACAGCTGCCTTTGCCGTAGCTCTCTCTCTCTCTCTCGCGTTGTATATACCATCTCGCTCTTCTTTTTTTTTTTTTAACTGATGGCGAAAATTTTCTTTTCTTTTCTTCCATACACGTTACTCTTTTTCTTTTTTTTTTCAACCAGGCCCCAGTCTGGGATTTGAATATTAATACGACTGGCTATGAGAGTCAGTGTAATAGGAGCTCGCAAAAATGACGATGATAAAAAGTACGAAAAATAAAAGATGCGCATTATACGTGGGGCTAGCTACGAAAAATGATAGCCCGAGCGCGTATAGAACTTCTATCTGAATGGTTAAAATGCTTTTGACGCACACACGCCAACGCGCAGAATAGATTTTTTTTTGGGAAATTGCCATGCGGAGAACCCGTTACGAGTGTGTATGTGAGTGTGTGTACGAGAGAGCGAGGCAACCTTTTAATCGGATCAGGCGCCATGGTTAATGCGTGCGCGCGCGCAAAAACCTTAGTTAATTAATGAGTCGAGGGGCGGATCGCACGAGAATTTTCCATGGTGCACCGCCGCTGCAACGGGCGCACACGCGCCTGGCCACTAATTAACTGTCCATCGATGTTTCTATTGAAAGGGTGTACGCGGCGCACAGCCAAGTAATAATATCTTTCATTCGTGTAATTAGGTATACATTTTCCTTTTGATCCCAGTGCGGATATGCCCTGAATTTTGCGTGTGTTCCTCCTACGTGTACATGTAAGTGTGTGAGTGTGTGTGTGTGTGCGTGTGTGAGTACGCATTTATAGGCAAAGCCATTAATTCGTCAGTCAGTGAATCTCGTATATAAGGTTGTTTTCCGCATGCAAAATTCGATGATTAAAATTTTCACAAACGCTTCGAAAATTTGTATAACGCACGTGCTTACGCAAACGTTACTCTTTATACCCGTATACTTTATTGCGGGTGTGTAATTTATATCCGATCGTGTCCGCGAGTTAGTGTCTACACGCGTCAATCTTATCAGCATCGATTTTGCTACTGCTAGGCTGCATCCACTGCTTCCGCTGCTCTTGCTGTTTTTATGATGGATTACGCGCATAATCAGCTGATGGCGTGGTATTTTTCATAATAATTTTGATGATGATTCGAAGCAGCACGGGATATTTATGAAATTATTGATATACAACAGATGATTTTTGTCATCAAAAATATCTACCTGAAACAACAATAAACTCGTAAATGCTGGTAAGAGTTAATAATATGTATTCGGATCGACAGAAAGCGTAGCATTTAATTTCGAGATTTTACGTTTATTCTACTTCGGGACGATGATATTAATTATGCGCCTATACACGGCAATGTTGCAGCAGCAGCAGCAGTAGCACCACCCCCAGCGAAACAAGACCAGCCAACAAAACAAACGATGAGATAATTTTCTCTTGTTCCTTGCGCGTACGAGCGCAAAATAGATATGTAAAAGCCGAGCTCGTTCTCAAGTACGATTATGTGGAGGGTCGTCGGCTGATGCACACGCATACGCACCCACACACACACACGAGCACACGTACAATAATATACAGCTCACAGTCTTGTGTGTGTGTATACATATATATAGGAGGTGCAGTGGATAAGTTTTTATTTCGTTTTATGGAGCTCGTAAAATTTTACCACCTTTTGTAACTGGGGCTGTTGCGCGCCGCTATCCTACTCCATTACTTATTAACGAGGTAGCCTCGGTATACTGGGTATACGGGATTTGCTGCGTGGCGCGGCGCGATGCACGTGCACAGCAGCGGGTGCGGTGGTAGCCGCCCCCGCCCCCCGTGAAAGCTCATCGCTGACTTTTCCTGTTTAATAGTCCATCGCCGTGCGCGCATCCCTATTCGAATTGATTTCGTTACGCGGAATTCGTACGCGATGCTCTTGCGCCTGTTTACATTAGCCCGAAAAACCAGAGGCTCGTTTTTATTTGAATTTCGGATCGCGAGCACGAGCTTGCAAATACGTAGTATACGCATCGAGTCGATCGAGTTCGACTATACGAAGCGATCGTGAGCCTCGTGTATACTTTTCTACCGCGTGCGCTCGAACATCCGCACTTGGGAAGTTGTTAAGCTGTAAATGCCTACGCGAATCTCCGCCGGCCAAATTATATAAACGCGGTATGCAAGCCTATAATAGCCGATATTGCAATGTTGCTCATTGATTCAGCTCTGTATTCTTGCCTATTTGAGTATATTATACACGCGCGCGCGCGTGGTAAATTTCGAAACAGGCAAACGCTCGTCGGGGGCCTATTTATAAGCACGTACTGGATTATTAACGCAGCGAGATATTGTGTGAGTGCTGGTCCAATCTATTAGCTGGCCGCGAGCGTTTCGCGGTATGGCTTGGTAAAAAATAATGATGCACTCACTCACTGGGTTATTTAATTTGATGAAGATACACTCTAAAAGCCACTATAAAAGCGGTTCGTTATATATCCTCTCGTCCACTTTTATAAGTCTGCGCTCGCGCTCACTCACACATACTAGGCTCCTACATCACCACCACCACCTTTATATTCAGTGCAGTATAGAGAGAGAGAGAGAGAGAGAGAGAGAGAGAGAGAGGGCGAGTGCGAGTTAGCGTGTATAATGCCGCCCGCGCGCGCGAGCTAGTAATGGTTATGTACGATACCAAAGTGTTGGCCTGAGCCAGCTTTATACTGATTCTCGCTGCCGCTGCCGTTGCTGAATGTGATGGACAATTTTTTTTTGTTGCTGCAGCGGACTACTATACTGCCGTATGCACGATGTGCGTGTGCAGAAAAAATCGATACGACCATTCGTGATTCAATACGTCTTTTTTTTTTTGATTTTATCGTCGAAATTGATGGGGGTCACGATAATTCGGTAATGAAAATTTTATTATGAGACCGATATAAGTGCGCGATAAGAAAAAGTATGTAAATAGCTACTCCGCCGTCGCGGGGGTACATGCGGAAGCTCTCATTCCCGACGATAAACCAGAAAACGGTAATTTTCCGAACCATCAAAGTTTGTGGGTCCAATTTTAATTATATACGCAGTGTGATACTCGACTAGAAGAAAAAACTCGCTCCACGACGCTCCAATGACCATAATATTTCGCAATTTTATAGTTGGATCGTTGAATCATTGATTCACGACATTTTTTATTATCCCGAGTTATTCTATAACGAGATAACCATTTTGTAGCTATATTTTTCCGGGAATGAAAAAAGTTTCATTGAAACTCATTATACTGCAATTTCAAACGAATCATCAGCCAGACGAAACAACGGATACTGTTAAGAGAAATTAAAAAATTTATATAAAAAAAACAAAAAACAATTGAAAGTGACAGGTAGATATACGTGTTATTATAAGCAACATCTGCGTATTGCAATCCGCACATTTTCTCGTCTGCGAGAGAAGTAAAAACGATTTCAGCCGCTTCTCAGCAGCATCAGCGAGGAATTTTATTTCTTTTATACATTGTTATCCGTAGCAGCAGCCGCAGGTGGGTGGATCGCTTGTCAAAAAAATAAAAATAAAAATAAAAAAAAACACACACACACACACAACGCGAAAGAAAGAAAATCGGCCGCGAGAGAATCCCAAGAGGGAAAAGAGAGGGCAGAGAGAGGATGACGGGGTATTGCGAGAGGAAAAAGTAGACACGAGTCGTAGTTGCTTTTACAGCTCGCTCGCGCCTCCTCCTTTTGCCTCGACTTTGTGAGTGTGTGCAAGAGAAAGAGAGCTTTATTTTATTTCACTATAATTCAAGCCTCTTTCTTCTTCTCTCTTTCTCTCTCTCTCTCTCTCTCTCTCTCTTGCGCGCGCGGGCGTGCATGTATAGGTCCCCCTCCTCTGGTCCCTCTGTGAGCACAAACCCATATTTTTTGCCGGCTGACGCCGCCACTACGTGCCGGTGTCGCCCGTGGAACACCACTGTATTACCGTTTTAACAATTTTTTGATTTTTTCTTTCATTTCTACTCCCTGCGCTTTTTTTTTGATGACACGAATCTGTAACATTGAAAAAGAAAGGAAACAACATCTTGAGACATTACCGCCTCTTTTCTTGGCCTCTTTTCTTTTCTCGGTCAAAGTTTCTTACAGTGTATACTTGTACTTTGATTTTACTTTGCGTTACTTTGCAAATTTCGCAAGACAAAAGTGCAAAGCGTAATTTTTCAAGAGCAAAGAGCATCGATCGTACGATCCGACGCTGACGAGAAATTATATTGTTCGCAGATAGGAATAAGATTGCTTCACAAATTGTTCTCGTGATAGTTACACGAAGATATCATAACAACTGAATAGTATGTTGTAGCTTCACTCAAGATATCGTCAATTTGTCGGAAGTTTGTCCTACTATCGTTAGCAATCTTCTCTATTCCAATACGTTTTTGACGTCGTATAACGTTGTCGTGACCACTTCTAGTCTCGGTATTGTAATAAATGAATGAATTAATTAATTTATAATTTCCCGAATACAAATTGTTTCTTCAAAATCATATTGTAATTTACAAATATTGAACAGTACTTATAATCGGGTCCCATACGAACAAGTGTTAAAACGAACAATCCCCTTAAAAAGGATAAAAAACAAAACCGAGTTAATATTTTAGTTCATGCACGGAAGGTGAGAATAGGGTTTTTTGCAGAAACGTCAAAATGAGTAACAGTTTGAAATTATTTTATTGTATTTTACAAAATTGAAGGATATTCATGTAAAAGATTTTCCAAAATAACATCGCACACTCTCGCACAAGTCTTCATTGCTTCGAAATTTGTTGAATAAATCTAACACTCTTAAGATTTTCTTCGAGTACATTTATGTGTCTAATCAGGTGACCCTTGCATCCAAATAATTTATAAAGGATTTCACACTCGAAGAGTTAGCGGCGATCATGTGCCGTTTGGGGGTTTCTTTTTCTCCGAATGATTTGTGATGAATCACACTCAAAGGTTTTGCTACGATTATGTACTGTCATAATGTGCCTTCTGAGGTGATTTTTTTGTCCGAATGATTTGCGACAAATTTCACATTCGGAAGGTTTGCTACGATCATGTACTGTCATTATGTGCCTTTTGAGATGACTCTGGTACGTAAATGAATTAAGACAAATGTTACAACCGAAAGACTTGATACGATTATGTACTGCATTTATATGAGATTTGAGGTCAGTTCAGGTTTCACATTTTTGCACCCAATATCAATGAATATTTTTGCATCTAAATTTTCCTGTGAAGCCATAAGCTCATTCTTGTTATTCACCTAAAATTCAAATTATGTTATAGTTTTTTAAAGAGGAAAAACAGAAGATTATTCAAATTATTGAACTTACCGATGATTTATCAAATGTAAATGATTCAACATTTTTTACTTCGCAAAAATCCTTTGCATCGAAATTGTAATCGGTGCCTGCATCCGGCCAAGTATCGTTCGGCTCTTCCTTCACCCTAAAAAATAGTATATTGAGGGGACCGATTTAGAAAATATTATGACATGCACAAAAAAGGGAAAAGGGGTTACCTAACTATTTTCTTACAGTTTTCCATCACTCGCTGATGATTACAAGTAATCACTGAGAATTTTCACGATACGCACTGAAAATTTTTTTGAGGTTAGACAATTCGAATAGCCAAGACCGTCCTTGATTTTTCCAATTTTGTTAAAAGTTTCTCGCTGCAAAAATGTAGCTCCTCGACAATGACTTTATACACTCTACTTGTATAATATAGCGAGGTTAGAAGTGAACTGCGATACAATTGAAACACGCATAGGTTATTGAAACCATACCAATATTGTAACGAAAATTGCATTCGCTCAGGCGCAAAATTTTCTAATACGTATGTGTGATATAGGCGGAGAAACAAACAAGAAACACAATGGAGAAATATATATCTGAACTTACATCGATCAAGAATAAGTACTGTATGTAAATTGATTTGGTTCCGAGCAGAAAACGCAAATAAATAAAGAGTAGTGTGAGCCACTCATGTGTTTGACTTTGTCCAATCCTCATAATGACGATGACAATGTATTATAATGACATCCAATCCAAGTCTGCTCTCGTAAGAGATAATTTCCTTAATTACAGCACGGTAACGGTATTTATAATTCAAAAGTACAGTTCGGTTTTTCTTTAGCTATTGGTGATTATGAAATTTTCCGCACTTGAAAGTTTATAAGATTGTGTTCTAAAAAAGCACATGTCAAAACCATTATATTAGAGTTTCTGGACAGTATGACGCACAAAAAAGCTAAAATTTCAATACTTTTTTATTTATAAACTAAAGGCTTTAACTTAAAATTGTTTTTATACTTAAAAAAACGAGGATTTCCGTTTCATTTTGATATTTGTCTTTTACTGTTTTACTTTACTGCAAACTAATTATGCGCACTTTTACTACTCAACTTTAACATAATAATAAAGTGTAAGAGAGTTCAGTTTGTTATGCCACCTGGCAAATCAATCTGAAAACAGCCTAACGCTGATAACGTGATAGAGTACGGGTATTTATGCATAACGCATTGAAAGCTACATTTACCAATAGATAAATTAATTTTGTACTAGTGCAGTCACGAAAGATATTTGTCAATTCAGTCAAAGTACAATATTATATTTTTTGTCAAATATTATTTATTTGATCTACTTTCTTGTAATTTGATTGGTCTGAGAGGAATAAATTTTGATCGATATCCGATACTTGATCAGTATCAAATTTCAAAGTGCTTCTTGTCCTTTGACTTGTTTTGGTGCGTAATTTTTTGAAAACTCGAGAAGTACTCAGTGAGCTTAAAAAGGATTATAATTCAAGCACCGACAATGCGAAGCATATAATCAGTTTTCAGATTGGATTTCAAAGTATTGAGTTCGAAATTAAATTATTAATTTCATTTCAATTATTATTATTTCGATCCGCTTAAAAAGAGAGACTTTACATTTCACCTTGTCAACGTGTAACACAAGCGCCGGGAAAACGAATCATTCTCAAGACAAGCTCAATTTTCAAAGTCAAAACAAAAGTCACTTATTGTACACGTATAGATAAGAATACGAGCACTATAGCTGGAGAAGGTTGGATTGAAATTTGAGCTTGTGAAGAAATCGTTGAGAAAATAAATATCCATCGTCGCGTCGTTGTCATTGCACCGTGTGCTCTCTCTCTCTCTCTCTCTTTCCCTCTTCTTCCCAGCTGCGTTCGATGAGATATATCAATCTATCTAGGCTCAAAGTGTCTGACAGTCAATACTCTCGATCTTGGCGGGTCTTCGTCTCTTTCTCTCTCTCTTACTCGCACTTTCTCGTCTGTCTCTCTCCCTCCGTCACTTGGGTGAGTATGCTGATATGTTCTTATAACTGTTCAGCTGTTACCAACAAAATAGACGTTTTATACAAATATATATCATAAATTTTATATACTTTAATTTTTTTGTTTTTACATGTACCTGTAGTAAAACTATGACAAGACCTCGAGATGTTTTACATTTGTTGCGAGTTATCGTAGTTTGGAACGAAATATACAAAATTTGTGAAAGCTGCGGGTAGTGGACGAAAATTTAGAGGTAGCTAAGAAAGAAAAGACATCGGAAGTGAAACTTGTGGCGATTTGATTACCTATCGTCCAGTTTTGGTTTTAATATTTTCTTTTGAAATGATTGTTTTCAGGTCAAATAAATAACTATTGCTCGCATAAGCAACCTCATAAACAGCCGTTGTTTATAAGAGCTGTTTTGGGGGCTAATGAACAATGGTTATTTATGGGAGTTGTTTATAAGTGTATTAGATATTAGTTAAAGTACCTAAGCGTGAGTTACATGATATGCGTCGTCGTTTGACCAATCAAGCCACACGAACACGCACAAGCGAGCCCAAGAGAGACAGAGTTTCTAGCTGCAAGAGCCGAGCGATAGTCGTACGCCAATCACAGCGTGCGAAAAGCTCTGTCTCCGAGGAGTCTCTAAGTAATCCTACAATTATCGCGCTTTCTCGGTTTCTACTGGCCTGATAGCCTTACGAAGTTCAACTTCAGAAAGGTGCTTGTTGTTCAACATCATCGATTTATTTTTTGACCTTCTCCAACTAACTTGCTCTTATTTACAAATTTTTGCCACCCTTGAAGCGGCTCGATGGGCAGAGGTGCGCATGAGCTCGCGGAGGCCGCTATACGTGTATACCCAGACACATACTATACGTACATATTATCAAGAATCGTGCGGGATATGTTACCTTTATATAGATTTCTTTCTCTTCTGCTTTTTCGCCGCGGCAAAACGAAGAAGAGCAAAAAAACGTATTAAAACGTTCTCCGTGTACACAGAGAAAGAGACAGAAGGAAAAAAAAGGAGGAAGGGTTTCCTTATCTATTCTCTCTCAGCGATGCTCGCTAAATCCATTTTTACTCTCTATATAGCTGTCTTTCATACGTGAAATAATATTATACACAATATGGATCGTCGTCATATATACACAATACAATAAAACGTCGAGAAGGTGCGCAAGTCGCATAAATCTTGAAGAGCGGCTTTTGCTGCTGTTGCTGCCTCGACGCCGAAGGATGCCGTTGCTGATCGAGAGAACGCACGCGCGCGTGACTCTTTTTATTGGCCCATTCGCAGCGAGATTTTCGTGTCATATGTGCGCGAACGTGATGAATTTCCAAAAGGGAATCGAGAGAGAGAGAGAGAGAGAGAGAGAGAGCCGATGGATAAACTGATTCGCTCGCTCCATTTGAGTGTAAAGCTTCGGCGCAGATAGAAGGAAAAGTAATGCGCCTTCTCCGAAGCTCCGGCGTCCTTTTCTGCGTGAGGTGCGCGCGTGAAAAAGCACGCAGGCGTGTTGCGCGATTTTTGCTCTCTCTCACTCTCTCTCCTCCAAGCTATGCACACTGGTTATCTTATCAAGCTTCCTAGATTAATTTCCATCCCATCCGAGCTAATGATTAATATACATGCGGCAAAATGCAAAGCATCCTAGGCGCGCGAGGGAGCCTATATAGGTGCATGCGTGCGTGCGTGTGTGTGCGTAACGAACTCGCACATAATGGATGACGATGCGACCTATACGAGTATAAATGCGATATATAATATAGACGCGCGCCGAGTTATATATCCGACAAAGCACATATAATGGCTTGACATTTTTCCTTCGATACCCGTTATTTTTCTTATGCTCCTTACAGCTCGAAGTGTCGCTGGCGCGCGGCGCGCCACACCTCGCGCATGTCAATTTTCATATGATCCCTATTTTTGAACGAGGACGTATGTGGATGGCCTTATCTGCGAAATGCATGCTAGCTTTCTCTGTCTTCGTCTGGTATTTCGCATCCTCTTTTTCGAAAAAATATATATTTGTTCTCTCCGGCGTATATATTTTGCCTTTTAAAATCCTACCGAAGCTGTGCCGTATTTATTCGCGATCAAAAGTAACAAAATCAAATTTACAACTGATCCTTTCGGTTATTGGATCGTATGAATTTTTTTTTTCAAAAAATAAATTTGAAATATCGCAGCTGCGCTAGAAAAAGGGTTGACAAATTAAAGAGTCGTTGTGAATTAAAAAAACAAAATGAGAAAAACAAAATTCCGGATTAAACAAATTTGACGATTCGATGCAGCAAGAAAAAATATCCCGAATTTATTCTCACACTTGTAGTTGTCTTTGGCGCACTAAGATAACTCAGCAGGAATTCACGGCGGCAAAAGCTCGAGACAATCGCAAAACGATACATCTTCCCGCCTCGATTAGCCACCATAGGTATAAAAACTAATGAGCGATCTCGTTTAATCCCTTAGAGAGAGAAAGAGAGAGAGTGAGCTCGAGTGTGTATATGTATAGCTAGATATATACACACAATAACACGGTGCCTGAAGCGGTGAGCCGCACACACCAGCTCTATATGTGCGAGCTTGCACACGCGCGCTGCTCGACTAAGTCTCGAAAAGCGTTTATCTTCGTCGAAAAGGGCACGAAAATTTTCGCTCTATACACGCTCGCGCGTACAAGTCTCACGGTGAGTTATGTTCCCACGATCTATGAGCCACGATCTCTCTCTCTCTCTCTCTTTTTCTATATAGGTATACGTTTGTGTGTATGTATATCGGAGCGAAAGCAAGAAAAGTTTAAGAGCGAGAGTTTTACGCGCGTGGGGGCGCCCGAGAGGCGTGAAAAGGTGGCGTGAGGGGTAAAAAAAAATCATGCCCAAAGAATGGCTTTCGCTGTAAAAGAAACAGACGCGTACGTGTGCGCGCCTCGTTGTATGCGCGCTGCACCGTGTATGTGTGTGTGTGTGTGTAAATGTAAGGCGCTTTATCGATCAAAATCTGCGGCTGAGAAGGCAAAAAAAAGGAACATTAAGCCCTATCATAGTTTGACACCATTATGTACAACTTTTCTGCTGAGCTTTTTCGATGATCTATGCCATTTTTACACTCGGCAAAGTTCGTTTATATCATGAGGTGTTATATCGTATCGGTGCGCCGAGCCGCAGCGGTGATAAAAACTCGACTATTAACTTACTGGTAGCGGCGGTGGTGGTGGTGGCTTCGCGAGACTCGGCGCAAGAAAGAGAGACATTTGTTTCTCCTTAAGCTACACACAATACGCGAGCCATCATCTGTAGACTGTAACATTTTAATGCAGCAGCAGCAGTTGCAACGGCAAAAGCAGAAGCGCAGCGCCGGCATTGAATTGAATCTTTGACGCGATGCGCACTTTGAATAATACACAAGCGCCGCAAGCTCGATTCTTCGTTATCTCTCTCTCTCGCTCTCGGTGGTGACGCCGCAAAGTATACTGACATCTTGACTGACTTAATACACAAAATCTCGGCGCCGCAGATAGCGCAGCGAAGAATCTCCATCATTTTTTTATCTTGCACCTGCCGCGCAAGCACGATAAATTATATACTTTTTTCAATTGTCCGCTCACGTACCTTTTTCTCAATTGTCACTTTTAATTGTGAGAGCTCAGACTCGGGCGCGCATTTTTATTGTCTTCGTTCGTATAACTCTTGGCTCTTACATGCGCTCGCGCGCATGACGAGAAACTGGGAGTCTCGCAGAGTCATTAACGATTTTTCAAGTTCTTCGTGAATTATGACTGCAGCGCCGAGATGTGCCTCTATATGAGCGCGAGTATAACTGCTACAGCTAACGGTGCAGTGCTAACATTTTCTTACAATTTCATCAAAATCATTTATAACATTAGTCGTGGCCTTTCTTTTTTGGGATGAGTGACTTTGTTCACACACTTCAGATTCTTACGAGCTCACAGTTCTCATCGATGAAAAATATGCAGCATCTACTTTTTCTTATTTTACGAATCTTTATTATGTTTGTATGTAAATCTTATTAACTATCAATGATATCCTCTACTTTCGTGCGTCTATTTTCGCTCATTGTTCATTTCACTCTATTTAATCTCGTATCTCTAATTTTTTTCCTTATATCAAACTGCATGATACGGAGTACGAGATCGGTATCGGGGCATTTTTTTTTGGAGTCACGTATGTCTCTGCATCATTCATCGGGCCACATTTATAAGCAAAGCTGCTTTTGCTTCTCGGAGAAATCTCGCTGCTCCGTGACTATACTATATCGCCCTCAGCAGAAGTGACGTACGAATCGGGGGCAGTTTTTTTTTCTTTGAATTTTAAACCAAGTCGCGCGCGCGCGAGCTCGATACCCCACAATCTTTGCAGTTCACCGAGAATACCGCTGCTATACAGGATCCGCGTTTGCTTTTATCCGAGCAACGATTCTTTTTCTTCGCCTGGCCCTCATATTTTTTTATACATATAACTTATATACTCATACATTTGCATTTTCCTATGTATATGATTTTTTTTCTTCTTTTCATTCCGTTCCGTTTTCGCTCCACTTTTTTTTCCACCCAAGATATTGAATGGTGTATTTCATCGCTGCTTCTAGATATTTTTCAATATATTTCTCAAAAGTCCCGAAAATAAGTCGTACGCATAATCAAAACTTAGAGCCGCGCACGATTTCCAAAAAACTTGTAACGTACGACATCGTTTGTGTAAATAATTTCGAAATAAAAGTCTGCAATAATTACTCAGGCGCATTAACGATAACGACGCAATAATACGAAATAGGACATTCTTGACTATTTCTGTCGTTTTGCCAATTTTTTTTTCGCCAGCGCGAAAGCTCTCTGAGGAAGAAAGGTAAGGTACGTTCTTAATGCTAACGCCGCGCTGAGCTGAGACTTTCCCTCGGTTGCTGCTGCTGCTGCGGAGCACAGTACGCCCTAAGGGTTTATCGAAGCGTTTTTCCTGTGTGAAAAAGCCTTCAACGAGTGCCACGCCGGGCGAACTATATCTTTTGATATAAAGGGAAGGAAATCTGTATTAAGAGAGCTTGTAATCGCTTCTTCCGCGCAAAAGTATATACGTAAGCTATGTATAATGTATACAATGAACTCGGTAAAATCTAGTCTTGATCGTTTAAAAATTTTCCGCTTAATAATTTTATTTTATTTTTAAAAAAGGATGTTCTGTAGAGAATCGAATTAACGATACAAATTCAATAAAACTCTGCAAAAACATATAAATATAGAAAATTTAAATTTCCTCGTAGCCAAGATGTATCTCTTAGCCAAGATATAATGATTATATTTTTGCTTCTTTTACGTGGGTTAGAATGGAAAACATTATTATTTCCATACTTTATCCGTCGTAAAATTATAGCATGTTTGAAATGAATAAAGAATTGAGGATCATTTTCACCCTTAATAATATTCTATATTCTATATATCCATCAAATATAAACTGAAGCAATAAACATCAAAAAGATAAGCATTATGAAATTTAAACTCGCTGGCAACATCGCAAGTTAAAGACATTAGAAATGAATGTGTGTGCATATTGCGCGCCATTTAAAATTCACAGTTTACAAAATTACACTACTTTTCATATACAACATTAGTTGGAAATGATTTACTTTTTTATTGTTGACAAAATGATTGTTTACCAAAAGTCTCCAGGTATCGAAAGTAAAAATAACGTTTCGGGGCTATGTGTTTGATTTTTCATATCATAAGTATTTCGAATATTTTTTGTCAGATATTTATGCTACATTCGTACATTATATACTTTTATGGAAACTTTTTTATTCTCAAAAGAATCGTTGGATATTTTTTGTAATTAATTATAGACATTTATAATATATGTCGAGTCAATAATCAATAGATCTGTTTATTTAGCAAAAGCTTGGATTCGACTACATGAACGTGTTTATCTATACAGCTTACTCGTTCAATGTTTATAAGTGTTTACGTCTATTCTATCTATGTAAAGCGATCTTTTTCTCTCGTACTAAAGAGAACATCCTCATAATCGGAGATTTCATTCCAAACGACTATCTATTCACTCGTTTTTCAAAATACATAAAACGAAAGAGTTGTTTTAGTTTGATGATTCAGCTAATCATTCCGAGTTTTTGATCCGAATAATAATGCTGCAATGAGAACGGGTAACTTTTCGGTATCGCTGATTTCCGATTCGAAGTAGTCGGGATAAATGAGGCCTCTTGACCGATACTACCGAAGCTAAACACGCAATTATACAGGAGAGCGCGGGCGAGCAGCGCAAAAAGTCCAAAGATGCGAATTGACCTATATTTTTGGAAGTGGTAATCGAGTAATTCTCGGGTTTTCACCACTAGCTTGATGAATAGCTTGATCAGGAGAAGAAAAAAAAAGAAATGGAGTGAAAACCCTTGATACGATGTTCGAGGGAGTCTTGTGAATACTTTTCATTACCATAAAAGTCTAGGGAAATATCTCATTGCACCGAAAGCGTTGAAATTTTTTTCTCCCTCTCGGCTCTTTACTTGAGCGCGCGTATACACGCGTACAGGTGTACGTACACACATATACATGGATACGCGGCGGAGTGGTATACGTGCGGGGGGGAAGCATCAGAAAAAGCGGATCGCGTTGCCGGTTTTACGCGCGGCGGAGTAAAAAAGTCGGTCAATCCGCGCGGGGGTATGCGAGCGAGCGAGCTTGCGAGCTTGCGCGCGCGTGGCGAAAAGTTACGGAAAGCGTACCACCGGAAAATTAGCCAAAACGATCGCGCTGCAGCAGCTATACTTTCCTTGCCAGCGCAGCGAGTGCAGCTGCGAGAGCTCGGCATATACATGCATGAACGCCTGTATACCAGAGATGTGTACGTGCGCGCATTTGCGTTTCAGTTTTCGAATCAGAAGAGACGAAGAGAAAGAATTAGAGTGGAGGGAGAGAGCTGCGAGCCGCGGGGGGAGGAGGCTGGGCTTGGCTAGAGAGAAAGATAGAAGGTTATAGATAGATGCGAGAACGAAGAGAAAAAACGTGAACAGCCAGAGAGAGAGAAAGAGAGAAAGAGAGAAAGGGAGAGAGAGAGGTTACGCTGGGCAAAACTGCGGCTATGTACAACTGCCTAGCGCTGGTATATATTCTAGCCACATGCGCGAGTAGAGCTTAAAAATATGATTTTAATACCGTGTGGGCATTCGGTTTGCCCGTTCATCATGCTTTTGTCTGCCTATACTATTGTCTCCCTCTCGCTCTCTCTACCTCTCTCTCTCCCTCTCTTTCTGCGAGTTTGGCCGTTCATTCGTATACAAGGCCCTCAAAGCTTCCCACCCACCCACGCACACACTCACACACACGCACACACACATGCGCGAGCCCTTACACACGTGCACACTGGTTCACTTGAGCGCGAGAACGTTGTGCAGCTAGGACCTCTATATATATACGTATATAGAACAGCAGCTGGCCGAACTAAAGATCGTTTTTTACCAACTAACCGAGCTCGTGCCGAGGGTATCTCTTTTTCTCACGACTGCTACCACTTCCACCCATGGCCCCGTACCAATAGCCGGTGCTGTGCTCGGCTTTGTACACGCGCGGCTCTATACGTATATACGTATGCGCGTTTGCTGCTACTGCTGCTGCTCGACGATCTCTATACGTATACCTACGAGACGTGCTATAACTGTATTCGCGGCAATTGTATGTGTGCCTAGACGCAGAACTACTGCGATGGCGCGTGCGAAAGAGCGAAAGAAGATTGAAACGTGCACCCTTCCTCTCTCCCTCTCCTCTCTCTCTTTCTCTCGTAATTGGAAAATTCGCACGCTCGGAGCGGCCGTTACTGGCGCCCACCCATCCATCCAGCCGCGTACGAACTCACCCACACACACACATACGTATACATACATAGACGGCCGAGAAACGACGGAATTTCGCATGCCGCTAGAGAGAAAGAGTAGAGGATTAATTGCTATGTACGCGCCAACGTCCGGGATGCTACAGGAAACGGCTCTGGGTGACAAGGCCGCGTAGCTCTTTTCTCGCTGTTGTTGCGCCGGGGAGCTATATGGCGAGCAGAGCGCGCGGCTACACATCCGGATCCGATACGTATACGCGAGGCTCTTGCACAGCCAGTTATAGCTACTGCTTATAATATATAGTTCTAGCCTTGCTTCGCGCTCGTCCAAATAATAATGCGCCCACTCCCTCTCCCTCTCTGCCCCCAGCCCCCCAGTGCCACTGTTACTACTACTGCCACTGCACACGGGTCACTTCGAATATCGCGAGCCGAGTATAAATTTTCCAAACGGACAGATGTATGTTCATAAGTCTATATGATGCATACGCGCGCACATGCAGTAGTGGCATGGCGCGCGCCTACCTGCACGACAATTTGCCTCCTTTTTTTTCGTTCGCTCCCTTTTTTTTTGCAAGCTCGAAGCTCGCAAGCTGCTTTGCCAACTGTTTAAAACGCTCCAAAGCAGTTTTTACGCGTCTAGCGCGGCGTGCGCGCGGATGCACATGTGCATTTCTTTCACTATTATGAACTCAATTTTTTAAAGGGGAAAGATTATACCACGAGTTCAGGACGAAATATTTACCGACATTTTACCCAGCTAAATTAATCGCTCTGAAATGGTAGAAATCTAATAATGGCCGTATTTTACGAGGCAGCTTTAGCATGTAATTTTATGAAATATGCACTTAGCGCGGCAAGAGGACGGACAGAGAGACAGAGAGAATATCCTAATAATATGCAATTCAACAATGGCCAGTGCGGCCAATGAAGCCAAAATGCAATCGAACGACAGCAGCAGATGCAGAACCTAACATATCTCAACGAAAAAAAAAAGAGTATAAAAAGCAGGGAATGGGGCAAGAGACAGAAAATATCATGCATTTACACGCTTATAGCAGGCCCGAAACGAACAAAAGAATCGCTCGGCCAAGCCCTGGCTTATACTCGGGTAATTTGTTAATTCCATTGTAAAGGACCGCCCTCCCTCGGTCCGATGCTAGCGTTATATTGTCTTTCCCTCTTTTATTGAGCGTTCCGCGCACATACACGCGCGTACGTAAAACAGACCTGGAACGCGCCAAATACCTATATTGAGCATGATTCACTATTTTACGTATAATATATGGCCTGAAATAAATAATTTCAGCCGAACAAGTATTCAAAAGGTCTTTATTATGGCCTTAATCGTCGATAAAAAGGAGCAAAAAAGCATCAGGGTAATACGACTATGCCTATTTTTCACTGCGTGAAAGCAATATGTTGGATGGTGCATTTATCTATCGATAGATACTGGTTTTACATAGCCGAAAATCTTTCCGTATACGAATGAGTTTAGCATTTAAAGATGCGCATAATATGAGAAGGCTAATTGTAAATATCAATGAGTATACAGCTAAATTCATCAACGAAAGCTCACAAGGAGAGGTATTTTGTTTTATAACTAAGAAAGCTTTTCAATGGTACACCAAAATCCATTGGAAATTTATGATGAATAGGTTTGATAAAGAGTTTATTTTGTAATTAAAATACATGAAAAACAATGTTAATTTTTGACAATGAGCTTTTTCCCAAAGCAATAATACTTTCGATACTGTTTTCTATAAGTAAGTCAAAACTATAAGCGTTTAAGAAAAATATATTCTTAATAATAATCTAATTTATTTATTAAAAAATGAATTGAAAGTTATAGCTAGCGATCACTTAAAAGTGGTTGCATCTGAGCTTATGGATTTCCTTAAGAAAATTTATACAACCTTAGCGCTGTAGCTAAAACTGATTTAAAAGTAAAAAAAAAATTGTATAAACGTCAAACTTCTTGGAAAACTAAAATAAATTTTTGTGAAATGTGTCAATATAAGTTACATCATTCAGTAACAGTAAAGTATTTCTCACACATGAGCCTTTTACCCAATTTCATGTATATGTAGCTTTTAGATTACATGATAAATATACATACGAAAAATTGTATACTCCAATAAAGTCTTTATTTTAATCAATAAATTCTACAATTTATTGGAAGCTTGATATTTAATTGTGAAGAAAATGAAAAGAATGTTACAAAGATTATAACTTCAAGAAGTAGATATGATTATATTTGTATACAAAGATGTAAATATATTTACAAATTAATAGATTGTAGTATTTAGAAACATTATAAACTTAATTTTTGATAGTTCTACCGTACTTTTGTACTTACTAAAAAAAATTGAATTTTATGCCTCGTACAATGATTCAGTTTACTTTGTTTAGTTTAAAATTTGATCAATTTTGTGGATCAGCGTGATTCCTTTCATGCAAGGAAAATCGGATTTTTTACGGTCATAGCGTCTCGAATGAGTTTCAAACGAACTTGTTGAACTAGAATCAATTCTAGGTAGTGTCATTTTTTAAATTACGCAATGTTTGAAGATAAATTTAAAAAAATGATTGTATCGAATATAGGATACTATATTCGATGATCAACATTTTTAAACGTTAAATTATAAGAGGCTATTTCTAGGGTCAGTTTCTGAACTTTGTTTTGATCAGTACTTCTTTCTTGGAGTTGGAGGAACCGCAGGACGTGAAGAATTCAAATTACTTTCGGAAACTGGACTTATTGAGCCATTGTTAGAATTCGAATCATCTTCGGAAACTGGATTTGAGCCATCGATAGATTTCGAATCATCTTCGGAAACTGGATTTGAGCCATCGATAGATTTCGAATCATCTTCGGAAACTGGATTTGAGCCATTGTTAGATTTCGATTCATCTTCGGAAACTGAATTTGAGCCATTGTTAGACTTCGATTCATCTTCGGAAGCTGGATCTGAGCCATTGGTGGGATTTGAAGGGCTTGGAGAACTCGAATCGACTTCGCCAACTGGAGATGGAACTTTTGGGATTGAGGCTCGTGATTTCTTTCGGGGAGAAGGAAGTTGCTGAAAAAAAAGTTTGAAAAAAAGTATTAGTTGGAAATCACAAAATCAAGTTAATTTGAAATACAAATGTGGCGATTAAAATGCATTTGAATTTCTTTGATGTCTGGTGAGTCTTACCTTAGGACCTGTGTCTGATTCACTTAAATCCTCACAGGACTTTGAAGGTGTAACTTCCCTTTTCCTGGATTTTCGACGAGATGCAGCATTTGAAGGCCCTGGTAAATTGTGTAAGTCTTCATGTCGTGGCGCTATGCTTTGCGCTCCTTGGCACTCCTCTTCGTCACTTGACTCTTGATTTGGAACCTTGAACGAAGTATCAAATTAATCAATAATAGATGTTGTTTTAATCATCGAGTTTCTGAATATTTCGTCTAAAATTCGCATTTTGTCGCGTAACACACTTATTTGTACGACTTAGATACGATTTTAAGAAAATGTATGAAAGTTAACAGTGACATTTATCGATTTCAACAAAATTAATAAGATATTTCATACATTTTGATTTGAATGTTCATTTTCATTTTCATTGCCTTTAAGTACTCTGACGTCATTGTTGGGTGCAGGGGGATCATTTGAAGGCTGTAGGTGATATCCATTGGGTTCCCCGTCAAACTCAAGTACAAGGTTTCCTCCCCGCTCTTTTACTCGCTCCAGACTTTCGTCCTGAAATAAAGTTTCAAATCGTTGCATTTCAAGTATCATACGTACAGATCTACTCCAGAATTTAAACTTACATCCGGACGTGATCTCCTAACGTTTCTTTTTTTTTGTGGGCATTTTTTAACATTATCCGAAGTCCTTTCGTCTTCAACAGGTATTCGGGGACCCTTAGATAAATGTTGTTATTAATAATTGAAGTAAGATATTGAAATAAGAGATTTATCGAAATAACGTACCTCATCGCTTGATGGGCTGTTGGTATTATTTGAGTTACCCGGAGCTTCTGACATTGTATGTACTTTGCTATATATTAAAAATGTTTTACTTTTACCGCACAAATGTATTTGAAACAAAAAAACGTCCTTTGAATTAAAAGAAGTTGACCAACTTTCTTTAATTTTGAAACCAACGATCGTATCGTCCCGACTGCCGAAGCACTACAAGCTTGAAAAATTTTCTCAGTAGCTGACGAGGGTAATGCTGAATGGTAAACAATAACAAATTTTTGGTCTTATTGTATTAATAGAATATGTCTGTTTTGGTTTGAAAAATGTTCAAATAATAACAACGTTTAATACACGAGAAACTCTGCGTAACGGCTATACCTATATAAAATGTATGAATGCCCGTTTTATTGTAAATTTTTTATGCGAATCATATGTTAATGAACCAATTTTGTCAATCACGATTATCGAACTTATAAAAATGTGTACTATAACAATCATGTTTTTATTACAATAATTACAACTTCTCATTTGGCTAATCGTAAATATCACTACGATTAGCGCATATAGGCTCTTGTGTATGCTCTTTGTGTATTTGACGAAGAGGAGCAAGTGTAATCATAATGGATGTTATCTGATAAAAATCAGAAATGCTTTCGTCGATTATAAAATTAATTTTTTCTACAAAAAATGTAAGTTTTCACAAAATTTCTCAACGTAGTGTAATTGTGTTCTCGCGTTAGCAACTATATGTACCAAAATATTTGTTTGATAAAACGTTACGCATTCGTAAGGGAGACTTTGAAGCATCTGCATTATGTATGCTGAATTTGTCCGCCGAGATTAAACTCACACACATATTGGAGACGTGTCTAATAATCCATAAAGTTGTCATTTTGGATAGCAATATCTGCTATGCAGACTTGACATAATACTAGTCTCATATCTCCTGCGTGTGCATATACACACGTGCACTGGAGATGGAGTGGGGAAGTTGGAGAGGGTCGATTAGGTGGGTGGGGGGGTTACAGAGAGAGAGAGAGAGAGACGAGTAGCGAGTCGAAGCTCAACGGTCCGTGTATTGCATTAACGGAGGATGCGTGTTCATATACGTGCGTGTACACATACCAGTCTCGTGGAAGAGTCCCAGGATACTCTTCAGTCGTACGTGCATGTGCATCCATATACGCGCCGTATATATGTACGTACGTACGTACCTTTATGCGCCTCACATGTAGAGGAGTCTAGGCCATCAAGTGCGCATCGCTAAAGCTCGATTGAGTCGATTGCTCGCGTGCACGGGGCTGAGAATTCTGCACTTCTGCTGCTGCTGCTGCTGCTGCTGCTACTACTGGCCTCTCTCTCCTGTATCGACGGTTTGTATGCATCCGGATCCGAGGAGATATAGCCCATACACGTACCCTCCCAATAATGACGCGAGTGATGCATTGACAATTAAGATGAGAAAGCGGCCCTGGCGTCTCTGCTGTCTTGATAGTAGTTTCACGTGTATACGAGTTTCAGATGTTGTAACTAATAGATCATGCGTGTATGGCTTCGATGCATATTATATAACAAACGTCTTATCGTTAATTTACGATACAATGATCAGTTTTGGATCGATTGCACTTGGTAACTTTGTCTTCAACAAAATAAGTCGTACTATCGAATTCGAAAACAAGGACTTTTCCTAATTTTCTACGTAAATTTCATCAATGGGTTAGCTTGAATTATTAAAAAGTACATTAGTATAGTAAGAAGACTAAACCATTCGTCACTGTTCATAAAATCTTGGTTAAACTAATGAAATTTAATATTCTCCTTGAAAATATTATATCTCGCTTCACTCATTTTCATTCATTTATTTATTCGAAGCATATACTTCAGAAGGATTAATACGCTCGTCGCAGAAAAGTATCGAGTGCGAATGACATGTTGTTCATAATATTAGATAAATAGTTATTTTATCCGATGGCAGCGCATTGGTAATTCTCTCAAGTATCGGCGATTTGTTATCATACGTTTTGTCATAATCGTTGGCCTTTTTTTTTAATTTTAAGAAACAATGCGATACAGGCGAGTCACAATACAAAGTTACCATAGTCGAATACATATGCGATATAGGCTGGTACACAGCATTTCGCTCGCTCGGATAGTTGGCCTCGTGCCAGAGAGAGAGAGAGAGAGAGAGAGAGAGAGAGAGAGAGGGAGCTAACTATTAACGAAAAAGCCTCAAAACACGTACGAATATTGCACGATCGAATCTACGATGCGATACAAGAGAGCGGGAAAGAGAATAAATGGGCAAAGGGGAAAATAAGAGCTGAAATGTCTTGGAAAGCGTCTGAATGTGACGCATTGATTTATTTTCAAGTTAAGAGACTTAAGTGGAAGTAAAAAGCTGTAAACTATGTACGAAATATTTGTCAATTGCAGAAATAGTTCCTGTGTAATGTACTACTCACATGTACTAGGATCGTTTGACTCTTCATTTAGTCAAAGCATCTGGAATTATTGATGCTAAAGCTGTGCCTGTCATTCAATCGAATATAAAGTTTTTCATGTATAGATTTTTGAAATTTCTTCTGTTATTCCTACAAAGTTATATAAGAAATAATTCAAAAGATTAGTACAGAAAGAAAAGTTTTTATAATTTAGATAGTGGTAAATATATCTCCGCAAATACCGTCGTATCGTCGTTACTTGGATATTTACGCTGTCAATCAATCCTCGAGCTTTCTGCGACGTTCTTTAAACAAAACTTCGTTAGACTCGGTCTTTCGCGCAGTTATCGATAAAAAATCATGAAAACTAGAAATGTAACGACTTTAAAAAAATAACTCGAAAGAGGGGAAAAAATTGATGTCGAGCCGTGTTCCAGCGGCGGAAGGATCCGATTATAAACTAGTGGTACGAGGCGCGGCGACAAAGAACAAGACCGAACTTGCAGCGCAGCCGATGATGATGGCCATGGTGTGTGTTCCGCTGCGCAGGATAAAGCTGTGAAATTAATCAGCCGCTGTCGTCATTATGGCAAGCCTGACCGAGCCGTCTGATCATCAATAACCAATTTCCTAAAACCAATATCGCGAAAATTAGTTTCTCACCACCTTTCCTCTTCCTTTCAACCTATACCCTCTTAGCTATCTCTATCTTTCTCCCTTCCTACCGTGCCGCCACTGCTGCTGCTGCTGCTGCTCTTACTACTGCAGCAGGCATAACTTTTCCCTCTTTTCGCTAGATATATAAACTGTATTACCTGACATCATCTGTCTTCGATATATCTCTTCCATTTATCGTGGGTGTATCATTTTTGGGAAAATGGAAGGATCTAATTTTTGCTGAACTTGCTTTAACGTATCACTGTATTATTTTACGATAATAATGAAAAAAAATATTGGACATAGGCATCGATGATTAATTGTTTTATACTAATCAACATTACTAGGAATTATATTACAGTCGAAAAATCACGAATTCATGGGAAATCGTACTCAAGACAAACGTTTAAAATAGCTCGTTGTCAAGCGAATCGAATAGGTTGATGACACGTGCAAGTGAAACGCGAATATCTTATTCGGGGATTGTCTCGTGCTTCTCGTGCCATTGGCTTGGGCTCGTGTTCTTCGGACTCTTCTTTCAAGGAGAGCAAGAGGTTAGTAGTACGCAAGGCCAAACCGCATACGCGGACGTTTGAAGATTAAAGGGTGGATTAATCAAAAGCACTGCAACGACGGCAGCAGTGGAAGCCCAAGCTCCTCTCGCGTATTTCGAGTGCTTACATATACATATCGAAAGGGGGATAAAGCGAGAGTGCGAGGGGCAGAGAGGGAGGGAGAGAGAGAGAGAGAGAGGAGAGCGGCGCCAGAAGAGGGAAGAGCAACAGAAGAGATGCAAACCGTTCATACACACACACATACACAGAAACGTATATAGCTATGGCGTGTCATGGAGTTATTAGGTTTGGAGAGGCCAGAAGCAGCAGCGGCGGCGGCAGCAGCAGCAGTGTCAAGAGTTGCCGATTAGAATTTCGAGCAGGAGTGCCGCAAGTTTGCCGACTGATTGGATTCTCATTGATGGTTGTGTGTAGCGGCTGCAGTAGCAGCAGTAGCGGCGGCGCCCATCATGCGCACAAATCGAGCTATACATATATTTGTGTATATATATTATACTCACTCACACATTTATATAATGGAACATAACTATTCAATCGACTTGCAGCAGTAGCAGCACGGGAGCATAGACAAGCGCAAAAAGCTCTAAAGTTCCATTTTGCCGCAGCTTGCGCGTCACCGTGGCTTCGTTATATGCCAGAATTTTGAAATTCATACAGCATAACGCGAACATAAAGTTCTTTTTTCGAAAAAAAAAACGAGAAGAAAGAAGGACAAGAAAATATACAATATATAAAAACAGAGGTAAAGAAACGAAAGTTTAAAAGCTTACAGTCGCAAGTTCACGGAGAGGCGTAGCAGCGGCCGGTAGTAGTAGCATGTACAGCAGTGCAGGCGCAAGCTCACAGGGGGGGAGCAAACTTTCATTACTCGACAAATTACCCTAATTCGGCGCGTTAGCCTCTTGTCGGTTAGAAAAGTTTCTCGTCGGCGCGGTGGCAGTAGTAGTGGAGAGCAGCGGCGGCAGCACAGGCACGCTCGCACTCGGCTCGAAAAGAAGAATTAGAGAAAAGAAGCTTGAACACGCGCGATTACCATCTCTTTTTCTTTTGCTGCCGCCGCCGCCGCCGCCGCAAGAGCTTTAACTCATACATATTACTCGAGAGCGAGTGAAAGTAACGAAAAGTAACGAAAAGTAACGATCGAGCTTCGAGACTCGCTGCGCGAATCAATTCTCTCTCTCCCTCTGCGCGCAACATCGCGGCAACAGTTGCTCTAAGCCTTCGACCTTTTCTCAGCCGCGCCTCGCCTTATCTCGTATGTGAGAGCTGCCAGGAAGCTGTTACAAGTATTAAACTTTGCCTCGAACCCCTCGCCCGGTCGCGGCCCCGCCGCCGCCTCCGCTGCATTACCGATAAAGCTTCGAGCCTGTATAGGCTTTTGCTCCCACAGAATCGCGTGTATTGGGTACAGAGAGTAGAATGGCACGAGCTCACCGCAGCGCGCGATAGCGGCAACCGTATGTGCGCAGTATTATGCGGAGCGAACTCGAGGCCCTAGTCTAGCTAGCTAGCTATGTATGGGTAGCGCGTGGGCGTCATTCAATATTTAGCGAGCTAATTGAATTGCGCGCAGCCACCGACTGATACAAATAAAGTAGCTAGTTAGAGAAACTTCTCTCTTCCTCCTGCAAAGACCCTCTCTCTCTCTCTCTTCTCCTTTCGCGTGCTCCATTTCGTGCTTGAGCCTCGAGACTGGAGCTTCGAGTTCGCTTTGTACACCCGTGCAGGCAAAGAATTTTATCATTATTTTCAATTTTAAATGCTCGTTTGATCGTGAAATTTGGAATGTATATTTAGCTACTTGACTATTCTAAATATCGTGAAAATTACACAGACATCGTCGGCTTTTTCAAATTTCAAATTATATTTCCGTAATTTTTATCGCTGATTTTTTGATTCATAGATCGCCAATCTTCAAAAGAGCCATTCGGGAAACAATCGAAGAGAAAAGTCAACGACCGAGGTTATGTCAGTCAGTTATCCTCGCGTGTCTTTCGCGATAACGTAACGTATCAAAATTTCGATTTTTCAAAACTAAAATTTCCGTGTAACTCAATAGGGTAAAGGACACGTGTCTGGGATGGCGCTGCGACCCTTCCTAACTCGTCACTCTTGGGTATGGTCAAAGAAGCTGCCAAAACTCTTGGTAAACAACGGCAGCAGCAGAAGCAGCATCAACAACAACAACAACAACAACAACAGCAGTAGCAGCAAGTTCGTTCACAGCTGCGGTCGCACGATCAACTTGGCCGAGCCGAGGTCGTGCGCCAGACCTCGACGAGTGCAGAAGCTCGTGAGCGCCGATCTGCCGCTAACTTGTCCGCACGAGGAAGGCGTGCGGCGAGTCTGCGAGCCGATACGCGTCGTACCGGTGCGCGTGTGTCGGCGCAGCGATCTGGAACGCGCCTGTGCGCCCAAGGTTCGTCTTAACTCTCTTGCCCAAACGATCGTTTATTTTAAACGCCCCGAAGACGATGACGACGACGGCGAGGCTGTGCGCGCAGCCCCCGAAGTTTCTAATAATTGATATTCGAGCACGTGCACACGAGCATCATTAGAGCTCATTAGGTGTATGATGGCGCACGAAGCGTACATCGTTCATTTAGCTGCTTGAGCGGCTATTACTATTCGCGGCTATTTCTTCGAATTGCTAAAATTATTCCATCGATAAATTACTATTGCACGAGGGCAAATAGGATACTCGGCCAAACGCGAAATTCAATTAAGACGCTTAATGCGGCAAAAGCTAAGCGTATGGAATCTCGCTTTTGCTCTCGCCAACGGATCCACCTTCCCTCTATACGAGTCACGCTCTCTTTTGATCCCTTCCTCTCTGACTCTCTCTCTCTCTTTCTTTGCGTCTCTCTTTCTATTTCATTTTAGTAGTCAAAGTCGTCGTCGCCGCCAATGCCACTGCTACAACTACAATCGCATCGATTATTCGCCTAGAAGTTTGTACTCGTTATACAGTGTAAGGAATCGGTGGGGGGCGGGTGGCACGAGGATTGAATCTTTGCGGGAGCCGTTGCAGCCTCTGACGTCTTGCCATTCGACAAGTTGGCACATCTTCTGGCTTTTCTTCGGATACGCATATTTCCAAGATCTATATACGCGCCATCGAATGGTCTGGAATTCCAATTTATAAAACGTATAGCTATGCGGATGTATAGACATCGAAAGGGAGAGAGAGAGAGAGAGAGAGAGAGAGAGAGTGAGTGAGTTGAACGGGTTTACGATTTGAAATTAGCTCCGACGGCGAGCTCTTGGCGCAGCCAAAACTTTTGCTCCTTGCCTTGACACCTCTCACTTAAATATGTATACTATGCCGCATGAACTCGTAATAGTACTGCGAATGCGCCCCGTGCAACTACTGCTGCTGTAAAGGCAGATCGGCGAATGATAATATCACGCTTTTTTACTGTTTCCTGCGTAGTGGCCTTTCTTTCGTTATGGACTTTGCTCGTGAAATAAATTGACTTTTCACGATATGTTTGTCAATTAAGACAAAACACATGAATAAGATTACCTAAGAGTGATAGATGTGTCCGAGGGGGAAAACGAAAAATTAAATGTTATCTATAGTTCGCACTTGCAGACATATATTGTACGTCTGAGAGCACACTAACATCTCTACGAATAAAATCGATGATGGATACGTATTTTATGAGACGTGAATGATGAATGCCCCAACAGTAAGCTCTTGCTAGACCTTAACTTATTATTTCCACGAAAATAGACGCATGCAAAATTCAATTAGTACCCGATTTCTGATTAATTGACCAGCTTATTATGTTTATCAAATAAGAAGAAAAAATTTTCCCAACATTTTCAAATATTTATGATTGAAGAAATCTCCAACTGCTTACATATATACTTAACTTCTAAGTGCAATATCAAAGCTTTCTGTTATTTACAATCTTTTTTTTCGTCTCGTTCTGCGCAGTTCTGCGACTGTCCTCAAAAACCACCACCAAAAACGACCTATCAAATGATCTGCGGTTGGACGGTGTTCGGAACTAAAGGAGCGATCGTCGTCGGCCTCTGCTATTGGACCATGAGCGAGGGAATCTGGGGTGACAGTGCGGCCACCGAGGACTTTTATTTTCGGGTGCGCGAGACTATTGCCAACGACCCGTCCCTCGACGAGGTAAACGATTATTATTTCGCTGTATTTGCTAGCCGAAAATGTAAAAAAAATGCGACGCCGAGTGCACAAAGCGTAAATGTTGACATTTTCTTTTCGTTGCCATACAGGCGCGTATAATATATTTATTTGACTACGCCATGTTTTGTTGCTTTGAATTATAACGTTGGCTATATTTTTAATTTTTCTTTTTCCTTTTTTTTCGTTGTATACTTTACTGAAAATGTACAACAAGAAATATTTTTTACAGTTTTCAGTGCCCAGTTTAGCTTATATGAGATTCAAAATTCTCGATTCGTACAACAGAGCTGTAATGGCCATTATGGGTGTTCTAGTGAGTATTCCACTTGCTCTAGGCAAGAAAATAGATGAAACACTGCATCCGTGTGAACCCGTAGAAGAAAAAAGTAGATGGAAATGGTGAGTTGCTCGTAAAACAACTCAATGCTTACCTGTAAAAAATGCGTTTCATGTGAATTGTTTTTTAAATCATTTGTGATTTCGTAATTGAAAACTGTGTTGTAAACTTTTATAAAGAAATGACTTGTCTTGCCAAAAATTTCAGTTTAATACTTTCTTTTTTTATACTTTAAACTTCATTTTTGAAAACAGGGAATTCTACTTTGCTGCTCAAGTGCAATTTTAGATTTAGTATAAGGAGCATGCGCTAGTAAAATTATGAAAATAATATGTTTAATCGTGTGCAGTTAAATTTAAATGCAGAAACAGCTGAGCAGATAAAATTTTTATTTACATTTTACGATGTTATTTTAGCAAAAGCCTAAGATGCGGATGTCCGACTGTCATCATTGTTTAATAGTAATGAGATTTGAACATTTTAACGTATAATTGAGGATACACTAATATTAAGGCATCGTAAAACCAACTGAATTTAAAATTTTTAAAAGCTTATCCAACTCAGTAAGATACTGCAGCAGAAACAACGAACTAAATGGCTAAAGATTTTCCGGGGATTTCTACCTTTAGGTGTGAGAAAAACTGCTTATCTGTGAGACCGATCCTCTGGGACGACGGAAGCTCTTCGTCCACCTCTGGGTAGACAAACCACGATATCGTCTTTTGTCTGATGTAAGTGTAAGATGTCTTAATGACTTTCTTTCCTGGGCTTCAGATTTTTTTCTCACCTACGCCTTTTTTCCATTCGAAAAATCAACGTTTTTAATTATCAGAGGTATTAAGAGTCCTTAAGCTTATTATACTTTACATAATATTTCCGACGTTAAATAATGCTCTTTAAAATGCGCAACGCATTCTAACTGCTTACTTGCATTCATGGAATTCTTTTTCGATCCAAAGCTATTTCCATTCGACAACTTTTAAATGTTTTATTCAACTTCAGAATTTAAAGTTACGGTATCTGTCAACGTTAAAGTGATTTGACTAAGCAGGACTCTTTTTATGTTTCTTTTTTGATTACGAAAGTAAAAAAAATTCTATATATGTTAGCTGTAAAATTTAAGCTTTAAAAATGCGCTATCGCACATAGAATTGCTAAAAGTTATCACAATTTCATTCATACAGCGAGTGAAAAAAAAAATATGTTTTTGCGAATAAACTTGCTCGAGTTGAAAATTTATTTATTCATAATTATCCACAGAGCATGACGTTATTAATGTTGTACTTTTTAATAACGGCGCTTCATGAGAATACCTATAGCTTAATTCGCATTTTTCAAGTAGTTTCAATATTTTTAAACATATAAACTAATATGAAAAGCCAGCGGGGGAAAACAGCATTAATGTTGACGCTCAACTTCATCTGCACTAAAAAGTTGTCTGTGTGTGTGTGTGCAGCGTCAACGACTTAAAACTGCTGGCAAATCCATCTGTACGTGTAGCTCGCTGAACTTTTGACTCAGATTTCTCTTTCTCTTTCCGGGGGGTTAGGATCTTTCTGTTTATTTGCTCGCTATTCCCTTCCTCTACTCCGGTTTTCTCTCTTTCTCTCTCTCTTTCGAATCATGTACCTGAGCAATACTATACTGCAGAGCCACTGCAAGCTTCGAGCTCGAGAAACATTAATTGAAAAGCCACTCGTACACTAACACATATACCTAGGAAAGAGAGAGAGAGAGAGAGAGAGAGAGAGAGAGAGAGAGAGAGAGAGAGAGAGAGAAAGAGCAAACAAAAATACTCGTGAAAATTTCTCTTCTGCAGCGGTGCAACGAGCGCTTAACTTATGTCGGGGAGAGAAAAAAAAAGAAACCGGCTAACACAACATACAGAGAATCGCCAAGTAAACGATTTGTAGTTGGGCCTCTTATAACCTTCCGAACGAGACTAGATGGCCACGAGGCAGTGTGTGTATAGGTCGAGAGAGAGAAATGGAAAAAAAAGTTTCGTCGCACTGCTTCTGCCGGGCTTTACTGCAGCTCGGGTCAAAGCTTCGAGAGCGGAAATGAAGGTAGGAAATGGCGCTGGTAGCGGTCGAAGAACTAAAGGCCAGAGAGAGAAGCGTCTTGCCACTTATACAGCATTGTCGAATCGCTTATATATACCGCTTTCACCCTCAGGTCGTTATATGGCTCGTTTTTCCTCTAGGGTCCGGCTCTTTGCTATTGCTAGGGGAATTTTGTCTCGTCATTTGTCAACGGCCTGCCACGACGACTGCGGCATTTCACTCTCCTGTAAAATGAAAAAAGAGTAAAAGAAAAATACGTATATATGCCCGACTCATTTGTCGCGCGTCACTCAAGAAACTGCACTACTACTACTCGATTTCCAACTATTTCCCCCTCTTTTTTTTTCTTCGTTTTTATTTTTTCCCCGGCTCCTTGCGTTTCTTTTTTTTTGTACCAACTCAAACTTAATTTTCTATTAAGAACGGCATCTGTCTTCTTGCTGGAAAATCCACAGGGGAGGATCTATCTGACTCACAGATTTTCGCTCAAGTAAACTCCTGTATTGCACCTATAGATGTAGCATCCGAAAGAATTTGTGTACGCTGTCACCCATGAGATTCTTCAATTCGAGGATTGGTTTTGGCGCTCGTGGAAGAAGCGCAATATACGCCTGTAAGTATAATATTCACTGCGCGTATGGAAATACATACCAGTTTTTCGTTCTTGTACAGATAAAAAATAAAATTATGGTGTTAATGGATGGTAAGGAGGGTAATGCAATGAATAAGAGTCAACTTGTTTTTCTTTTAAAATTACGCAGTACTGATACATGAATATTTTAATTCAGAATCAAAACTGTATAATCAATAATTTATGTGTAATATATACATACGAATGATAAGACGATATGAATGCTAGATATGAAAGAATCGGCCTCCCAGCTCTTTTATCTTTTTTTGCACTCGTATAGAATCGCACACACATGCATGCGCGCAGGCATTCAATCTAATTTTCATTTTACTTGAAAATTTACATGGACTGGATATGTTTTATAAACTTACACGTGGGGTAACTAATTATACACAACACTCGGTACTCGTCGGATATGTACAGTCTCGCAACAACAATATAACAACGGCAATAACAACAATAATAGAAGCACATCCGTCGGCGCGGCTTCGCTCCAAAATTGATATGATACACTATTCACTTTCTCGCTTCACTTTAGAGAGGCGCGCGTCAAAATTCTCCTAATACCATCGTTAACGTTTCGTTCGTTTGTGCGCGCGGTGTTGAGTTTTGTGTATACTTGGATCGGCTGGCGCGTATAACACATTTGAAATCTCGCATTATATCGGGAGAGGACGGTTCACGGTTCGATATAATACATACACACACACAGTCACGTACTTTGGCGCACATATACACACATACCTATGTGCATGTATACGCACGCATCCGCTCTACAATTTGTATATAAATCTATATGTATAACATACGAATGCACAAAACGCGTGCCGCGATATTCGAAAATTAACATACACAATGCCGCGCGTTGACTCGTTAATAGAACACATATATAGTCAATAATAATTACAGCTTACTCATCATTTTCTGACTTTCGACTTTTACACACACGCGCACGATTGTTCGCTCGACGGCAGCTTTACAACGCAGTATCTATCTATATCTATATAATATTTCTCTCTCTCTCTCCCTTCGCGTATTTGCATTCATTACTGCACCTCGCGCATTACGTAACTATATATACATTGACTTGCTCTCTCACAAACATGCATCCACGCACAGCCGCACACATTATTACTTGCACGCCCTGTACGTATTCCTACATATATATACATTTCCATCGAGAGGGATACAAGTGGAATTTATACATTAGTGTGTAAAGAGCTCGTGAATTTCTCCCTCCCCCTTTCCCCGAGGAACATACAATTCCATTGAAATATACTATCGGCGCAGGTATACACGAATTTTCGTTTTTTACTTTTTAATTTATGCATCTGCCGCCCGCGCGCGCGTTTTCACAGTACACACAGGTGCATAATTATCAATCAGTGCAATCTCTTGAAGAGCGATATATTTCTTTCGCGATTGCGTTTCGAGGGTCGATTGGCTTTTTGGCCCCTCAGCAAAGCTCGAGCACACGGCCGCAGCGATGTACACGGCACAGTTCACGGTCTACTTCAAAATGAGTATTCGATAATGTGCTCTAAAAGTCGCTATTCCGAATCTCTCTCTCTCTCTCTGCTGCGCTTCGTTATAATCCGTATATGGTAATGAAGATAAAGAATAAAAAAAAGGAAGGAACGGCAGGAAATAACATCGGTGCGCGAAAAAGAGAGACTCCAAAGCGCGTGTTACCTTTCACACGGCACGAGCTTGCGAGCGAGCTTTTCTGACACTTATACAGGTAGATATTATATCGAGTCATCTTTTAACGAGACTACAGAGCTGGCGCGCGCGCGCGATACTCGATTTCACAGCTAAACGCGCGCGTGTTCCAGGAGAGGAGGGGCTCCTCCATTATATATACTATATCCAGTTCAGTCGAGATTTTCGACTTTGTATAGATATATAAATGAAAACGTCCTCTGCGACGACGACGACGACGACGTCGGGCTATATTTTATACAAAAAAATACTGAATGTATATAGGATGAAACGAGCGAGAAAGACATTTTCCCTTGTTTTTCCCCCCTGCTTCTGTGAAACTGTCGCAGAGGTTATTATCAGAATCCTTTATGCAGACTTATCGGACATTGTAATTGATGAGTGCTTCGCAGCGAAGCGAGCGAGCCAGAAACAATATCTAGGTACGCATTTTTAAATAAAAAAGTCCATCGCGCTTTACGTAGCTAACAAACGAGTGATATCATTACAGGGAATTTATTATATTGCACGATTTTCTGTATTTCTCTGCGGAATATACGATGAAATAATACATATTGATATGTTCGGACCAAGAATTATTCGTTTGAATCATTGCCATCGTTGATTAAATTAAAGTTATTGAGTCAGACCCGGCTAGCGTGTGATTCGCAAAATTTCAATTTATAAACGATTAATGCGAAATATTTCAGAATTTAGCAAGTCCCGTCCCAAATGTAGGCGGTAGAAAATTTTTTCTACCCAAAACTCGGTAATATTATTCGGCAGTGCTGAATTTCTTTTCATTAGATGAGAGTGAAAGGCAAAGGCATATTTGATATGCATACTAAGCTTCTAATTAGATACGAAACGCAACCAAACGCTCGAAGATATTTGCAATAATCATCTACCACAAAGGAGTGTATGAGTATTTCGGCATGTATACCGTTGCGTATAAAAAAGAAACTTGGTAATAGTCGTTGTAAGGTTGCAGCGTAATGTGCGGAGCGCACTTTCAATTCTCGGCCTTAATTAATCCGTATTGAACCTCCTGTCTCTCCTCTTTCACCCTATTTTTCACTCTCTCTCTCCCTCTCTTTCTCACGCTGAGGCACAAAAGTTCCGGGTATAGGCTGCCTCTGCAGCAGAACGTCGTCATCTTTGTCGTTCGTGACTACTTTCCAATGAGTTTTGCCGTCTTCCTCTTTCCGAACCTTTAACACCAACGCGCGCGACGTTTTCTTCATATCCATTGCAAAGTGCGACGGAGAAACGAGAGAGTGAGAGCGAGAGTGAGCGAGAGAGGGAGAGAGAGAGAGAGAGAAAATGGAAGCGCTCGTGCGTCGGCCAAAGAGGGTAGAAAGCGCTATTAAATTTTTTGTGATGAGACGGAAAGGAGATAGACGCAAGTAAGTCTTTGGTTTTGTTTTCTTCCTTATCTTTCCTCTATCTCTCTAGCTCTCTTTCTTAAATAGAGAGCAGTGAGTTTCTGGGATTACTCGAATTTTCGATGGCAGTAGTCGTAGTTTTCTGCAGCCTTTGTGCATTCTCGTAAAGTAAAGAAGGAATCTCTCTCAATCTCTTCCCCTCTCTCTCTCTCTCTCTCTCTCTCTCTCAGTTAAAACCTATATATGTATAGAAACGTACACATATAGAGTTTGAAGGCATAATCCGCAGAGAGAAAGAGGAGGAAAGACGAGCGCGTACCGATAGAGGTTAAACACGATTAGTTCGGCGGTTATACATGACTTTTCGTTGATTAAATCAAGTGCTCGATCGTTATACTCATAGCCGGCATCAGCAAGCACTTCAATCTGTCCGATTGCTATAGCTGCGCGGCGATAGTGTACCGCGGCATTTTCCTGCTTCTCGCTCTTTTTCGCCTTTTTACAATTTTCTTTGCGCGAAAAAAATTTGTTACACACTTACGGATTAGAATATACTCGTATTTATAGTAGTAGGTCTATGGCAATAATATTGTCATTCTTGTTATCTCGAATGAAAGAAAAAGAGAGAGAGAGAAACAAAAAACGTCAGTCCGTAGTTTTAATTCTTACTTATATGTTATTGTACGTATATCTAAACAATTTTATCTACACCTTCGTAAAAATCTCAACGTTCATCGGCCACTTTTATACAAACTTCATGTATTTATAGTTAGTGTACATTATTTATATACTTTTTCACGTTAAAAAGATCGAAATTAAAATACGAATAACAATGTCGCGTGCGCATAATGTCTATCCCACGCGCACGAGACTAATATGTATAAAAAATGTATATAAACACAGACACGCTCACATAAAAACTTATTTGCGCTAATGCTGACACACACATTTGTACGAGAGGACAGTGTATATATGTATATTCATATTCGTTTCACAACGTAATTGCAGCGCTAGTCCGGTCGCTGACAAAAGAGCATATTTTAAACACAGCTCTCGGGCAGCCTGTTGGCCATCAGTCGACGCTTTATGGCCTCGCCGTCGAGGCATTCGCCGGCGACCACTACGCAGGGTCCACCGGCGCTGTTGGACACGTTCGTGAGCGACGTCGCGTTCGGCGCCGCCTGGAGCTTTTGCATTATCAGCTGATGGTGATGGCTGCTCGTCGTCGAGGTCGTCGTCGTCGTGATGGCGCCGCCGCCCATCAGACTGCCCGAGGCGCTCCGACTCGGCAGCCTCAGCTCCGTCGGTCGGCCCTGGAACTTGTGACAGAGCTCGTCGATGCTCGGGGTCGGGCCCGGTGTCACCCATTGGCCGACGAGCGAGTAGCCGCTCTCGTTCCCGCCGATGCTGCCTGGATAGCTCGGTGGACTCACCTCCATTAGGTTTCCTTCTGCGAACATAAGACGTATCAAATTAGATGTAGCATGTTTGTGTAAGCTCATATCGTTTTTTTTGATTCTGTATAATTAATTCAAAAGATTTATGTTAAAAATTCCATCGAAAATCAATCAATTATTATTATGAAATGTAATTAAAGAAATTACTTCAATAAAACGAATGAAAATTAAATCCTTTGTGTTCTCTCGAGAATTCAGATTGAAATTTGATTATAGAATGAGCAGAGAAAAATGTATAAAAAATATCGAGTTCCATGTCAAAGAATACCCATAATTTTGTTCAAAAGGATTTGAAACATTAACTTTTTAGCCTTTCAAAAATGTTTAGAACTGAGCTCTTTGAAATAGGTGAGTTAGTTTATTTTCAAGAATGTTGTATGATTCATAAGTATGTGAAATTTTGCAGTCAACAGGTTTGAAATGCTGACGAATTTACTCATCAAAGGCCCATTTTTTATTTTTTCCCCGTTCTTTTTTTATTCGGGATATGAAGCACAGTTTTAAAATTCTCGGAATCTTCGCTCTTCATTATTTTTTAAAATGATATTTATAAAGTTTAAATTTATTTTTTATCCTAGCTTGCTCCCGACGTGATTCAGTCCATGTACACGTGCGTCGGTATTTAATCAAGTTCATTTATGAGATTCATCTGTCTGCCATAGGTATATAGTGTATTCAAAATTTAATATGAGTTCAAGCGAGCGTGAAAGAGAAAAATATAGTAAGCTGTATGAGCAATCTTTTCTCTCTCTCTCTCTTTTTCTCTCTCTCTCTCTCTCTCTCTCCCTCCCTCATGAATTCATGAGTTTCTCATGCTGCAAGCTGCGATATGAAAACAGACGCATCTGCGGGATGCATAAGCTTCTCGAAATTGTCCTTTTCTCGCAGGTTATTGCGGCCTTCTTACACATTTTTTCCCACTGATATCCAAGGTGCACATACATAAACTGAAGAATCTCGAGAGGAGAATACATTTTTCTCACGCGTGTAACTACCGACGGCCCCCGTGCACATGTGCTTTTTCAAAGATTGCGAGGAGGAAAATAATGCCGGAGAATGGTCAGAGACCAGGGGGTGAGCGCGAGGGTGTGTGTGCGATTGCGTATGCATGCATGTTATACGGGGTGTTTCTTTAAGCTATGTGTCCATACTATGAATTCATATCAGCTGTAGATTTTATAAGGGAGAATAATAAAAATACGAAATGAAAGCGAGACAGAGGGATATAAACACATGATTGTGGTGTATGATGCGCGCTCTACTCCGGGAACGTATATTTGATACTTTTCAAGATTTACGGGGATTTTCAATGAAATGACACTTATTTTTATTCATCTCTTTGATCGTAGCGCGCCGCGTTATTATCTGCACGCGGAAAATGTAAAAAACTATCGTTTAAATTTATCGTTATTTTTATTAAAAAAATAATTGCGAAATTATGAGAGTGAGTTTATATATTGCCTTGCGAAAGGAGCCAATGACCTGTAATTCCTTTTTTTTTTGGCAATGAAAGGATGGAAATTATCGATTGCCTATAAAAAGTATTCAGTCGCGCAATAAGCGAGGAAATTTCTCTCTTTACTTAGCGATAGCCGCAGATATAGAATATAGAAACTCATGCATAATTAATAAAGTTGGAGTGGGAAGTTAAATGAGACTTTTGCTCTTTCTGCCCTTGCCTGTATAGCTGCGGAATGACAAAATTAAAATAGTTCGAGACAACCGTATTGCCAAGGCCTCCTGGTCTGTGTTATATTATAATACGACGAGCAGTCGTTGTCTTTATACTCCCCTGGCGTCGACATATTAAACGGCGAGTCGCCAAGGCGATGGTAAATTCATCTAGCCATAAGAGCGCGAGTGTGTTAGTATATGCACGCGCGCGGCTGCCATGGGTTGTTGTCGCGCTGCCTCGGCATATACGAAGGTGTCGCGACGCCCGACGTGGACTCTACTATGTGCGCGGAATACGGGGGAATGGGAGCGAGAGAAAGCTGATATATACAAAGCATCTCGGGGGACAACTTACCAAACTTGTTGGTGGGTATAACGTCGGGATCGGTCTCCATGGTCTGCTGGTGCTGCAGCTGTATCTCGAGCTGATTCTGTAGCTGATACTGCTGGTTGTTGGAGTTGTGGTACTGGTGCGAGTGCTGCAGCTGATACTGATTATGCTGGTGAAGATGATGGGACGGGAAATCGCTGAGTTCCGCAGTCGCGGCGGCGGCGGCAGCCGACTTCTCGTGTCGCATGGTGGCCTGCGACGACGAGCCGGACGCCGTCATGCAGGCCGCCGACTTGTCGCTGCTGTCGGCCGTCACGCGCTCGCGCCTCGCGCGCACGATCAGCGCCAGCACGATCGATCCGAGGGTTATCAGGGCGCCGATCAGCACTCCCAGCAGCGGCGACAGGCCCATCCCGGCGTCCTGACCTGTAAACACACACACAAAGCGCATCGTTTTATTAGAGAATTCATCGTAATTATGTTCAAATTATAACAAGAGATCGTATCTCTCAAGACGAGACTTTTTGCTTTTATTTCGAAATAATTCTGCTACGTCTTACTGGAAATGATAATTAATTCCCTCGTTCGAAAGAAATAACGAGCTCGAAAATATTTTCATTCTTAGCGACTTAATTACAGAAGCATCAATCTTTTAATGTATACGCGCCAAGCATTCTATATACATAACAACTTATAAAAACACATTTATAACTTATAAATTCGAACTCGCAACGGAAAGAAGTTTTTGTTGAGTCAATGCCCAAGACTAGTAATGGAAAATCACCCTTAGCGCTGTAAGCTTGCCCTCTCCTGTGCTCTTTTCTCTCTCTCCTTTGTTCGATATGCACAGAGCTTTATACACAAACTAAACCATACTCTATCCTTTTTTTTCCTCGATGCAAAGTTCTAAGTTATGTACTTTTCATTAAAACTCTCTCGATAACGGTGTTTGAATATTCCTTCGGGCGATTTTTATGGAACGGAAGTAGTTGAAGAATCATTGCTTTACACATACATATTCAGATAAATATAATATTCTAATACTGATATAAATAAATGATTTGAATTTGTAGCAGTAAACATCCGACCAAAAAGTCAGTCGTACCACTAGTTGTGCATGCAAAAGCGAAAGAGAGAGAGAGAGAGGGATAGGCAGACGAAGTCGAGGGAGAGGGCGACACAATGAAACGATATAACTTTTGCGTCCGTTGAGTCGCAATTTCCTCGTGGCTGGCAGCAAATTTTCGCTTTGGCTCCAGCCAGGAAAGAGAGTGAGCGAGAGAGAAAGAGAGAGAGAGAGAGGAAGGCTTTTAGAATAAATAATTTTAGCGCGACGAGTTAATGAGAGAAACCCACCTGGTTAAGAGGTAAAAGTTGGCTGTCGCGGCTCTGCGTATATAGTAACGCGCGCGCGCGCGGGGCAGATTAAAGCGTTCTGGCGCTCGCTCGCTGCAGGGAGTTGTACTATTTTCGGCAGCTCCGGGGCCGGAGAGAGGCAGCAGCTATACAGAATTCCAGGGGCCAAGAGCGCTACTTATGCTCGTTTAGCCTAGGCTCTTTTTCTCTCATTACATCGCTACTCGCTCTCCTATGTACGCGTATACACACACATCTACGTCTATATATGGGACAAAGAAGTGCGAGGGAGAGAGTGAGAGAGAAGCAGAGAATGAGAGGGCAATATAAGCGCCACAGGCAAGCTGTTTTTGTCGGTATAATTAACAAAACTGCGCTTTCTTGCGCCGCCAGCCACCATCTTTCTCTCGACGAGCGCCAGCGCATAGCATACACTTCCTACTAAGCTTGGCGTTTGCGTCATATAATTTTCTTCCTCGTCCCCCCCGCTTCTCGCAGCAGCAGCAGCAGCTTCCCGCGCGTCGGCGTTGTTTATTTCGTTCGCGAAATATTAATGCGAGTCATCGTCCGCGCGCTTTATCGTCGCGCCGTATATAGTAAAAATTTGCGCGATCCTCCCAATGATTGTAACGCGCGGAACGTATACCATATACCGCAGAAATGCCTTCGCGCTGCACCTAAAAAATGCCAAGTATTTTGGACCTAATAAAAACTCAAGATATCAAATGCAAATTCTTTTTCCTCGGTGCGCGCCTTAACGGCGGGAGCGTGTAAAATTTACGCGCGCCAGCGGTGTACGTCTAAAATACAGAACGTAGTACGGTACAATTTCAAGACTCTTTATACTGTACAGGACTATATATACATGGGGAGCCTCGCGTGCACTTGCCAGTATCGCGTAGCTCATGGTATAGCTGGCGCTGGCGCTGCCACTACTGGCCTGGCTCTGCTTGGGGCCATGCGCGTATTTCAAGCTTGCGAGAAATGAGTGAGCGCGCGATGAGGCACGCGTAATACCCGTAAAACCCGAGTTTAATCAGCCGCTCCTTCGCCGAGTAGAGTACGAGCTCGCTGCCACGGCTCGCAGAATAGAGGAAGAGAGAGAGACAGCCATCCTCGTGTTCATAGCTGATATATACACGCGCGTCTTTCTCCCTTTCTCTCTCCCTATATATATGTTACGTGGATTGCGGGGCAATGAAGCCAGGAGCTGCTCGCTTACATCGAGTATTATACATTCAAGAGCAACAATGCGAGAGCACGAACGCTGGATATCTCAAGTTAACGCGCGTATTTTCGCGCGCCCGCACGTTGTTCCGCTCGCTTGGCTCGCCAACGTCTTGACGACTTGCGGCTATATTATATACTGTCCGCCCCCCGCGCAGCACAAATACGTAAACGGATGACAAAGAATCGACCGAACAGTTGCTGTGTCACTGCATAACGGAGTATACGGATGATCTCATTGTATTTGGCTCGAAGCCTAGCTCACAATGGACAGGAAAGATCATGCGGTGACAAGTGCGAATGACTAACCTAACGAAAAGTTATTATAAATTGAAAACTAGCTCGAGCTCGTGCGTATATAGCGCAGAGGGCTGCTGCTGCTGATGATGCGCTCTCCTCGGCGAGGAAAAATAAGATTAGTTTTTAATGAAAAATGATCGTTAGAAAGCAGCGCAAAGAGTAGGAAAAGCAAACAAAACTCAACGCTGCCGTGCGCGCGCGGGCGCGCGAGTTTGCAGCAACGCCTCTGGGCATCGTCGCGAGCTTGCGAGCGAGCGAGTCACTTCGAAATTAATACTTGCGCATGACGCGGGCACCCGACTCGAAGACTGCCAGAGAGAGAGAGAGAGAGACAGAGAGTGAGAGCAGAAAAGGGATGAAGAAAATAAGAAGCTAAGATGACAAGCAAACTACAGCAGCTCCGCTGCAAGCTAGAGTGCGGTGGAAAATAATTGAGAATGGAGAAACAGCAAGAAACATGCAGCAATGAGCTGTCGACAACTGTATTTTGTAGATTGTTTCGAAGTTTCCCTCACACCGCTCGTCTCCGGCAAATGATTGTGAGTTCGCGAAATTAATATCACAGCTATCATCTAATTCGACGTGGCTTTTGCGATGCGACGTCGAGATTCGTTCTGAGACGCCAACTCTAGCTTCTATTCGATTCGAGCATTCGGTGACTATTTCAAAGTACCGCCTCACATTTGTACTTTCTTCTTCTCAAAACTTGATAATTATCTTACAATATTGTTTTCCAGGATTCCGCTTCTGATTACAAGAAATTTTGATGTGAATTTTAGGATGCCCAATAAATTCATTACACCAATCATTTATTTTATAATCATATATTAGATTTGAGAATACGATTTTATCGATCTTACGATTGTGGTTAAAGTTGAACTGTATCGATTGGTGCGATAGATATTTCTTTTAATAAATGATGAAACGATTACAGCTAATAAAAAAATTTGATTTCAAATTTTTATTTAAAAATTTGTATGAAAATGTATTAGAACTACTGTTCGGTGCATCTCAAAGTTGTCACGAGCCCTCTTTGGTTGTAGCTAAGCTCTGCCTGAACAGAAGCTTTGACCGAGGATGAATGCGAATGAATAGCCTCGCTACCGAGAGACCCTGCATGCCATGACCATGTAATTGTAAACGAGTCCGCCAACATTGCTATAGCCGACATTCACCTTGCGGGCTCGTACTTGCGCGGGATCCATTCATTAGCGATCACTCTTTGGTTGCGCGAGCTTTTTCCATCGCACCGATGCGCATCTGCGCGCGAAGCGCTCACTATTGGATCAAGCCTTTTTGCTACATTTCTATCGAGTTCTTAAGAGTTGAAAATCGAGAAAGCAATTACCAAAGTTCGCGAACGCTTATCTTTTCGAAATAAAGTGCGATGGAGTCTCTTGTACCTCGAAAAATATATTGAAATATAAAATGTGCAATTACATACTTGATATAAATCGATTCTAAGAGCTCAAGTAAAATCATGTCTGTGCGAGCTTTGAACTATTATAAGAATGAATCTGCTGCTCTCTGATTTAATTTGAGATGTAAAAGACATCTGTACCGTCTGAGAAAGAAGCGAAACGATGATCTATCAAGATTGATAAGTAAAAAGCTTCGATTCCGTCAACCCCAGAACGTCACACTAAGAACTTCAATAATTCTTTATTTAATTAATCTAGAGTATTGGATATCAATTATAAAATATTAAATCAATTTATAAGGTTTTAAATGTTTAATTTTCGAAATTTGGCTGTTCTGCTCGTGTAATTTTAGAATAAATATGATGTGAGCATAGAAAGTGCATAAATATGACAGAGCATCTACTATTCATAAACTTTTTGTATTATTTTTAGAGCGATCTGAAAATTTATATAAACAATTGAAAAATAAAAATTCTACTTTGAGGGTTTGTTGGTCCATTAGCAGGCAATCGAGAAGTCCTAAGAGTTATAAGATCTTTATATTTCTTCATTAACTATAACAGTATCTAATTCTTCATTTCTAGGTAGTATTACTGTTGGTATGGTACAGCCCATATATACCATAATATATAGACGTACCACAAAGTTATACGCTCAACAAACAGGGTAGAAGTAGTTATTTCGCAGCTTAATCCTGTCGGTGTATATATTTCGTCTGGCCATTTAAAGTTATAATTTAAATCTTATTGTTACAAATGTAACAATGCAAACAACATTATATTATTGTTATACATATGAAAGCTCGCCTATTTACTCAAATGATGTACATATGCGCACATAAATAGAATAGAAAAGGCAATGCATAATATTTGGGCGAGAAAAAAAGCGTAGCTCGGGGGCATAAACGCCGCAGCTCTTTCCGCGGTTTCGAGCTCAAACAGCCGCCCGATATATATTGCGCTCTATATGATACGAAGCCAATCGCGTACGTGGCATGCAGCGCACAACTGAGAATGCCGGCTGCCGTGAATATTTGTGTGTTCGAGCGTGTGCGCGCGCGTGTGTGTGTGAGTGCGCGCGCGAGCGCAAAGCGGCGACTACTTTTTTTCAACACCCTATAGCTAGACAGTAGTATGATCCTATATACCGCGCGACATTACGCGAGGGCTCTGTAATTTACGTTCTACGTGTCGCGTGTTACTTTTCTCTCTGTTCACTTGGCACTTTAATTAGCGTTTTAATTAAAGCATATGTTAATAATTGCGCTGAGGTTTTTTTTAATTATATTGCGAGGGGGAGTCGCGTTATTCGCGAGTGATTTGGTTTATGATGTGCATGCCTGGCTATACGCATTATGCGCAACTCAAACGTTTTATATACTTAATTAAATAAAGCAATGATAAGTGCAAAAATTCACGTATAATATTACCTGATTTTTTATTTTAATTATAATAGAAACAACTAGATATTAAACTTGAGTTTATTCTTTTATGAGACAGGAAAAAGATTTACTTGGGTTATAGTCAATAGACTAGGTGTACAGTTTAAAATGCTCGATTTTTAAATGGATGTTGAGAATTATTGATTCTGTGAATTTATTACCAAAAATTACTTTATGAAATGTGAATGTATGGTTTTCAAGCTGATCAGAGAGAGCACATAACCTTAAACTTTATATTTAAATTATAAGTATAATAAAATTGCATCTGTTTATTTTCGATAATTCTTATGCGAATATACACACATGCATACAGTATTTGCATTTTTGAATAAGTTGAAGCGCATAAAAATGATCACGAATCGATTTATATTCTCGTTTCTATTGATGATATCAAAATTATATGCAATGAACCTAAAAAATTTGTTCGAGTTTAGTGAGCTACGGTATTGGCACACATTTAAAATATTTACATCAAAATTAATGAAAAGTAGAGGAAGTTTTTTACTTCTACGTAGATAAAATACATTTGATGCATATTCATTAAAATTAATTTGATTTGAATTAAATTTTGAGATTTTTTCATAAATTATGAAATCGAATGAAATGCTTAAGTTTTTAAATTTAATTTATATCGCGTTTATTTTAACTATTTTACATGAAAGTAGATGTATATGAGAGAGGCAAAAAAATCCTTCCACTTTTACATTAATTTTAACAATATTATTTTTAATTTTCATTATTTAAAGTATAAAACGTCAATTAAATTCAATTAATTCAGATGTATGAAAATATCCTTAATTATTCACAAAGAAATGAATCTAAATGTATCACATTTATTGCTAACCATGGTATTGATTTCCAAAAACCTACATCCAGGTTTAAAAACTTTTTTGGATCCTGGTATCATGTCTTATAATATATTCTATTCATTAAAAAGATTGCGTTATTTTCTAGATATCAACGAAGTTATTCCAAAATTGTATCTATTCACCTCCTCCATGATGTTCCAAAACAGCCTAGCTTTCGGAGGCCGAATTGCTCAAGCATAAACGCTTGGGTTAATGCATACGCCACCGGAATACGATTGTCCGATGCAATTGTTGAATGCAGTAGTCTGGTAAAATGTGTAGAACGCGGAGTGCACAAGAGCAGAATCTCTTGGATTTAAAATCATTTATCAACTGGATAATGATTTTACTTATACGATTATTTTTACTTTTCTACTTGCAGATTTACAGATGAAGGTACTCGCCATCTAGTGGTGGATTCTGACTTACAATGCCATTGCACTTTCATTTATTATTTATTATTTAAATTTATGTTTAAATTTATGTATAAAATTAAATCTCTTTGGTTACTTTTTGCTTCAAGAATAATTTATGTAATTAAATTTTCGTGTATTGTCATACAGTTAATGCAAAAAAACACCTGGGCCAACACATTTAATTTAAAAAAATTTACATAAAAGTACCTTAAATAAAATTTGGTATCGATTATTTTAATCTTCACGTCAGGTTTTACATTAAATCTGCAATAAATTTAGGTATTCTATCAAAAGTGCAGGTACAACAGGTCAAGAGTAATAACCAACAACAAGCTTGACTACTTATCTACTCACTAGCGTTTGGAAAAGAAAAGATTTCAATTTGCAAAAGTAGCTTCCAAGTGTTTTGTCTTGCGAACGTATGTAACTACAACTGCTGCTTTCTGACCTTCCTATTTTCTTCTCATATTCTTTGTTTTCTTTGCTATTTTCCCCTATTTTTCAGCTAAAGAAGGGATTCAAAATAGTTTGAAGCAAACGAAAGATAGACTCAAACAAGAGAAAAGCTTGAATTTAATTTCGAAGTCGATGAAAGATGTGCATGAGAATCGAGAGAGACAGAGATGTGGGGAGGGCGAAGAGGGATGCGAGTTGAAAAAAGTGCTTCACTCGGTAGATAGGGCAAACACGAGCAAGTTTAAGAAGGAGCGAGGGTTTGGCAAAACATAAGAAGACGAAAAAGGGAAAGAGACAGAACGTCGACTCAAGCTCTTTTTATTGGAATGTAATGTAGAAAAAGCCACCGTACACTTCTTCTGTTTTCACCATCTACTGCTGCATGAGCAAGCAAGCCAAGCGATACTTTTATAACTTTTTTGTTTCCTTTGAAAGTTTTTAAGTGACTTTTCAGTGTTATAGTATAGAGCACACTAAAAAGGATTAAATTAAAAAATCGGATGAGTGTATGATATATATAAAGGAAAAATTTTGTTTAAGAGCTGCAGCTACAGCCGTGTGTTACATCTATGATGCAGTTATTGAGACTGATAAAGGTAGGTAGATTTTAATGATATTTTTGATTAAAAATAATTAGTCGAGATCAAGTTCAATATATTAGATTTATAATTCTCAGGCTCCTTTTTACTTTTAAAATATTTTTTGAGAATAGAATTCAAACTCAGATTGTCAAGTCTTGATTGATTAAGGTAATTTTAAAAATCAATGTATGACATGCAAAAATTAATTTCTTCAATACAAACAATGATAATATGCCATGAACTTATTGAAAATGCAGTGACTATCGTACTAAGAAAATTTGTTGCATTGTTCAATTATAAAATTTTTCTCTAAACGAAAAATAACTGATCAATGTTAATGGTGAATAAAAAGTGTATATCTCAATCATCGATCAAAAAAGGGATGGTAACATTTTTTCGTCATATTTCGAAATATTATGAAGTATAATAGAAAAAAAACAATTTTAAAAATTAAAAAAAAAATCCCTTTACAGATAATAGGCCAAGCATTGCGCATGGAACCGAATTAGGCCAGAATCATAATATTTTTAAGCCTAAATTGAAGATTTTCTTAATTTTTTTATGTTGTGTATTCATCGAGAATTTTTAAAAAACTACCAACTTTAAAAACTTTAAATTTTAAGGAATGAGCAGCATAACCAATATTCCGAAAATGGCACCCAAATTAGCATAACCACACCAAAAATTCATGATACTTGAGGGAAGTGTTGGTATGCAATGAAAGTGCAAAGAGAAAAACATAGTCCCTGATGGAAATGCTTACCATGAATAATGGTCCCCTATTCAAAAAATGATAATTTGAAAATGATATGACAATTATAAAAATGACAATTTAATTGTTCCAAAAATTTTAGATTAGCTTTTATTAATTTAATTTAAGCCTTCCCCACTAGATGGCGAGTACCTTCATTTATAAAGTTGCAAGTGGTAAAGTAAAAATAATTATATAAGTCAATGAACGCTTTGAAAAAGTGGTTACAGAGTTTCTGTGGGATATTTTCTAAATATAATCGTAGCTGGTGATAGAAATTTATTCAAAACATTACCTTGCGAAGATAAACCTAAAATTTTTTTACCTCTTGAAAGGGGGGCGTATTCAGCAAAATGCTACAAAAAGAAGCAGTACGCCAAATTTTTGAAAATACTTGCAACAGCATTGGCAAAAAACTTCCAAAATTTGACACCACAAGTGAACAGGACTTACATAACTTGAAAATTTTAAAGTTTTCATACATATATCCATATCTTATTCGCCATCTAAAAACAAATCATTAATTGCTTAATGCAAGTTCTTAAGATTCATGCACAAGAAACTTTTTGTATGTTACGTACTAAGGATACAAGACTGAGCTGAACAATAATGTACATAATTTGATTTACTATATGTATTTCTGATAATTTTCCCATCAAACTGCATAAAATAAAACTAGGTGAAACCGGTTTTTAAATAAATTTATATTTAACCAATTGTCAAAATAAGATTAAATTTATTTATAGGTTGCCGCGTCTATCTATGACACGAATAATTTCCTGGAGAACGACGCATTTATTTCCGTTGCACCGGCAATCATTCGATTCGATAATGATTATATAGTGCATTTATAGCCGTATATCCGAGCACCAGCTTTGCGGTTATCTCAAACTGTCTGCTTCTCTCGATTTTCTATGCTCTCACGTACAAACGTAGCAGCATTTGCTAATCCATTTCAATACAACACGAGCAAATAATTTCCTCATACTAGACTTTTATATGTGCGCGCTACGCGCGCATGGAACTCTTATGAGTATGTCATTTAATATATGAAAGATATTATTAACTACAGAGGGCGTATATAGATGACACTAAAATATTTCTTGTACTCACATGAAGTTGGCTCTAAGAGGGTTCAATTCGATCTATAATCGCAATGGCTCTTATATTAATTAGACTTGCGAGTTATTTTTGTATTATCTAAGACTTAACTTGCCTTGTAAATTACACTGTCTCGATCTTTTTTTTGTCAACCGGCATTGTACTAAAATCATAATTTCAATTGACTTTGTCACTCATAATTATGGAAAATCTTTGAGCGAGTTTATTTTTTTTCAAGAAAACGTTAAATGATGTATAAGTATAGAGTGAAATGGGGACATAAAAGTCGAGAAAAAATTTTTCAGTTATTAGGTTTGAGAACAAAATCATACTTTGCATAGCTACTTTTTTTTCTTATGAACAAGAAATTTTAACAAGCGTTAAATTAAGGAAGCAATTACAGGTAAAAGTTCGCAGAAATACTCTTGCACCCAGCCAACTGGAATGATAAGGACATTTCAGTTTTAAATAAGTGAAGAAGACTAAAAAAAAATTAAAAATGTACTGTATTGAAGTCCAAATGAGACGACTATAAAAAGAAGAAACCGCTGCCAATGCATTGGCAAAGAGCTTTTTCCTAAAAAAGTAATCGATACCACTTTTCAGTGTAAATGCTATTGAAATAAGAAATCGTCTCATCTGTAAGAGAAACATTTGACCTTTATTCATTTCTTATAAAATCCGAAAAATATGCAACTAACTTGATTAAACTTCATACCAGACCGGTAAATATTTTTGCATTGGACGAGAAAATACATTTTTTAGATATGACCAAACTTTAAAAATATGACTAAGACTCGTTTCATTCCTCGTGTCCTCATAGAGCCGAAATATTTTTCAGCTAACTTTGAAGCCTATCACAGAGCTTTCTCGAATAGAAAATAAAATGACACTATGGTCTTAATAAAAATAAAATCAAATAAAAATAATGATTAACATGACATTCATAAGGTCATACAGATTAAGCATATTTGCACAATAATTTTTATAAAATTAACATTCGAAAAACAAATTTTGAAGTCCTGCAATAATTGAGCAAAATCTAATGCAGAGATTATTTCGATCGATAAATTCATAGAGGTCTCACGAATATGGCTTTGCGTAAATAATCGTTGGCGGTCCAGTTGGTGCGTTAACCGGCTGCTTGAGCGTCTTTTCATAAAATACATGGTATAATTACGTAAAGTAGTATGAAGTCGTAAGAGAGGAATAACAAGAGGCAAGGAGATAAAAAAGATATTTATGAATACGGTGCGGGAATGGAGTTAAATTAAGAGAAAGAGGAACCATAAGGGTTGTGTGTGTGTGCTTGCGCGCACAAAGTAGGAGGCGGGTCTCAAGGTGTCTGGTCATTAAGCGTCGTTGCTCGCCGGCGGCATCTTTTCCGTTTTCTCTCTCTCTCTCTCTCTCTCTTTCTTTTTAGCTAGCTGGAAGGAGCGTCAACGAAGACGATGACGCCGAAAACGACGATGGCCATACCACGGTGTGCTTTCTTCTAATTCTCTCTCATCCTCTTGCTCTCCTTTTTTGGACATTAAGCCATTCTAGGTTGCGTAATTTTCTCCACCTCTTCCTTCTTTTTCTTAGTCTGGAGTATTCCGCGAGTGCGCTAAAAGTATATATGAGGCATTCGTTATGAGATGAAGGAGGAATTTCTCCTGTGTTTTTCATATACTCTCTGTCTTTTTTTTAGCCATCTCTTCAGCTCTCTTTCCGTCAGCGTTTATTTTACTAAGTTTTCTCTCGTTCAATTTTAGCCTGACATACTGTTCTAATTAGCCCGGTGAAACAACCCAGTTACGTTTGAAATTTTGCCTCTGATATAGATATATATGACATTGAAATTAACTTCGATACAATTCTCGAAGAATTTCCTGCTTTCCTTGGAACCCATCAACTCGCTGCTAATGATCAAAAATGATGCCAGAAAACTTGGATAAAAAATCGATAACAACAATGTTGATTTAAATAGACTTTTACGTATGAAAAGAAATATTTTTCACTATTCTTGATTTCAAGGTTGATTTGCAGACGCGTAATAAACAAAGTTTATGTGAGTATTTTATATACATACACACACATGTATAAATACAAGGTAGAGAAGGGTATAAGCTGGGTGTGGTACGTCTGCGTCTTCGGGGCGTACATTTTCTTGTGTAGCTTGGGCGGTGATCAGTCTTGCTTACCAAAAGTCTCTCGCTCTCCTTCTTTTTATAGCCCTCGCAGACGTTGACACCACCCATCCTTCCTGCCTTAGAGCAACACATGAATGAATCACTCTGTGTGCAGCTATACACAGACGCCTATATAAACTTGTAGCAGAGCAGCGAAGGCAGAAAAAAAAGAAGAGAAAGAGAGGAGAGCCAGAGAACGAGAGACGGAGCACGCGCGGCGCTTGGCTCGTCGTCGTACGTACATTTACGTGCGCGCACGTGGTAGCATCCGAATTCTGTCAATCGTTCGAATGGCCGAGGGTGCCTTTTTCCTTAATCTTAGAGCGATTGGGAACTATTATCTTTTCGTCAATCGTTTCTCGTCTGACCTCTCACGTCGTGCGTCGCAACAATTCAGCTGTCCGGGGGCAAGATCCGACTCGTGGAAAAAATTTTAACGAACGAACATTGATGCGTTTCTAATGGTACTTTTTTTCGACTTCTCGGCCAGCACGAGTCAGCCCCGATGAAATCTAAATTTAAACGCGATTCTCATAAATACTTATATTGCGAGGGAAAAAAAATTGACTCACCGGTTCGCTTCTCGGCGTCGCGAAACGTCACCTCGCCCAGCACGACGGACTCGCTGCGTCCTTTGGCGTTGATGGCGTAGACCGCCACGTGAACTCCGGCGTCGACCGAGGCTTGAAGACCCGAAAGCACGAAGAACGGCTCGTTCTTTGCCGTAACATTGTAAAGCGGCCTCAATCTCACTAAAGAATCGAGGTCGCCGTGATAGACTTCCAAGACGAATTCTTGAGGCAGGCCGCCGTCGTAGCCGGGGTAGCACTTGACCTCCACACTGGTGTACGTTTGATTCGCTAGACTGCAATTCCGCACGGGAAATGGCTTACCTGCAAAAGTTTTTTAAAAATATTCCTCGTTTAATATTTCCATTTTACTTCGGCGCAAAAAAAGGTCACGTTAAATACTGTGTGAGCTTGGAAAATATTTGATGTAAAAATAAAGCTACATCGTAAGCTCAAACGTCAATTTTTTTTCTTCATGAATGCAAATACACGCTTACAATAACAATTCACGCGTATGCATGTGCGCGCGCGCGCGTGTGTGTGTGTGTGCGAAAATGAATTTCACAAATGAGAAAGAAACTCGCGCGCGCGCGCGTGCGCACCATCAAATCCGCAGATATTTTTGTATTGGATGTGCAAGACGTAACGTTGAAGAACTCGCGCAAATTATAGGTGTATACTTTACGGCTCGATGATTTCGTAGGTACTCGCGCTCGCATGATTTTTCAAGCAACGGGACTTTTATATAGCATGTTCATCGGGCTGTATTATCTGTACGTTTAATGCACGACGATCTTCTTACAAATTTGCCGCGCCCAAGTGTGCGCGTGTGCGTGGGCTTTTTTTTTTATTTTTACCTCTGTGCGCGGGGCTCCTTCAAAATTATAAAGAAACATCGCAGCTTATCGATCGGATTCACTCGCTCGCGCACTCGTTTGCGAGTTTTGTGCAGAGCTTGTTCTTCATGCACGACATGTCACGCACACGTGCGCGCGCGCGCGCGATCGAGCAACACACCGCATTTAACGCAGCGCGAGGCTAGTGACCCTATAGTGCCGCGCTTGCGAAAATTCCAATATCTTCTCTCTTATTCTTCGTATAAAATCCGTGGAATGCCATGGCGAGCAATGTAAGGACCAGCGAGATTGCCATATAATTCTATTTTATTTTCTGTCCCGTCGGTTTTCTCTCTCTCTCTCTCTCTCTCTCGCTCGCTTTACCTTGAAATATCTAAATGTCTCAGTTTACCTTGCCGGGCCCTGCGCTGACGTTGTTCTACGAATTCTCGACATTTATTATACTATTTACCGACGTTAAGAGGATTTGCCAGACGTTTGCTTATCAATTAAATAAACGTTTAAAAAGCACAATTATTTTTACATTTAGTCAAAATTTGATTTAATAACTATTTGTTCGCGATCGTCACTGGGATGGGTCGCTGAATGCAATTAATCACAACTCACAAATACACCGGCATTAACGGTTTTTATCAACGGAAGTTTTTTTGCAAAACTCGAAAAGCTTTAACCGCTGAATGTGCCTCGAAGGTCCTTAAAGCCACGTCAGATTGGTTGGCATCGAACCGTGTCAAGTCACTGTTCAAGACGTTGAAGATGCTACTTCGACCGCGTCGAATTACGCGTGGCTTCACATCTTTACTGTTGGTGTAATTTATACCGAGCTTTCCGGGCTTCGTATTGCGTTTGGCTTTTAAGAGTTGAGTGACGAGTCACTAGATGCTCGCATTTTGCGTTTATTCATTTTGCGGCGAGGCGATCGTCTTCTATGCGCAACTAACTAAAGTGTTAGAGTCTTGCGCAACAGGCTGCATTACTCTAATCTTCTTACTGATTTAATAAGTTGTTAGTTTTTTTACCTAGTACAAGGTCTCGCGAAGATAAATAGATTTTTTCCCACTCTAACCTAAAATACGCAACTTTGCCGCTAATTTTAGGCTCTCGTAGGAAAAAATAGTATCTCAAACTGGTGCAGATATGGTTTTTTAACAAAACTCGTTACAGCACTCGCCTTCGGCTCGTGCTATAATCCCTCGTTTTGCTAAAAAACCATATGTGCACCCGTTGAGAAATATACTATAATAAAACTTTTTGTAATTCATTTTTATTTTAATAGAAATAACCTTAGTAGAAATTTTCAACATTAATAATGGCTTAATGACTAAAGACTGACCATTTAAAATGTTTTAAAGTACGCGACCGTTAATCGGCTTGCTTTTAGTGGTTTTTCTGTTATAATTATGTTACAAATATTGAGAAAATTTTGAATGATCTCCAAATAACAATTTAATATTTTCAAAAAATTTAAATCAGTTTCGAATCACTTTAAATACGTTAATACTGCTTCAACCTTCACCGCTAGATGGCGAGTACCTGAATCTCTAATATACACACAAACACACGTACACACACATACAAACACACACACACACATAAAGACGAGAAGAAGCAACGACAAGTCAACGGCCATAATGGCAGCATAGGCATAACACTCGCACGACCAGGAATGCGGACGACAAGCTTGTCACAACAGCGAAGCCCGACCAATATACGAAAAGTCGGAGCTTATTGACATCGTCTCGCTGCGCTTGCTAGTCCCTGAGATATTGTATTCAAGATTCTGCATGCTTTATATGCAGTGGTGCCCCAAGCACTTTGTATTCATTCATTCTTTTGCCATTTTATATTTCAGTTTCCTATAATTCAAATATTAATCACTTGTATTGAGACTTATTTATTTCACCCGACAATTTACCCTCATAACGTCCAGTTCACACTATCCTTTTACGTCCAAGTAAATTTTTCTATTACCGAACATTGGATATGATAATCGGGATTCTTTTATTGAAAACTATTTTCAGATTGACGAATTTTTTATCGGATTTTATACAAACAATGATTCATTTTTGACAATTTAATAATAAAAAATTAATATTATATCTTACCGGCAGCAACGAGTTGAAAAAGGCAAGGCTTTGCTTGAATACCAACGACGTTTTCAGCCCAGCAGGACAAGGTACCATAATCGAGTTCCGTGTTCGGTACGTAAGTGAGGACGCTGAGACCCTTGCTCGGCTCGACGGAGAAACGTTTGGTAGACACCTCTAGTGTCTCGCCGCTATTATTGAATTTCCATCGAAAACTCAGTATTGGTGGATCGGCTTCGACTCTGCAGGCTATTTTTAATGATTCGCCTCTCGATGCTCCCACCACGACTATCCTGTCCTCTTTGCAAACTGGTGCGTCTGTCAATGGAAACATCGATCGATATATTTATTGAAACGAAATGTTTTAATCATGATAATGGATCTCAATTTTTACTCAACATAATGTACTTTACGCCGTGTCAGGAAATCAGTAAGAAAACGTAACTTATTTCGTCTAGTTTTTCGTTATAATGAAACGTTTAAAAAAGTGACATTATGGAAATCGCTTGTGACACATATTTTTCTTGGCATAAAAATACTTCACAATTTCTTACACATTTTTTCGATTCTAAATTCAAAGTTTCATTTTTTAAACCGGCTCGACACATTTTTAGGCAATCTTGTCACACGAGCATTATTAGAACGGTATTTCAGTTACATTCAAAATAGAAAACACGCACGCGTATAATAAAATTAAACGTTCAGATACTTTCCTTTTTTTTAAATTTATGAAAGTAAATAGCAGTATCATCCAGCAATAAATTCCAGATGACATCTGCAATACGTATTCTTTTCTTTTTAATTTTTTCCATCCGAATGTTCTACAACTAAAATTTTTTTTGATAACAAGATAATTAAGGGTGCGCTATGCAAGATTATAGGTGCGCGAGCCGAGCTTTTTTTCGGTCATTGAGAGTCGTAACGCGTTGATGTTTCTCGCCCCGCGTGTGCGTTCGCAATCTTCTCTCGTTATTTTGTATTACGCACAGTTGTAGCGAATTCATAAATTCATAAACTATGCAAATTTTTTCCATCCTAAAAATTTTTCAAGCGTAAAAACGCGGAGCTTGGGAGCTTTGTTGTTTGTCACGCTTGTTTAAATTACATTTTTTCTTAACGAAGCTCTCGCTTCGCTTAAAGTGTAGGAAATATAATTGAAATTTCGCTTTCATGGGTTTTAAGACTGCTGCAGCTTGACTTTTAGTCAATGCTCGCGAACGCGCAACTCGACATCGTTATCCGGTCTAACGAAATGCTCTTCTCGCGTTATTTCACCAACGCCGAGAAAATATTCTTTTCTTTTTCGTCGATTCTATACGCCGTGCTGGGATCATTAAATATCAATATAGCCCCGCGCCGGTATTGAAAGTTATGTGCGTGAATTTACGATGCCCATACGCGAGCGAACGGCAGCGATAAAAGCGACGACGTATATACGCACACGCGTGCAATCGCACCGAGCGCGCCGCTTGACCAATACGCCCTCGCGCGCATTTATAGGTGTAGCAGTGCAACAAGGCGATGCATGCTTAACTAAAGGCGCAGGCTCGTGCGCACGCGGGCCAATCTGGGCGTTAGACTTTTTTTTTCCTCTATATACCTGCATCGTATCGAGGAGCGCGTATATACGATTATAATGGCTTCGAGTATGCGCAAACTCCAGCGTTTTATCAGCCGACTAGATTTTTATGAGAATGTCGTCGCTCTTATGTTTGCCGCGCGCCGCACGCGAACGCTTTACTCGTCTGAATCATGCAAAAAAGGAAGCCAATACGCCTATAAGATAGACGACACAGCGCGAGTATCGCCACCTCGCATAAAACAAAGTGGAAAAAATAAAAACGGCCAATTGAGTCGACGTTATGTTCAGTCATGAAATTGCCAACCTCATTAGTATTTTATTGCCAATCTATACGAGCTTTTGTAAATCTGATCCGATCTATACATATATGACGCGCTACAGTATCGAGCGGCGACGACGACGACGGCTTACGCCTTATGTATATTTTGACTAAATCTTTTCCCTGCGTGCGAAAAAATAAGATTCGGTGAAGGAGGGCCGGATATTCTTATCGAAGACACACGAATGCACGTATATATGTACGGGCGTGTTATCTATAAGGGCTGCCGTGAGAATCATAACAGAAAATTGGATATCAAAAATTCATAGGGGTCTGAGTGTGTCTCAAATATTTACACTGCGCGCGCGCGTACGGCGCTAGGTCGCAAGATTTTTCCTAGCGCAGCTATCATGGTGCAGTTATTCGAGAGAGAGAGAGTACGGAAAACCACCCTGATCTCTCTGCACGTGTGTGCACTGTTCTTCTCATCGGAGACTTCGCAATGGGATCGTAGGGGGGAAAGAGAGCGATGACAAAGGGGCTCCGGAGCCTAAGTCAAACAAAAGCGATCAGTTATTGCTTATTCGCCTCGTTGGATCGCTTCATTAAAACCAAACATAGACTTTTCGCGACTCAATATAATAACGAGTATACACTTTTATGATAATATTATGACTTACATTTGACTCGAAATTCCAGGGGCTCGCTTTTGGTCTCTTGGATGCTGTTGGTGGCGGCGCACACGTACAATCCGGCGCTGTTCCTCGTGACGCTCTGCAGCACCAGGCTCTGATTGGACCATATTATTCTCGCTGATGTGTTGTGCGTCAGTACTACACCCTGTAAAATCAATCGAAAATAATTGCGTATTAGCCGCTGGGCTCATGTGTTCCATTGCCGATAGATAATAATCATTGACGCGTAACGATGGCTTTGGAATAAATTGATGCTCCACAGCGAGGAGAGCAGCAGGCGCGACATAGAAATAGTATAATGCGAAAAGCATGTTGTTGTTGACGCCGATTGGAACGTGCGCGGGCAGGCTCGAAGCCCCCCTACGTACCTACGTACGTACGTACATACATGCACGCATCGCGTTCCGCGAATTTACATTTACAAGCGGGTATTATTGTCGGGTAATAGATCGGTCAAAATTTGTCGGTCTCGTTCAATAAACTCTGATTTATCGATAACTCGTGAACAGGCCGTTCATTTTTCAATGGGGAGAAAAAAGGAGAAAAAGATGCAGAGGAGAAACGGTCGCTGCATGTAGGATCCTATGCACGCGCCCACGCGCTTTTCGTTTCGACGTGCGATATTGCAATTTTTAATAAAATTTTTTTCATTCCTAGCTACCCTACGCGCGCGTGATACATCACTCGCAGCAAAAAACAGAAATACAACGGCAGTTGAATACGCTTGGATTATTTGTTAAACGATTGAAGTGCTAAAAAAGTGTACGAAAATCCATGGCGCTATTGCAGCAGTCTTGTCCGCGTGACGGATGCAAGTTTCTTCTGTTCTCAGCGCTACACCTACGAATTGGTCAGGAATTTTTGACGTCATTTTAGAAAAAATTTGATCAGAAAATCTAGTCGAGCTCACTTTATCATTTTTAAGTACGATCAAAGTCTGTATGGTATAAAGTTTTGACAAAATTTTTGCTGAGGTCGATTTTAAACTCGCAACAGAACTTCACGTAGGTTTAAGAGCAATTCAGCTGGAAATGTAATATAATACTCTCTCAAAAAAGTGATGCTTGCTCCTGCCAATAAAAAATAAAAAATGCAAAAGCAAAATTGTCGCTGCTTACAAAGCTTTTTATTGATCGTAAATGTTCAATTTTTACGTTTGACTTCGATAAGGATTTTCTACATACCGATAGAAAATGAGTACTTTTAAATTATTTCTTATATATTGGGTAATGGAAGGAAGCCCAAAAAATACTTTACACAGCCACGCTAAAATTAATATAGCAATATAACATACTTTATTGTTGTTCCAAAAATTAGAGCATATTTATATTAATGATTTTCCAGAATTTCATAGCCTACTTTTGTGATTGTAAAAGTATCAAACAAATCTCAAACTCTTAGAGTTTTCTATAATTATGATTTACATTTATGTGTCTTTTTAGGTGACCCTTTCATCCAAATAATTCGTAACAAATTTTGCACTCGAAGGCTTGCTATGATCATGTACCGTCATTATGTGCCTTTTGAGATGACTCTGGAACGCAAATGAATTAAGACAAATTCTACAATCGAAAGGCTTGATACGATTATGTACTACATTTATGTGAGTTTTGAGGTTTGCTTGCAGTCCAAATGATTTGTGGCAAATATCACATTCAAAGAGTTTGCTTGGATCGTGTACAACATTTGTGTGATATTCTAGGTGATGTTTGAGTCTAAATGATTTGTGACATATGTCACACTCGAAATTTTTGCTCCAATTATGTATTAAAATTAAGTGGCGTCGAAGGTTATGTTTGAGTCCAAATGATTTATGGCAAATGTCACATTCGAAAGGTTTGCTACGATCATGTACCGTCATTATGTGCCTTTTGAGATGACTCTGGTACGCAAATGAATTAAGACAAATGTTACAATCGAAAGACTTGATACAATTATGTACTACATTGATGTGAGATTTGAAGTTTTGTTTATGTCCAAATGATTTGTGACAAATCTCACATTCGAAGGGTCTGCTACGATTATGTAGTGTATTTATATGAATTTTGAGATCACTTTTTTGTCTAAATGATTTCTGACAAGTATCACACTCGAAAGGTTTGCCACCATCATGTATTATCGTTGTACGTTTCTTGAGATCACACTTGTATCCAAATGATTTATGACAGATCTCACACTCGAAGGATTTGCAGCGATCATGTACTGCTACCATATGTCTTTTGAGGTTTGCTTTTTCTCCGAACGATTTGTGACATATGTCACATTCAAAAGGTCTTTTCCGATCATGTACTGTCATTTTGTGTTTTTCGAGGTTCCTTTGCCATGCAAATGATTTATAGCAAATCTCACATTTATTAGGTTTAATGATCTTGTGTGTCGAGCTGATATGTCTTTTAAAATTATTTTCTCTCTTGTAAGTTTTTCGACACATTTTGCACTCATATAATAATTTGGTTTGAGTAGTTTCTTTAAATATTTCAACTTCCTTATATTCGATCATTTTCGATCGAAACTTCCCATGAAACTGACAGTTATTATCGTAATTGAATCCTTTTTTTATCAAAATTATCAAATTTCTATCATTTAAATGATTAGCCTGAATTGCATTTTCTATTTTGAAAATAGGTAAGTAACTTTGATGCTTAGTTTTGCAGAAAATTGTCGGTAAAGGCTTAAGTTTAGATTTGACATATTTGCACTCTAAATCTATGAAAATTTTTGTATCTATCTTTTCCATAACCTCATTCATGTTATTGGTCTGAAATTTAAATTATGTAATAATTATTTAAAGTAGAATAATAGAACATAATGCAAATCAATGACCTCACTGATGATTTATCAAATGCGAATGTTTCAACATTTATAACTTCGCAACATTCCTTCAAATCGAAATTACAATTGCCAGCTGCATCTGGCCAAATATCGTTTGGCTCTTCCTTCATTCTGAAAAATAATTTACTGAAGGTATCGCTTTGAAAATAATTTGACACGTACAAAAAAGATTACTAAGTACCTAATTGCCTTCCTACAGTTTTCCATTACTCACTGGATTTTATGTAATCACTGTGAGTTTATACGATACACACTGAAAAATTATTTGAGGTTGAGTAAGTCGAGTAACCAAGTTTGTAACTCGAATTTACCAATTAGTGAACATTTGCTCATCGAAAAATTCCTTGCTAGTAATTTTCCAGTCCACACTACTTTTTAATATAGCGAGATTTTCCGTTATCCCGCGATTGTGATAGCTGCTAGGCGATATTTTCTACTTCTACTGTCCATGCGAAATAATGTACTGCAGTATGCGTAGGCACTTGTGCACACTTTTACAATTAAACCGAAATTACAATGAAAACTTGATTCATCGAGCTAGAAAATTTTCTTACTCGTACGCACGACATTTATAGAAACAAACATAACGGAGAAATATATTTCTAAATGTGTAGATGGCGTGCGATGCATTGAGCGCGAATTTTTAAATTCCTGCATTATATGGCCGATTACGGGTATGGTTCACGCACTCACAAAAACGTGCTAGATATAATAACATTTTGTCTGATCAGCTGTATTAGCATTGTACACTTGAATGCATGCGATTAAAAGGAAAAAGGTGGAAAAATTATGTCGAAGAAGCTTCGAATGAGTAGCGGTAGGTCCGTTCATAAGGTCAGTCTTGTGCCGGCGGTATATATTTCTCGAGCTATTAACGAGACTAACTTGATTAAAGTAAATTGTAATCTACGTGCGTTTGGGAGCCGCTACATATAGCACGGGCAGCATGGCCAACATGCAACGAAGCTCGGGGAGCTTCGGCGAGGAGGTAACGGCGGCGGCGGCGATGCGGTAGAGTCTTGCGATCGAGGCGGTTTTAGCGTGCTTAGCATAGAACTTAAGCCTTTGGTTAAATCCTGGGGTTTACCTTCGATTACGCCGCTCGCTTCCTCCTCTATACGTCTGACTATTGCGGTTACGAAGGAGCTGCACGGAGAAACGGAGAAAAGGATTCGTGCTTTACGTATACGTACGCAAGGTACGTGCGCGCGGGGGCCGGTGAGCCGTGAGGAACGAGCGCGACTACTGCGTTGCCATTCGTGTGGTCGTCGCCCAGCCTATGTACAAACTAGCTCGCAAGTGCTTCGACTGCTTCGGTGTCTTACACCAAGCAAACCGAGAAGTTGATCATGTACCTTAGTAAACAACTGTTCTGCCACTTCTATACCATCTCCCCCGACTCGCTTTGCCATGATGCAGCCTATTTATAACTTTCATTATGAGATTACGCTAGATTCTACCTATCTCAATTTTTTAACATCTAATTCTTACGTCGTTTTATTAGGTCAAATTTACACTTGCTATCTATAGACCAACTTTCCAAAAATTTTCTGAGAAATTAAGGGCTAATAGGGGGCTTAATTATTTTTCATTTTTCAATAACAGTACTAGGCTGTAAAAGTGAAAAAAAAAAGATTTTTCCCACTCTAACCTAAAATACGCAACTTTGCCGCTAATTTTAGGCTCTCGTAGGAAAAAATAGTATCTCAAACTGGTGCAGATATGGTTTTTTAACAAAACTCGTTACAGCACTCGCCTTCGGCTCGTGCTATAATCCCTCGTTTTGCTAAAAAACCATATGTGCACCCGTTGAGAAATATACTATTTTTCAAGAACACACATGATAACCCTTTTCAAAACCCTATTTGAATGTATTTTATCCAGTTAGATACTTAGAAACAATTGAGTACATAAATAATGAGGGTATTGGTGCTCAACGCAAGCTATACGCATATCTAAGCTACCTGTCGTAGAAATCCAAGATCAAGCATTCAGCTAAAGGAGCCTATGTAGTTTCATTATGTTCGATAGCCAATTGACCATGGTCGCAACCAAAAGCTAGCCATAAGATGAACTGTAGCTACTTGTACATATAGCAAAGTGAAATTAATTTATGGAAAATGATAAAAAATGAATACTAAATTTTAGAAATTTGTACACACAAGTAGCTACAGTTCATATTATGGCTAGCTTTTGGTTGCGACCATGGCCAATTGGCTATCGGACAAAATGAAACTACATAGGTTCCTTTAGCTGAATGCTTGATCTTGGATTTCTACGACAGGTAGCTTAGATATGCGTGTAGCTTGCGTTGAGCACCAATACCCTCATTATTTATGTACTCAATTGTTTCTAAGTATCTAACTGGATAAAATACATTCAAATAGGGTTTTGAAAAGGGTTATCATGTGTGTTCTCGAAAAAAACATTTTTTTTCACTTTTACAGCCTAGTACTGTTATAAAAAAATGAAAAATGATTAAGCCCCCTGTTAGCCCTTAGTAAAATACTGAAAAAAAGGGTGAAAAAAAGTTTAGTTCTTAACTTGAGGGTATATGGTGTGATGTTTGTGGTTAGATGTGTAATATGTAATGTAAAAGAAGAAAAAAAAGATACATTGTACTGCTTGATCCTGATAGACACATAGAACAATCAAATCTGGCTGTTTTTAACAAGAAGTTGACAATACACGGCATTTAACGAGGTATATATTGGAGCTTGAGCTTGGGTAATTTAATTATATAACTCGAACTGGTGCGTAATGAAAGAAAAAATGACGGGACGTTAATCGAGGACTTGAGACAAGGTGCAGGAGTGCATAAGACTCCGAGAATAAATAGTTAAGCGGAGCTTTGATCAAATTATTTACTCGTCATTGGGAGCGCAATTAACAGATATTTCTCTCCCATTTCTCTCTCTCTCTCTCCAGCTGCCAACTCGAAAAGATTAAAAGGTTTGTCTTGGCACTCGCAGCTAGTTGTGAGAAATAAGAAAAGCACTGCACGGAGTCGGGAGCGAGAGGCTAACATTGATTGCTGTCTCGAATTCTCAAGGACTATCGACGTACTTTTCTCCGTCTCTTTCTTATATAGGTACGCGAGAGAGAGGCACAACGACTACGACTACGAGGACGAAATTGCGTACACGAAAAGTGTCTGGCGCTCTTGGCTGCGCCAGAGCTCTCACTCTCTTCTCTTTCTCTCTTACGGGAGCCAAGAGAGAAGGCGAAGAGAAAGATTCTTTAGCCTCGCAGTGCGCAGGCATCGTCGACGAGCGAGCGAACTACTCGCAAAATTCCTTGGATGCTGCCGCTGCTGCTGCTGCTGCTGCTGGTTGAAAAGAAAGGGAGCGAGAGAGACGATGCGCTCTTGGTGCGTGTCCTCTTCTTACCTCATCTCTTTCTATGGTATAAAGAAACTATTCAGACTTTCCGCGAAGCGAGAAATGACAGTTGTAGTCGTCATCGTTGTCGTCGTCGTCGTCATCGCCATCGTCTTCGCAGCGTATTTTCTTTATAGTAGAGTCGTCAGAGAGTGTCACGAGTTCAATGCTTTCACGAAGCAGACCGAGTGCACACGGGAGCTGCGGTCTTTTTTGCCCCTACACTTCTTTCTTCTCTCCGCTCTCGCACAGTCGACGCATCGTCAGCTCCTCGTCCCTCTTGTGAAATTAAATAACCAGGGACAAATATGAATGATTAGTGCAAGGCCCAAAGATAGAGAGAAAGCCATGAGCTAACGATAAGAGGGTAAACGTAAGGGAGGGTTTACTTCTGGCCGGTAGCGCGTGCCTAAATCTGCCTGCGAGGGTCGAGTAAAGCTTCTATGCCACTTGAAGTTGAATAAGCAGGAGCGTACTTCAGTTAGTCTACCCTACTAGCGCATGAACGTGTACACCTATTGTTTCGTTTTTACACGTTTTTTCCCCCATTTTTGCCTCCCTTCGCCCCCCTTTCTTCCTCTGTCTTTCGTTGTTTCTTATATCCAATCTAGTCTTCCACCTGCTGCACGCAACCGTGCTAGCTCGGCTGGAAAATTTGTAACGCTCTCGCGCGCAACCTACTTCTACGCTCTTAGCTCTTTCTACACGACTGTATTGGGTTAACTTAGGTTCTTTCTCTCTCTCTCTCTCTCTCCCTCCCCGTCTCTTTTTTTATCTTTTACTTCAATTTTATCCTTGTATCTCCGTTCTATTGTTTTTCCTTCGCTCGAATGAAAAAAACAACGTACGTATAATACATGTAAGCCAATCGGGATGAGTCGTGCGTGCATAAATTGGCCGAGGATGCGTGTACGCGTAAGCAAGTCATCATCGCATAAAAAAGCACGTAAACGTAAAAGTTGCGTAGTTGCATGCATGGCTTGTTTTGAAATCTACAGCGATACTCAGCAGATTGCTAGTAACATTTTTGCTCTCGATGTTAGGAGTTGTCATTGCTTCGTCGAGTAGCGAGCTATACACACGTGATCGCAAAGTCTCTTTCTCTCTTTCTCTCCTTGGCTTGATAATAAAATTCTTCTTTTATCGTGCAGCACTGGCAAAGCACTCGAATAAGGTATATACCGTGAGGAAGAGAGAGAATCCGATCGTGCACACGATTCGAAAACCTCAGAATTTCCTCTCTCTCTCTCTCTCACTCTACGTACTCGTTTAATGTCATGCCCTTTTCTTTGCCAAAGAGGAAGACGATGAACGTAGTAGCTGCTAGGGCGCTTACACCCAACTCGGGGGAAGGAGAAAGAATTGTCGCTGCTCGAGGGTGTGCATTCCGAGTTACATAGAGGTGGTAACACACTGATTCTCTGAAAAATTGCCAACAAGCTCGAGCAACAGATTCCACCCTATTGTTCCCTCTTTGCTCCAGCTCGAGCTCTAGCTCTCTTCCTCCTTTACGTGTGTCTATGTACGTACGATTTGTGTAAGCTCGATACACGGGGATTTTTTTTTATTGAACTTTTACTTATGTCCTCTTACTGTGATTGTCCTTTTTGTACTTTCGCTTGTTATTAGTTCGATCGTTGGTGACATTTTGTCCTGGAGAATTCCAAAAATAGGAACTGAACAATGTGATGAAGGACTCGTTTGGTTTTATTTTATTTCAGCACTGCAAACAAGCACCGGAATTATTCTGTTCCTATTTTTATTGTTTGAAAAACATGTATTCGACCATAGCCATATCCACACTCACTCGCGCATTCGCAGAACGACGATTATTGCATGAGAATGCGTTCTTGTTGGTAATTTCACGCTTAAGAAAAGTTCAAACGGAAAGTGAACTTTCGCGATACTTGGGAGTTTTGTCGAGCATGAAGTACTACTACTACTCTTTGGATTTGCTGTTCTGAACTCTTTATAATCTCTCGTGTATAATAGCTGGGGCATTGTAAAATTGAATTTCGAGCGAAATAATAAAATATATAGTAAAATTTTTTTATGAATGGAGCGGCAAAAGTATATGCTTAAATGATTAAAATCTCTCCGCTCGTGCTACAGTGCGCGATTTGCTAAATTTAATAACGTTTTCTGCGCGAAAAATTAATTCGGCAGTTTCACACGCTGCCGCGTAACTTCGTGCACGTAACATTGCTCGAGTTGTTTTTCTCAAGAGCTCGCCTCAATTTTTCAGCTTTATTTTTTTCCTCCCTCTTATACATTTTATACACACGGCAAGTACACGGAAATGCATTCACCAAGCTTTACTTCTTTATACACAACGAATTTCATTCTTTTATGACCAGACATGGTGTGTAAGTATCGGCTGCGTACTGGAGCTCTAGCAGTAGAAAACTGCAGAGTTAAAAAAAAAAGAAGAAGAAGAAGAAGAAGAAGAAGAAGAAAAGGAAGCTATGCTGTATATGGCTGGCTGCACTAGACCAAAGAGAAGGTAAGAAACAGAGAGTTAGAGAACGTTGCAAGCTTCAAGAGCTATGCGAGCTGCCGTATTACCGCCGCTATTCCCTTATATACTTATAATCTCGACGCGATGCTTTGCTCTTTCTCACTTTTCTAGCTCTCTTTATGTCTAGTACCCGGGACTCCCCCAACGTGTGCACTCGTTCGCCTGTAGCGCGGCGTCACATACACATTCACACAACCGCAATACACAAAACACTCGGCCACCCTGCGAACCTTCCGTTTGTACTTGAACTTATTCTGCAAACTTTCATCACTTCCATCCTCGCACTTGAATTTTTTATACGTATACATTATTGAGCAAATACGATAAAATAAATCAGTATACGTGCGCCGTGTTGTCACACGCGACCGAAAGCAATGAGTCGTTGAAAATATGACTTATACACTCGGAGGGCTGCTGAAAAGGCCATTACTAACGAGTGAACTCGAGCGCGAGCAGGCCATCATATAATTTTACGCGTGTATCGAAACAAGTCAGTCTGTTGAAGCTCGAGTATGGCTTTAAGAAAAAAATCCTGCTTAGCGCATTTCAAGTATCTTTCCCGTTGGCTGCGTAAATTTTTATTTTATTTTATCTAGAATAGCCTCCTGCGCGCATTACAACATCGTGCTTGAATAAACATCGTACGTGCGTAATGCGTATGTACTTGGGTTGGAGTTATTGAAGTGATGGACAATGGCGAAAAGATGCATACATGCGTTCATTTAGTTCATCCTTTTACTATCATTGCACCTTGTTGTTCATGGCTCAACACAAAAAATGAACCAAACAAGTAAAGCGCGCGTTTGAACGCCTGCAAGCTCGTTGAAATACTTTTACATTACAAGTTCACACTTTCCATGGTAAATAATCAGTAAAATTTCTTTTGATTCTATGTAAATATTTTAACAATGACATTGCGGTCTCGATCCTTCAATTTTCTTTGAGATTTAAAAATTTGATTAAGGTATTAGGGCGACGGCAATCTTTCATTCTTTTTTGAATGCCACAATGTAAATTCTCGCCTTTTCTCAGAGGAAGCCCGCGGTATTTGGCGTTGAGCACGCTCACTTGTTTTACTCTTAGTCCTGAAATATATAATATTCTACCTCTATATACTTTGTGTGTACAAAATATTTAAGAAACGAGGAATTTAAATTTTTTAATAAACAAAAAATACCAGTTTGGCAAAAATTAGAATAAAATTGAAAAAAATCTTGAATAGACCGCGCCTGAGGTAATTTCGTAGTAGATAGTAATTTTGTCATTTCTCAAAACAGATCGAAGAAGTCCTTTGAATTTTCATATCTATTTTCCGCAGGGAATATTATTGAAGTCTTATTTTGGTAGTAGCTCAAGGAAGCTGAAAAATCTAAAAACTCACGTTTGTATTCGTTTTGAGGCTACATCCGCACAGCGGTCAGACCACCGCACATCGTAGCATAAATGTGTACCTGTTCGCAGGCACACTGGCACGCAGAGCTCACGCAGACTTGGCCTGTGATATATTATCGTTGTTCAAGTACTTTTACGTACGTATATATACAAAGTGGAAAAAAAAGAAGAAAAAAAGAAACTTGGGTTATACGAACTGAGGCAGAAAATGCACGAACTAGCGCGCGCGCGTAAGCAAGCAAGCGACCGTTGACGTTTTCCCGTGCCGCTTATACATATACAAATACACGAAGAAAACGTTTTTCTCCATTTGGAGCTTTTGCCTTCTACTTTCTCTTTTGTTTTGCTCTAAGCGCTCGCAGTTTTCATATTTATTTTTCCTCGACCCACCCGGTCTGTCTGACTTTGCCACTTATTCGAATGAGTAACTTTTCGTAACGAGGCTATTTATATACACGGTTGAACTTGGACCGGCCGACGGAATTATATGGAGCATCGTCTCTCAGTTAAAATTTCGTCACTTCGGGCGTGCTTCTGAAAAATTGATAAATCGCCAAACGAGGAGGCAGCGTCGTGGAGTGTCGAAGAGTGAATTTTTGAACCGATAGGGTGAAAAAAAGATTTGTTGACACGGGTAAAAAAGTGCAATCGATGCATCGTGTTGTCGAGTCGACCATTCGAGTCGAGAAAATAGATTGATTCACGCTTGGTTGCACCTCGAAGCTCGGTTTCTCGGGGGCTTGTGCGCGTACGCATTGAGAGAGAGAGAGAAAGAGAGAGAAAGCAAGCGCCACCAAGACCACGAATTTTCCCACTTCCTTTTCTACATCGCTTCATCTTTTCCATCAAGCCTGGCCGTTGCTCGCTACTCCTTATACTCCTTTTCCATCAATCCCATTCTCAATCTTTATCTTCGCCTCGGCTTTTCATCAATATATGGGTTTCCGATACATTTATAGCTATATGCATATACGCGGGGTGTATAGGTGTGTGTGTATATGCAGAACATACGAAATACTCCGAGTCCCTCTCGCGCAGTCGCCCTACTTCTGAAAACTCGCTCTTTTCAACCGCCGTCGGTTCGGTATTACGAGAGCGTTAAACTTATCGAATCGAAACCTCCAGACGCCGCCACCACCGCCGCTGCTGAGCGCCAGGAAATGCATACAGCGGAGTAGTAGTGCGCGCGCGAGTCGAGCGTTATACATATGTGTACACACGCACACACACACACACACACACACACACACACACACACACACACACACACACACACACAGACACTCGAGCTGCTCGAGATCCGAGCGCGCGCTCGCGAGCTTTGCAAGCTCACACATGTATATGAGCACGTGCACGTGCTCGCTCTCGAGCAGCTCGAGCCAGATCGAATCTCCCAAGGATTTGCTGCCATTGCACCATCGCTACTTCGACATCGCTTCTCCACTATATATACGTATGAGTTCTCGACTGCTACCCACTACTGCGCGTACATGGAGAGCTGCCTCGCGTTCCTCGCGCGACTCTCCGTTATTCTATACGTACATATATATACGTATATATAGCTGCTGCTGAGGGTAATACAGCTGCGAGGCGCGCAGAGGCCTTGCGGGGGTTTAAGCTTATATATGCAAACGAGCAATCTTCAAGGTGCCTCGGGTCGGACGCAGTCGCAGCTGCAGCTATACGTATATATATACCTTTAGCCTACCCTTTACCTCATCACTCGAAAATGGGACTATGAAAATGCTGGGGAAACGTTTGGAAGCGCGCGCCGACGCACATAGAAACGTATAACTGGATTAGTTTCAAGATATGTATCTCTTCATCAACGCTCGAATTACCAGAGGCCGCCGCCTATTCATGTGTGGCCTGCAACAAAAGCCCAGCGAACCTCGACATTGCCTTTGCGGCCTCAGCTGCAGCGAGCTCTCGGCTATAGTTGGCTCCGTAGGCTTTTTGTCAACTGCTCGAAATGTCGCATTAACGCTTCTGTGAAAACTTCAGCTGCGATATAATGTTGTACATTTTAATGATTGGACGTCTCATCTTCAACAAAATCTTTATCCTCTTATTAATCAAATTATAATAATTATTGATATTTATTTTATGGAACTGACTCTATCCGATTTATGAAAGAAAAAAAAATAATGACGAAAAGCACTATCTGAATTATCTAGTTGGATAACATCATAGATATCACACGATTACATCAATGGCTTAACGGTTCATAGGGGGTTTAAATAATTATATATTTCTATTTATAGTATTAAGCAGAAAATGTGAAAAAAAAATTTTTTTCAGAAAACAGGCATAAGGGCCTTTTTCAATACCCCATTTGAAAGTACTTTGTCCAGTTAAATACTTACAAACACTTAAATTAACTGGTATAAGTCTATAAACCTTCAGCGATAAGCATTTGGGATATCTAAGCTGTTTGCCGTAAAATTCCAAGTGTTTGACACAATTTAGTTGTATGTGGTTTTCATTTTCTTTGATGGATCATTATCCATCAACGCAACCTCAAGCTAAGCATAAGATCAACTTTGACTACTTCCACGTACAATTTAATAAAATATTTTATTCAAATTTATCAAAAATAATCATTAATGAATGCCCTCTTTGAGCCCTTAAACTAGAATAAGTGTACGTTTTTTGTTCTCCCTTGAACAACGATCTCGTGCAGATTTTTTCATTTTCCGTTTATAGTCTGATACTGAAAGCTTAGCGTTGTTTCCTCACGTGCTTGCAACTTTTTTCTTCCTTCTTGCGTACTACGGCTGCGCTGTATAACACCTATACATATAAAATTCATAGAAAGTTCAGCGCCGGCATTAAATGTAAAAAAAGCAATCCACTTAGATGAAATTATAAGGTCTTGAGCATCTTTTGAAATCCCTCGGCTTGAAAAGGGCGATCGAACGAGATATAATCAGGGAGGTATGGGCGAGCTGAGCAGCGCGTGTAGGTGTATATAATGAAAATCTGCTCTCACAATTGGCTTGTCGGTAAGTTTTCTCCTCGGGCTGTACGACGACGTAGTGTACCGACGATCACAGTCGCAACATTTTACTGAGCTCGAGTTTATTTAGCCGCGTGGATATATAATATAGCTGTTATATCCACCCGTTCTCTATTATTATCGTTTTTATTTTTTTTTCGTTGCGCACATTATATAATACGTTAGGTGAAACCTACCCCAAATACACCCCGTTATGGCGGTGGTGGTGCCGTGCTCGATTCCGCTTCCATTTCACTTCCTGCTAAAATTAGTCCGACTTGGCATCTTATTCCATTCAATTGGGGCGTTTTCTTTTTCTTTTCTTTTTTAGTACGATATAACAAAATTCCGTCGACACTCTTTACGATCTTTACGTAGACCGTATAGAGTAGAAGTCAGTCGGGGAGGAATAGAGAAGCAATAACAACAGAGCAGCTGCAATAGCAGCGAGCGAGGACATCGACGAGGATGATTCTGACGATTTTTTAAGGCCTCACCGGGATTTCCGAATGCGATTGGTTCTGCGGGAGAGAGAGAGAGAGAGAGAGAGAGAGAGAGAGAGAGAGATGGGAAGAGAGAGAGAAAGAGCTGGAAGAGGCAGAAGAGTTGCGCTTCGACTATCCGCATGTTGAAGCGTTTTTCCTGTGTATATGTATATAAAAGAGAAGAGGGCATCCTCCAGGGAATTTAGCTGGTGCGATGTAAACATATATACATATATCTACTATACATATATATACTACATATACGGTCAGTTCTATGTAAAATCGATAAGCAAAAATTTTTTTTGTCGTTTGCAAGAATAACTTGTTGTTTTCAATGTCATAAGTGCCCCTAAATTTTAGTTGTATAGAGTTTTTGGGATCGTTTTTATGTAGGGAAAGACAGAAGAGAAAATTTTTCTAACTTGTAGAAAAAAATACATTTAAAGAATTTGATCATTTTGGCAGCTTTTCATTATACAGAGAAGCGTGAAAGTCAAAATCTAATTGAGTTCGATCAGGATTTTCATCACCATAAAATTCACCGTAATTCCTTAGAATGTCAACAGATTCTTCATAAATTTTTGCAATGAGTCTTCACAAAAAATTCGAGACATTTTAAGAGAAGTTACTTTTTAATTTAGGCAATTGGCAATAAAAAAGCTCCCTTTTCCTAAAGTTCGCTAGGACTGAGGTAGGAATTCTTCTAGTCTTAGTGATAACGATGAATTACAGTAACATGACAACAGAATGGTCCTTAAAATATGCTAACATAATTTGAGGACATGTATGACATAAAAAACAACAAGTTTATCATATCCGAAGGAAAAATTGTTTACTCATTCGACTTAACATAGAGCTGTCCATATATAAGTGCTATGGTATATACGCCTCTGTACACGAGAGTGCATGAGCACCCCAATGTATACGGCATACCTAGCCTGGACCAAAATGCGCTTGAATGCGAAGTAGAATATACGCTGGGTGCGCCAGGGTCGAATCGACGCTTTTCCTCTACATCCAGCTTCAATCGTAATTACTAGCGTGTATATCTTTTGCCTATAAATGCTCGACTCAGCGAGCTTATCAGTATGTGCTCGTTTATATAACGTCCTTCCAAGTAATTCCTACGATTTTAACAGAAATAGTATAATCGCTACCTGCGCTCTCAAATGTGTGCGCGCGTGTGTGTGAGCGAGTATGTGTGGGTGTGTCTGTACGTGTGTGCATGTAGGTATTTGTCGATGTCACGATACTTATCTAATGGCTTGCGATTATGGAGCGTCTAGACGTGAGAAGTGCCGATTAAAATGGAAGGGAAAAGTAGGAGATTGTGGCTTGGCATCGGGTAGATGGATACACGTATATATATGCGAGCATGCGTTCGACGCTCTGCGAATATCATGTGTCAATTGCACCTATGTACACCCATACAACCATGAAGCCAATAATGCAGCACTTTAAAATGCTCGATCTCAAATATAAATAGATATTTAAACTTGACTCGTATATTACATTAAATCCTGATTTATCTTTCCAATCATTATTATTGCTCGAAAAATCGAAGAGCAGTGGCTTAATACTCCTTTACTAGTGAAATATCGACAGCATTAGGTTATCTTGGTAATGAGGAAAATATAATGATATTCCAAGAGCTTCTCGAACGTCATCTTTTATCTAATTTTAGACGAAGAGAAAGTAAAGGAGCTTGGGATAAATATGACAAATCTAACAGAGGACAAACATTTGATTTTTATTATATATTGCAAGTTTAAATGTCACAATTTTCATAATTATAATTGAGATGTTGTAAAGGTCTCAAAATTGGATTTTAAATTTACATTGTTATCTTGGCATTGTCTTTCTCTTTACTACAAAAAGGCATTCATTCAAAGGTACAATCTGCATATAAATATGAAAAAGCTCGTAGTCTTCCTTATTGGTAAAAGTGATATATAGGAGGAAACTTGCAAACACATTTATCATATGTACACCAATAATTCCTAGCAGTACATGAATAAAGGTAAAATATGTGGAAAGGGATCTGAAAAACTCGTCACAGAACCAAGTGCAAAGTTGCTGAGAGGATGTGTATAGCATAAAAAAGTTTTCTTTAACTGATTTTCTTTTTTCTACTGTAAAAGTAAGGCGAGTACGTAAGCAGTCGAGCGAAAGAAAGTATGTTTATACATGCATAAGATTTACCATACCTTTCGTAAGTATGGGAGAAAAATTTGACTAATATGGGCGAAACAATTTCAGCGAAAATACGTGTTTGTGTATGGATTTTATTCCTTCCGCACTTGCATCGAGCCAGGGGGGGGGGGCAAATTGTTCAAATTGAAAATTCGCTTTTTATGCGTTCATGAGAAATTTATAAAGTTGATAAATACGATACGATGAAAAAGTCATTTACTTAACAGTCCGAATATTTAACAACGTTTCGCCGCTTGCTACAACTTCCATACCATTCGGATGTATATAGTAGCTACACACTTTTCTTGCGCGCCGGTCGGGGCAAGAAATATACTGCATAATTCATGTCCATTGTAGAAACGCTCGGCACTAGGGTGCAGCAGCGCGCGCCTTGCCGCTCACCGTGAGAAAATGACTCGAGCTCATTACCGAAGCTTATCTCTATAAATTCTCTTACGCAGCTGCATTTTCAAACTATAATTCTCTTTTTCTCGACCGTTTTTCTTATTATTCTTTCATGACTCGATTAATTAAAAAAGGTTGAGGTATTTGTCGATGCAACACTTACGTTGTGTATCCAAGTGAGCTTCGACCAGGGCGGATTGGCTTTAATCTGGCATTCGAAGTAAACATCGTCGCCCTCTTTGATGTCCTCGGCGTTCAGAGTCGAGCCAAGCCTCAACGACACTATTGGCGCGTCTGTAAAAAAAAGAGAAGAGAATGAGGTGGATGAATTAATTTAACAATGGTTAGCTTATAGCCACGCTGATGGTCGTCGATATTTCACGGCGTCAAAACGAGACTTAATATTTTGTCGAGCTATTCCGGGGCGACGAGTGCGAGCGCGCGAACGAGTCAAGTGATGTCTTATCATTGCAACCATTATCGTTCGGCTGAATTTCGCCTCGTACGTATAGACTGGTAATTGCCCCGGGAGCATTGTATAAGAAAAGGAGAGAGAGAGAGAGGTAGGAAAAAAGAGAGTCGCGTGTTGGCGCTATTGGAGAATATTCCTTATATACTTCTTTACGCCCATCCATTTTTACGACAAATCTTATTACGACTGAGCGTTTTTCTTATATATGCAGTTCATCGTCATTGGCGAGCAAAAAAGCTGCAGCCCTCCCTCTATCCCTCCCTCTCTCTCTTCCTGAAATCGAGTTCGATAGATATAGGATAGTGCTGGCGCACTATCGCTGCCTCTCCGCGAACGCCTGTCTTTCTCTCGCTCCCTCTTGTTCTTTCTTTCGCCGCTCTTTCTATCTGCGCAGCCTAGCCAACAAACCATCGCACAAAGAGAGCGTCAGGGAAAGTTTGAGTCATAACTTTTCAGCCATAGTGGCATCGCACGGTATGCCAGACGCGCAGGTTTTACGAGCCTGCGGATGAATGTAGTTTCGTGATAAATTTCTTCGGTCAATAAAAGCGGACGGATGCGGACGCATATCGTCGCGAGCAGCACCACCAGCAGTGGACAGTCAATGCCGCACTAAGGGGACTGCTTTGGCCCAAGCCTTTTTGCCGCTATATCCGCACTGTGCGAGCTTCGAGCTTTCACACAGGCCTAGCCACAAGCGCGCGCGCGTCAACTGCTCTTATATTCTCTACGCCTCTGGTATTTTTCACGCGCCTAACAACGAAATCAATCTTTTTTTTTTTACCACACATCATCCAGCGCTACCGGTTAATAAATAAAAAAGAATATCGCGCGTGCATTTGCATCGTTGAAAAATTTTCAGGGTTATGGATTGTTCGTGAATTGCAAAAACAACAAAAAAAAAACTAGGAAAAAAATAGGAAAGGAATAAAGCACAGCATCTGCTGGTATTGCTAGCGAAAGAATTCATCAAATGGATCCCGTCAATGCGTCAAAAGCATCAATGAGCTTGATTTTTTTTATCTATATACACGTGTATATAATTGACCTTTGTTGCTGGTTACGCCGTAAAAGATTGAACGAAAAATTTACCTAACAACAAAGAAAGCTTGGGTATATTCTATTTTTGCATGGAGAGCAACGTTAAATAAATTTGAATTTATAGACGGACATTCTTTCTGTCAGCGCGTTAGCTTTTCAATTAATGCTGGAGAGTAACGAATTGTTATGTCTTCAAACTGATATTTCATCGAGTGATTGATCTGGATTCTCGGTTTGGTAAGCCTGTTATGATTGCGAGCCCGGTAACTTTTTGAATCTCTGATGCTTCCAAATGCCAAAAAAATCGTTAGATCCACAGTTAACTCGAAAAAATACAGTGCGAAGTATGTGTAGTAATTCGTTATACGAGAGCCTTAAGTAGCCACTTTATCTGTGTCGCATCCATCATGTATAATCCGCGTTAATATACTTTGCTTTAAGCTTGGCATAAATATTGAAGCTCGTGCATTTTAAAATTTTAGCTATGCTTTTAGCTTTTTGATTCGTTTGTAGACTTTTCTATTTTTACGAAGCTAAAGTTTTTCTCTCTTTATGGCGAATGAGGATTGACAAGCAATTGCGAGTGATTGGTTCGAAGTCGAGTCCTCAGCGTTAGGACGTGTAGCGATCATAAAAAAAAGCAATCGGCCTAGACTTACTTTGGCTGGGTACGTGTTGGTGTGTACGTGTGTGTCTCCGTATAGACAAAGAGAGAGAAAGACGGAGAGAGAGAGGACAGAAAGAAACGAAAAAGCTAAAGGAATTGGACGAAGAACGACCGGTAGAAGATGCTGACCGTAGCCTGTGCCACGAAACGGGGATTTAGTTCGTAGAGAATCTGAAATTACTCACACACGACGTCGATCCGCCAGGAGGTCTCTAGAAACAGTCCAGTCACGTTTGGATTTTCCGCCCTGCAAGTCACCGATTTTCCATCGTCATCCACGCCTGGCTCGAATTCCACCCTACTGATCGTACGATTCTCTGTATTGATCGTGCTCTTCTCTTCCTGTAATAAAATGGCACAAGTTATTTTACTTTTTTATTCGTTAAAAATTATCTAATCGTTTTAATATCGTACTAACTTTATTTTAGTATAATAACATAACCTCATAATCTTGCTTAAATTTTTTAAGCATCTCAATTAAAACATTTTTCTGACATTTATGAAACGTAAGAATTACCCATATACAAAAAAGGAACCATGCTATCATTAGTAGAACTATTTCGATATTCGAGTTAATTATATTATAAAGTTAATTAGACATATTTTTACTATATTGCGATATTATTTAGTAGAAAATATTAAGATTTCACGTCCAAGTGTGATTTTCATTTTTCAAATTATATTCTGCTTTTGGAGTATATGTAAAGAAATATTTACAGTAATTTAAATTTTCATTTCTCTCAGACCTTTTTTATTGGCCATTGCATTTTCAGTATGTGCGAAAATCAATTGTCGGGTTTATTAGGCGATGTTGATGAACAATTATTTTATTGCTTTAAGGATTTTCTGATTGCATAACAATAGGGATCAGATACTTGGAAAAAAGTTCAAATGATAATTGTTTGAATGATCTGCTGTTCAGCAACACTTTGAATAGTTGATTGAAAATTGATGTGTTGATATGTTAATTTATGTATGAAAGGTAAAAATAAGGTTATTTACAGTCCCAACAAAACGAATAACAGTTTAAAATATTTTATTATTCTTCCCAAAAGTAACGTATAATTACGTGAAAGATTTTACAAAGTGACAAAGCATAAACATCTTCTTTTACATATTTTCATTGTGTCCAAATGGCCCGTGACCTCTTCTAATGTCACATTCCTAAAGTTTGCTTCGATTATGTACCATCATTCCGTGAAGTTTGAGAGTGTCTTTGCGAGTATATCATTCGTGATAAATGTCACATTTGACGGCTTTGCTGCGATTATGTACACTGTTATATGTCGTTGAAGGTGATGTTTGAGTCCAAATGATTTGTGGCCAATGTCACATTTGAAAGGTTTGCTCCGATTATGTAATGAAATTATGTGGCGTTGAAGGTTATATTTGTGTCTAAATGATTTATGACAAACGTTACACTCAAAAGGTTTGTTGAGATCATGTGTGGAATATACGTATTTATTAAATTCACTCTTGGATCCGAATGATTTGTGACAAATGTCGCAATGGACGGTTTTGCTCTCACTGTACTCATGTACAGTACTTTCTCACTGTACTCTTACTGTACTCATGTACTGTACTTACATGACTTTTGAGGTTATTCTTTTGTCCAAATGATTTGCGACAAATTTCACATTCGAAAGGTTTGCTACGATCATGTACCGTCATTATGTGCCTTTTGAGATGACTCTGGTACGCAAATGAATTAAGACAAATGTTACAATCGAAAGGCTTGATGTGATTATGTACTGCATGTATGTGACGTTCGAGGATATGTTTGAATCCATATGATTTATGGCAAATGTCACATTCAAAGGGTTTATTACGAATATGTACTGCATTTATGTGACTTTCGAGGCTATGTTTGAATCCAAATGATTTGTGGCAAAGGTCACATTCAAAGGGTTTATTACGAATATGTACTGCATTTATGTGACGTTCGAGGCTATGTTTGAATCCAAAAAATTTATGGCAAATGTCACATTCAAAGGGTTTATTACGAATGTGTACTACGTTTATGTGAACTTCAAGATTACTTTTTCGTTCAAATGATTTGTGACTAGTGTCACACTCGAATGGTTTGCTCAGATTGTGTACTGCATTTACGTGCCGTTGAAGATGATGTTTGAGTCCAAATGATTTATGGCAAATGTCACATTTGAAAGGTTTGCTCCGATAATGTACTGAAATTATGTGGCGTTGAAGGTTATGTTTGTATCCAAATGATTTGTGACAAATATCACATTCATATAATTTAATGCCCTTATGTGTAGCATAGATGTGCATATTTAATTTCGCTTTTCGATTGAAAGTTTTGGGACACCTTTTGCACTCATGTGATAATTTGTTTTGAATTTTTTTGCAGATGGTTATTGGTAAAGACTTCAATCCAGGCTCAACATTTTTGCTCTCATAATCAATGAATATATTTTCATTTATTTCATTGGTTTGATTTTCATTTTCTATTTTCACATTTGGTGGATAATTTTGGAACTCAGTTTTGAAGTTTATTGTTGGTGAAGACTTTAGCTCTGGTTTAACATTTTTGCACTCAAAATCAACGAAAATGTTTTCACCTAACTTTTTTTGAAACTGCATAGCCTCATTTGCGAAATTTACCTAAAATTGAGATTGACTGATAGTTTTTGGTAGTGAAAAATTAAAAGATAACTTAAATCATTAAACTCACTGATGCTGGACAAAAATTGAATGTTTTAATGTTTTTGATTTCGCAAGAGTCCTTCGAATCGAAAATATAGTCTTCTGCTTCTGACCAAACATCATATGATTCTTCTTTCACACTGAAGAATAATCAAGTTTTATGAGACGATCGCTATAATAAATATTATGACATTTATAAAAAAGTTATCAAGTACCTAATTATGTTTCCTAAACTTTCCATAACTTCGTTGATTATATCCAATCACGGGGAATTTTCACAATATGCTCCGAGCAAATATTTGAGGTTATTTGTAAATATTCGTGTACTGTAGGAATTTAATTCCTTACTTACTAGCAACTGAAAGCCCATAGTTTAACATAGCGAGGTTATCTCGTGATTGCAATAGCGCCTTAGTAATACCGCCCCCTCTATCCATAGGAATTGCCATAAGCAGTTATGTAGTGCAAATTACAATGTACTTAGTAGTAGACATTCATACGTTTACTGCACGGAAATTTTAAATGAAAACTGCATTCATCCAGAAGAAAAATTTACTTACTCATGCGTATAAGTCTGAATTCACACCAAAGAAATAGGTTACACACGTAATGTAAGGGTTGAAGTTTAACTAGTTATTGGCGCTTTAGTTGGTAATGAAATAATTACAGCAGTCGCATTGATAATTTTACAAAATACATTCTACTCTTGAAATATTAATGGCTAGATTGTTTCTTGGACATACATTTATTGTGATTGGTTGATTTTTCAATATTTTTAATTCATTGAAAATTTAATTATAGCTATGCGATAAGCTGTTTAGTTTTATTTCAGTCTCAGTCATTGAATTTTTTTAGATATCAAATCTTGAAAAGCAATAGTATATTCATTAACTAGATGGTTTACTTTACCTTCATATAAGTCTAGAGCGTTACGTAATGAAGGTTTATGATACAGAACACAGGACTACAGGAGCTTTATCATATGACTTTTATCACAATCGCATCACAGTATGCATTGCGCAACTTAATATCTGCTTTCTATAGAAAAAAACGTTATGTTGTCCCTTATGATGTGGATAATCGTAAGTTTTTCCTCGTAAACAAGTATTTTGATACATAAAATTAATAAGAACGCAATTTTTTTGAGTTTATGCAATCTTCAGTTCAATTTACAAGTGAAAAATCTCAACTTTTTCAGTTTATCAAATTTATTGAAAAAATACTATCTATATTATGAACTCTTTGCACTCAAGCGTCTTAGAAAAACTACTAATCATCAAAGGTATTCATTCAACTTCATTCGACATTTTTGATTTTGTATTGTAAGTTTGTGATTGACATCAGCTTTCCCTCATTTCTTCTTTCTTCTTTACTTTTTCCCTCGCTCATTTTCCTCTATCATTTATTTTTTACACGGTTAAAAGTACACCTTGTCGCTGCAGTGCAGCTAAATCTTGTTATTTATTCAGCGCGTTTTTAAATGTCTTTTTATTTCTTGTGCAATTATCAATGTATAAATTTCATTTCTTCGTTATATTCTCGCAACAAGTTTGAATGTGTTCTTTGTAGTACGGCGCGGCGTACGGCAGGAAGATGCTCGAAGAAAAATGGTGAAAAAACAAATATTACGCAAGAGAGAGAGAGAGAGAGAGAGAGAGAGAGAAAGAGAGAATCTCGACACAGCATTGTCGCAAATTATAAAGACTGAATCGTAGCCAGCAGACGAAAGGAAGCAAACGCGCGCAAATCTGTCGGTATTATTTGGCGCAGATTCGCGAAATCCTTTTTTTTGCGCTCTTTCTTTTGCCGCCTTCGAGTTTGCGCTCGGTTCCTTCTCTTTCGTTTTTTCTTCGAGTGTAACTGCCTTTTCTCATTCGTCTGCCATATTCTTAATTTCGAGCAATAATAAAAGGAAGCCGCAGCAGCGGCAGCCAGTCGACGGACCGTAAGCAACGAGGCCACCAGCTGCTGCTGCTGCTACTGCTACATTACAGCCGTTCGTGCGCTACGCTTCCACGATGAACGTATCCATCTCTTAGCCTGATTTAAAAGGACAGGTACGTATAGAGTTCAGGGAGCACAAGATAGAGATAGAATAAGAAAAAAAAGGAAAAAACTTTTACTGCTCCGGAGGAAAGGAACGAGTAAGTGTGGGTTTAGACTACGCACTCAATATACGTGTTCGTGTATGCGCGCGCTATGCATGTGTTAGTGCTGCTGCCTCTGCTGCTTCTACCTGCTGCATGAACGAAAAGAAATGCAAGCTGCGCGTGCGGGAGCCAAATGAGAAATGAAAAATAACTGTAGAAGCGTGTAACGACCTTAATTGCATCGTACGTTAATTAAATTTCATGAAATAAAAAGAATAAGCAGTACTAGTAGTAGTAGTAGTAGTAGTATTAGTAGGGTTAGTAGTAGAAGTAGTAGTTTTAGTTGTAGCAGTAACAGCCGTGTATAGAGCTCGTTGGAAAAAAAAGAGAAATAAAAAATGATGCAGCAGCCTAGGTCAGTGAATGCGCGCGAATTGCACTGTTGCAGTTTTCTATATAAAAATCTGCTTTGTTTTGTATCTATAGAGACGAGCGCTGCGAGCGGCAGAGTCACGTTTACGTCGCTGATTGTTAAACATTTGCAATTTATCTGACGGCTGGGTGGGCGGGCCGAGAGCTTATATCTACCTGCAGCACGCGTGAATGTACACCGGGCGAGTTTAGATTTCGACGCGCCACTCGTCTCGAAGAGAAATCATTGGTCTGCGGTTGTAATGGTTTGCTACTTTTGTTTTTCAAGTTTTTTCCTTTCGTTCGTTTCAAGTACTTTCGGGTAATTGGAGCCTGAGCTTTTAATTGAGATACGCTGCTAGTTTTTTTTTTTTTTTTATTAAACTACTTGTGTTACTCAGCTCAGGCGTCTCGTTTGGTGCAAAAAAAAATAATAACATGCAAATTAATTAAATAATTATGGGAAAAAATACAACGAGGAATGGGTATTATGACGAACAATGCGTGCGCGGCATACTACATTTTTTCCAAACATCCCGAGTATGAAAAAGCAACTAAATAATTTTAAAAATAAAGTTTACAGCGTTTTATGAGTCTTTGGTTGCATAAAAATTTTATTAAATGTTGATACTTAATGAAAATATTTATGAAATTTTACGGAATGTATAAAAAAGTTATAAAGTTTATTACAGAAAATGATCATTAAGTTTTTAGGTTTTTTTTAACTTTTAAAACGCCACATGAGTTCAAATGATTATTATAATCTTCAAGTTATTATTTAGTTAAGCTTAGATTTCAAAATGAATTTTCAATAATTGTATTTTGTCTAGCTAAAATTTAAAATTGTTTGGTGATAGATAAAACAAAATAGAGAATTATATATTAAACAGCTTCACTTTCATCATCTTTGACTTTTCTCTAATAATCATGCAAGCAGAGGCAAATCAAAGCAATTCAAGTGTCATCAATGGCCTCGCTGTATGCACAGGATGTTGATGCAGATATGCATATAAACAGGGGGAAAAAATGAAATTGAGAAAGAAATACAGTGCACGCGCAGGTTTTGCTCCCGTTCTCTTTTCGTCTTAAGAATCAAAGAGGAAAATATTGTAACCTGAAAAGGAAGCGCTCTTTCGCTGGCGCAAACGTACAAAACCAAGATAAAGCATCTACTTTGTTGAAGTAGCGACGCGGAAAAGAATGTAATACTACACCTGTAGCAAGTGACGCACCCGCGTGTGCGTGTTTACAGTAAAGGAAAAACTGCACGAGGCGCACGCGCGCAACTACTGCCGAGAGCAGTCATAATATATGGTCGATTCTATGCGAAATCGTATGTCTCATTTTCAGTTATCCCTAATTATAAAAAAAAAATTCCTAGCTCAGTCCTGTCTGAATGATAAAAAACGTGTTTTTTTATTAAAAGTTGTTTGAACTGAGAAAAATAGGCTACGATAGTTTGAACACTTCAAAAGCTTGCCATCACAAAGAGAAAGGTACAAGTCAAAATTAAATCAAGTTTGAAGTTACTCGACACATTGTACCGAAACTCTGAAAATTTTTAGACTGTAAAAATCCTTTGTTAGGGATTTATCACATAATCATGGATTCTGAAAAAATGTCAACTTTGGGCCTTCCAAAAAGAGTATTTGATAGTTTAAAAAATGTTAATCAAATTTGGGGACATGTATGGCTTCTAATGATGCCAGCCAAATATTTTTCTTAACCATTTGATTTCGCAAAGAATCGGCCATGTATGTATGTGAATGCATCCGTTATAGTAAAATGAGAAAGGTATAACTAAGGGAATGAGCAAGAGTTTATGAGATACCGCGTGTGGAAAGCCGAGTAGAGGGAGAGAAAAACGACGATGCTGACGACGACAACGACGACGAAGACGACGACGACTACGACGGCGTTGCCTCGAGTTACGTCTGAGACTATAAGAGTGGATGCTTGCAGAGGATAATCAGAATGGTAATGCGGTAAAATTGCTCTACGTGATCCGCCAGTTACAAGATCTGCTTATGTTAATATCTGTCTTCTTTCTTTATTCATTTTCTCTTCTTCGCTCAGCTTCTCTCTTTCTCGGCTGTGCACTCGCGCGCACACACACTCGCGAATAGACCACATACACACCTGTTCAAGCTAATATTCGCGGCTCTCCGCTCCTTCTCTCTTTCTATTTCTCTGTCTATCTCTCATTTTCTCAGTCTTGCTATAGCTATACGTACATTGTGATTGCATAGCTGACGCAGCGCGTTAAGTTTAGCACCTGGCAATGGTTATTTCTATAGTGATCAATATATAAATCTCTGCTAGTAGATAGTAAGCCCTAGAAACTTGAATAAAAAGCAAGAAAATGGATTCGTACTTTTCTTTTGAAATAACTATCCTAGCGCAAGAGATGATATTTCTTATACAAGGATCAACGAGATTTGCCGAAACAGGGATTGTTATAAAAAAATAACAATTAGTTTAATTGTTTTTATTATTCAAGTACATTAACAGAAGTATTTCCGGATCAATTAATTTCTTCAACAAAATCCGAATTTTTTAATGCTGTTTTTTACAATTTTCGAATAGATGATCTCTCGAGTACGAAAGCCAGGCCTATTAAAAATTCTGTTCGTATACGTGCACGCGCGTGTGTGCGAGGATGTAAACATCCTCACTCTCTTCGCTCGCTGAGTTCTCCTCATTAATGCCGTACTCTTTCGCGCACAGGTGCGTGTAGTAGGATAAAAAAGATGCTTCGTTAGGTCGAAGGAGCATCTGCCAGCTCAGTAAGTAGTAGTAAGGCCTAGAAATAGTCAGGCTGTATTTTTAATTACATGGCTGTCCTGTCTGGGCGTGTAAAATTGCGCGCTACATATTTCAAAAAGATATCTTGCAGTGGGGATTAAGTTTTATCTCTTCCACTCTCTACTTCTCTCACTCACTCTTTCTATAGATAAATGATTTTCTCAGCCAGCCAGAGGTAGATTTTAAAATTAAGAAAATAATATTCTGTGCTCTCATATATACGTATATATACAGCTCCAAGTTTTTTGTGAGTTATTTCAATTTCCAATTATTAAACTCTGTCAAAAAATTAATTAACGTCTGCCTTTCAATGAATATCAAGTAAAAATTAATCCAATACCAAAATAGGAAGGTTACAGCTAGTACTAGCATATTATATAGTAGAAAATCTATTAATGAGTAAATAATATTTCTGTTTTTTATCTAAAACTCTAAAAACTAAAGTAAGGAATAATGAAGCTAGGAAAAAATTGCGTGGAAAAGTGCATGCCTCGTATGCTCTATGAATTCCCAGGAAGACGGTATGCAAAGAAAATATTCGAGGCTCAAAAAATACGAATATGGGCTTGGCTCTTCCGTTTCTTGAAAAATCTCTTTTATACAAGACTCTTCTCTCCACATGACTCATCGGCAAGGCCCGGCACGTATCCTTATCTCGCACGCGTTTTGTTTTTTCGAGCTGCCGTCACCATTCCTATCGTCGTCGCGGATCGTCAAGACGAAAATCCAGCATTTGGTGTGGCACTGTAAATAGATATAGAAAAAAGAAAAACGAAAAAGGAAATGTAACGGCAGCATAAAAGTTGCAAGACGCGATAGCGAGTCAAGTTGTTGTGACATTTTCCCTCTCCGCGCGCTAACTCACCGACACACAGTCACCGACAGATTTACACTTACACGGCGTACTTACGCACATTCTCGTGGATCAAGCATTTTGCAGACGAGCCGCGCTTCAAGTATTCCTTGGGATAAAGCTACGTGAGAAGAGGCAAGTTTTAGTTCGAGAAAGAGAAGTGTAAATTTTCGATTTCGTTGCAAGCTCGGAGCCAAAGATTCGAATAATTATCTCTGGCTGCGCGCTGCACAGTTAAGGCAACTGCAACGTTTTCCCTCACTTATAAAAGTAATACTGCAAGCAATGGATATAGTTGTGCGCATTGCTCTCTCTCTCTCTCTTACTCCCTAGCTCCCAAAGGTAGAGGCAGAGCAGCAGCAGCAGCAGCAGCAGCAAGAGGAAATAACTTTCTGCTTCGTCAAGCTCGCCGCGCCTCGTGCGCGCACAGTGCAAGCAAGTCGAGCTTATCTGCGCATGGAATACAGAGGGAATGCTTAATACACTAATGCATACTCGATACTACGTGATGCGTTTGCCAAGCGTGAGGAGATTAATCGATAATATCGAATGAAGCTTACATGAATGTACAGAACTAGTAATACACTGACGGAGTATGAGAACAATTTTTTTTCCTCTCTTTCTATTCGTGCTTGTAATGTGTTTTTTCCTTCACTATGAAGAATATTTTTTTTTCCTTTTTTTAATCCTTTTTTATTCAATCGTAATCTCGAGCCTCTTAATAATTTTATTTTGAGCTCGTTAGGTATCGACCAATACGCCAGTAAATGGGAATGTCTACGTACATTTTTATTATTCTGAATGTACTGTAACATATCTGCTGTACTATTCTATGGGTCGTAAAATCATAAAATCTGTGTAAAGTTGAATGTTCATATCTACATACCTTGTATAATCAAGGGTTTAATAAAAAAATCTTTACATATGTTGCGTGGAACAAAAACTGTGTCCTTTTAATTTTCATACAATTTTGGAAAAATTCTTTTTTTGTTAACCATTTTATAATTTAGTCACCCAATTTCATAAACATTTAGCTTTTTTATATCTGTATTATTAATTCGCATGTTCATGACATCTGATCATAACTTTCGATTATTAATATTAGTTTGCTTTCTATAGTAAATGGGGTACAGTAAAGAAGAAAAATAGCTTGGGACTGGAGTAAGGGTTTTTCAACCACCAAGTAGTAATTATCATACAGAACTTTCTAGGAGACAGAAAGGATTCAGGCTTTTTATGTTATTCTGCAAAATTTAACTCTTATATTTGACATCCATTATATTTTTTATTTATTTTATTGTTTTTAAAGGATTTTCAAAATCTAACTTTAGAGAAATTGTGTTTTGACTTTATCGATTTGACTAAATAAATAAGAAGAGAAAATATCTCTGTTAATAATTTTCTCGTCATATTTTACTTTCTTGGATCCATTCGCGAGGTTATTTCCGGTAAAATATTTTGCATTTGCTATTTTATCCCTTTTTTTCACTCTCTTCTCTAGCTCGCACTCTTTTCATCCCATCATTTCACGCGGTCTTTTTCCTTCTTGTCTCTTTCTTTCCAGCCAAGAAGTGAATCTCGCGAGAGAGATTGTGCGCTCACACTGCGATGGTTATCGTATCCCACAGGAGCTAAAGCTGCCACTCCCGCTGCAGGTGCTGTTAACCTCGTAAGTTACGAATTCTCGCATCGAAAATGGTTCGGAAAAATGCTGGTATTACTGCCCAATTCGAAGCTTTGGCCGTCTTTGCTACACGTTTTTTGCTCGAAAAATTTTATAATTAGGTCGATAGAAGAATAAGTTTACACCCTACATTAAGAAAGTCTAGGAAAAACTATAACGAGATAACGATGCAGCCACAAGGTTTCCAGATGAGATGCGATAAAGAGTGCACTTTCGCAAACTCGATAACTTTTTTATGGGTTCACCTATGAATTGCTTTATCACAAAAGTATACTTTATGAGCTTGGTCTCTTAACGGTTTAATAAAAGACTTATTTCAAAATACCAACGAATTTATCAATTAACTTTTCATAATATAATGAAAATATTTGTTATTAAATGGTAAATTGTTTTTTTCATCTCTCTACACATCCCATGACATGAAATTCAGCTATCAATATCGCAGCTATCAAACATAAAAATTTTTTTGCTCACCTTGACACGTTTCAGATGTCTTTTTCCTTTGTACCACGTTATGACAGCAGGTGGTCGTGATCCAGTTGTTTCACATTCAACCTCGTAACGTTCGCCTGCTTTTAAAGATTCGCCTTCAACACCTTGCCCAATATTTTTCCTTATTTTAACAGTTAATGGCTTGACTGTAAAAAAGAAGTTTAAAGTATATAATAAATCGATGATATATTATTCAAAAAAAGTATAATAAGTTTAAATTTAAAAATTTTCTTTCTTTCGCAAATTCGGTTGTAATTTTATTTTTAATTCAAATATAATATAAGGGATTTGATAATTGGCACAGATATATTGAAGTGTACTTTGAACGATTATTATTGTAATCGTATTAATTTGAAAATATAATTATGAATTCATTTTAATTATACTGATACTAATTTGATAAATACCAGAAATTGGGACAGTAACAACCCAGATGGTTAAAATCGCATAATGTATGTTGACTCTTAATGTCTGAAAGAATCGGGGTTATTCATTCATAAAGATACTTCCAAGAATGTACGATATTTAATGAAGCAAAAATAGAGGGGTAAAAAATTAGTCACTGTTTTCTGACCAACCCCTCGTCAAATGGAACATATATAGCATACATAAATGTCACGGATATACAACCACTTTTGGATTTTGTCAAATCGAATAACCTATATGCGATAAAATATAGAACTTTAATAAAATATGATTTTTGGCATGTAAAATACTCATTTATTATTTCAGCAGCAAATAAAATTTCTTTCATGGACTAAATGAACGGAACAGGAAGGTTAATTAATAGCAGATTGCATTTGATCTTTGGTGCATGAAAGTATATTCAATTTTTTTTATAATTTATGGTAGTTAATAAAAAAGTTCACTGACACATAAAAATGTAATGAAAACGTGAAGTGGCCTTTAAAAACTGCTATATTTGTAGAAGTTATATTATATATCAATTAAAAGTATAAATAATGCTTTTTGAATTTTTCATTAAACCCGTTTTTCGCTTCTTTTTTATTAAAAAATGTTATAAAAATATCTGTGGTAAAGAGAGTAGGCCATTTATATTATAATGCCTAGAGTACCCGATAAAAATTATATTACACAAAAATATTAATTTATTATCTAATGCCAAATGAATAATAAAAGTTTGTATCAAGATTCTTTGAATTTTAAACTAGCATAAATGAAACTTCAAATAATAATTTTTGCATAATATTTGTTGAGAGACATACTAAGTAACTCTGATAATTATTTCAAATGTTACTTTCACGTCATGGGTTACACTCGAGTTACCTAGATATTAAATACAATGACTGGAAGTAATTATTGAATAACTTACGGTTTAAATCGAGGATGACATACACCTGCTTTGGTTCTACAAGATGAGTATTCTGTGCTTGACAGGTAAAATTGGAAAAGAGATGCGATCTATTTAGCGATTTTACCGTTAACCTATAAAAATAAAAGTAAATTATGGTTATGCACGAGAAATGTAAAAAAAGTTATTCATAGCACTATAAGCTAAAAATCGCAACTTTGACGCTAATTTCAGGCTTTCGCGCTATAAAACATTGTATGCAACATGTTACGCTATGCTGTAAAGTGGTGTATTAAAACTCACTTTTTTTCTATAACGTCGCCAGCTGTACGTTCGTAAGATTCATCATCTTTGAGTTTTCCGTTTATGTACCATCTCACTGTTGGCTCAGGACGTCCTGTAATGATAATAAAATAACAAAATGAATTTTTTAGGATATAAAAATTGTTTACATTTTGAAAGTAATTTTTTTTTATTCTGTATAACTAGTCAAATATTTAATAATTTGGAGAGGCAAAAAATAGTGAAGAAAGAGTCGTTGTAAAACATTCAGACAAAAATGCTCATCAAACTGTGTATATCTTTTTTTTTATCGAAATTTAAATGGGATTTGTCCCATTAGAAGCACTCGAGGCTCCTAGAGCTATGATATAATGTAATCTGTATAAAAAAATTCATCCTCCATAAGACGCGCAGTTGAGCATAAACTTTGCTAAGAAAATGTGCTCACGCGGCCTTGGATCTCATAACAAGGCTTATGATGGAATTTCCTTATGTCAATTTTTTTCATACTATCCTTACGTAGCAACAGTGGCAGCAAGAGCCGGTTCAGAATCTTCCGGGTTGAGCTCACTTTTTTACCGGTCATTTATTCTTTTCACACTTACAATTGTCAATAAACCAGCCATGTAATGTACACAGATATATCTATCGAATGAACTTATGCTGCGAGTGAACACAAAAAGGCAATGTGGAGGTATGTCGACAGAATTGGATCATGCGCTAAGTCCACGATAGGTTGCAGTGCGTATATAGCATGGAATTCGTGTGTATAATCCCCAAAAGTTAGCGTTCAGCTTCGAAAGCATTAGTATCTGCCGGGACGGGTTCAAAATCCGCTGCTCGCTGCCTACTCAGATAGCGGATAGTCAATGGTACGTACGTAAAGGTGTAGATATAAGATACACGTTCGTGAGCGAGGCTGTATTGGACAGAATCGACAGAATGAGCAAGAAATAAAAGAGTTAGAGCGAGAGAGAGACCAGCTGTTTGGTTGAAGCCAGACTTGGACGCCTTGCTTACTATATATAGCCCGAGAGTTAAAGTCAACGCTTGAGGCGGTACAACCCCTTTAAGTACTAACGTAAACGACCAAGGCGAGCTTACGAATTAAGCAGTCTCTCGCTCACTTCGGTCTATCCCCCTGTTGTCTAACCATCGTACTTCCGATGTATAGAGAAAACGACGGAGAGAAAGAGAACGAGCAAGAGCTATTTCTGTATACGTACGTATAGATGTGTGTGTGTATGCGTCAGTGTGTATAGTGTGTGCGTGAGGTGAAGAAGAGAGAGAGAGAGAGAGAGAGAGAGAGAGAGAGAAGGCAAGTAGCGACGAGACGTGCTGAGAGGAAGTTAACTCTAGCGCCCGTGTGAACCTCATCCCCTCAGCCCCGCTGTATGAATAGAGAGTCGCTCTCGCGCGCGCGCAACTCCATCTTCGTCAGGGCTTATTGAGAGGGAGAGAGAGAGAGACTTTTGTTTTGTACTCGGCGAAATGCGTCAATTATATACATCGTAATCAAAGAGTATCCCCAAATGAATGTCTCTGCCGAGCGTCCATTCTCCGACTCTTAAACCGGAATATCGTCAATTTAACCTGCGACTGCTTAAGTATTTAGGCTCTTTGCGGTGTACGCCGTGAACCTAGCTATATACACTGTACTTTACGGAACGTGGTTTTCGGCAGAAAAAAGATCGTCGGACTGAAGGGTGTTGACAAGCAAACTTGAGCTGCAGCTCTCTCTCTCTCTGCAGCTTTTCACGCTCGACGTAATCGTTCGATTTAATCTTAACGGCGTCTCACGGAAGATCGTCAACTGATAAAAGCTCCCAAAAAAGCGACCCCGCAGTGCTTCGCCTGAATGGGCGCTTTTTGCGGTTCATTCGAGTCGACTACATACAGCAGTCGTGCAGTCGCATATCCGCACCACACCCTCCTACCCCATCCCATCCGCACAACCAACACACACGCATGTGCACTCGCACACATTAACAGTTTATTCCCATATACAGGCGCTTGTTTACACACTGCGCTACATTCGGAATTCTCCCTTTCTACCGCACGGTCCTTTTTGTAGCAGTTACTAGTGTAACTACTACCACTACTACTGCTGCTGAACGCGTTGAATGGCATAAAGCGGCTTTTACATTCAACTCGTTAAAACTTAACCCTCCAAACAGCGCGACGCACTCCGCATGCATACAATGTTCTTTCACTAACTCGTATTTTACCTATTATTCCTAGCTTTCTGAAACTGGAACTTGATAAAAAACAACAATAACGGTGCGTGATGGCGCGATGATACTTCCGCGTGTACGCCACGCACTCCCTATATAACGGCAGGGAAAATTGGCTTTTTTAATCGATGATTATTACGAGCTGTCAGTGCAAAAATGTAATAATTTGAAACGATAACTAGCGCGTAAGAAAAAATTATGAGAGCAACGGTGGAAAAACGCGGCGACGTAGCGCATACGCTAGTAGAAAATGCGTAAAAATTACGGCTGTGTACTAAAGGGATCGTTTGAAATTTTAAAAAGAAAACCTTGAAGTTTTTCTTTCATCCAGTGCTGTTTGTACGCGGTTCATATATACGTGTAGCAATAGAGTAAAGCAGCGATCCTTCTCGCATCGCGATGTCACCTCGCGTAAATCTAAAAAACATATCAAGCCTTTGTACTTCGCTTAAGCTCCTTGCTCTTTTTCTCTGTCCCTTATCCCAGCTTGCCGTTAGTCTGTGAATATCCACGTGCGCGCGTGTGTGTGTGGCTGCGTGTGTACGCGCGCGGTGACTTTAGACGAAACGCCAGCCGGGTTATCCTCGTTTCCTTTAGCACTTTTAGGAATTAAACTTTCATTAACTTCGCTCTCGGCGCGAGTATGGTTTTCATACGCACATATCTCATTCTCGAGGCTCCTTTTTTTTTAATGGATAATCGCGTACGTAAAGTGGATATTGTACTCTCATTTTACTCGTTTCGTTTCTCGGGGCGCGCCCCATACGCAGCAGCAGCAGCAGTGGCAGTGGCAGCGTGGCGCGCACAGCTCGCTCGGAAAGCGCGTGTAAAGAACAAGTAATGTTTGCATTTTTTAAAAAGTCGTTAAGTTTTATGTTACCTTCAGGGGGTTTTAAAAAGAATATTTAATGTTGCTAACTTTTAGAGGTGTCGCTTATATGCTACGTATTTATACAATAGCCTCCGCGCTTAGATTATGACAAATTGAATAATTTGTTTCTGTTTATCATGAGCCACATAATTCGCAACTTTTCTCGTGAATAATAATCAGGAGAAAATAATTTATTGAACATTTTCAACTTTTCTTTTTGAAAAACCACGTAGGAGCATACGTACGAGCAAAAGATATAATTCCACGCGGCTGGACGTACACAAAAATATACGTATGTTTATGTAAAATAGTCCCATAAATTCACCAAAACGTTCGTCCGTGTCACATTATATTATGAATAGCTGCGAGCTTATCAGACTCGCGCTTTTGAGTCGTTTCACACGATCTCGATGTCAACATTTTAACTTTTGAGTTTATTATCTGCGATTATAGTGCAATTTTGATAAAACAATTCTGTTCGGTATACTCGACCGAACAGTTTCATAAATTTGTTGGATTTGATTCGCGTGCAGCTACTAAAATTGAAAAAATATCTATTTGTTAGAATACAGATGATAAAAATAATTATATTCGCTGCAATAGTGGATAAAAAGTAGTAATGGAGGCATAAATCGAATAATAATACTGCGATACCGATACAAATTATTAGGGTGGCTTTCGGTTGCAATATTATTTATCTCTATGCAGTATCTAACTTACACCCTAGTTTCATGTATAAATGTAAACGCAGTATTGGTAAGTGTTTTTGCCAGTAGCCTATACTTAAATATGGGGTGTTGAAACAATCGTGGGGCAACGAGATACACGCGAAACGAGCGAAAAATACTACGCTGGCTTGTCGATTCCCTTTCAGACTTCAACTTGTAGAATACTGCATTTACCTTTGTATGTACGCACCGGGGTACGAGAACATTTTCTTGCTATGTGTGTATTATAATGACGGTTTCTGCATATTATAGCTATTTGATGAATTTACCTGTACTCTGTACAAATCCTCTTTTTCTTTTTCTTTTTTTTTTTACATAAAAAGTACAAACATTATAAATTAGGAGAGTAGAAATTCTCACCCGCATTTTACGAAAATGAATTGTATTAATACTAAAACGTGAAAACAATTCCAAATAACTTACAAGGAGACCTTCTCACCTTCGGGTCATGGATTTGCTCCAAACATTTTTTGGGGTCTCCTGGTACCCTATACTGAAGCTCTCTGTGCTTAGTTTGATCTCATGGGCCTTAGGGCCCATTTTTTAGAGGATTTTCCACATTATAAAAACATCTTTGTTATTTTCTATATCGATATAGAAGTACTTAAACGAAAACGTGCAACGATAAAAAGTTTTTTAATTTTGCAAAGAATCTGCTTGAATTTTTTCAGAATTTTTGGGACCATCTATCACTTAATTCAAGAGGTCCAAATTGCACGCTTTTTTTATATATTTTAGGACTTCTTAAAGAGAGTGGCAGATGGTCCCCAAAATTCTGAAAAAATTCAAGCAGATTCTTTGAAAAATTAAAAAACTTTTTATCGTTGCACTTTTTCGTTCAAGTACTTCTATATCGATATAGAAAGTAACAAAGATGTTTTTATAATGTGGAAAATCCTCTAAAAAATGGGCCCTAAGGCACATGAGATCAAACTAAGCACAGAGAGCTTCAGTATAGGGTACCAGGAGACCCCAAAAAATTTTTGGAGCAAATCCATGACCCGAAGGTGAGAAGGTCTCCTTGTTAGTCCATATCAAAAACTTCCGAACGACTTATACAGATAGGACGATTGATTTGACTTATGTACAATTATTTTTACTCTGCCACTAGCAGATATACAGATATTGATACTCTCCATCTAGTGGTAGAGGCTTAAAGTGATATCAACGTAGATGAGGTGGTTGAAAATTGGTCAAAATTTTTTTAAACAATCAAATTGACATTATTAGGTCATTCAATAAGCGCATAATATTTTTAGCATCATATTGGATTAGAAAAATCACCATAAACAAGCCAATAACACGATGCCATAGCCTCGTTTTTACTGACTGATTCCTAAAAATGTATTTTTGCATAACTTTGATCGGATTGTTAGAATAGATTTCCCATATTAAATTGAAGTTGTTCATCGTAACGATACATAAGACTTCGCAGAGCCGTTTTTGGAAAATCGATATAAAGAAAAAATTATGCAAGTATACATTTTAATAATAGAAAGATTATTAATGTTGAGCATTTCTACCAGGAGACTTGTCATGATTTTCGCCCGAGATATATCGCACAAGCTTGTTTATGAGCTAATGATATTAGTGAGTAGTCCTGTGAATTTTCTCCACTTGAGAATTTGCAGACAGAAGATGGATGGCCAAGAAAAATGAGTTTCGATGCAAAGCTGGTCAATCGAGAACCTGTGCGAGAACGTATTAAAATCCACGCGCTGAGATCGAGTGCGATGCCGCGAAAAGTCGCGAAACCACAAGTGATCGAGGGATTTGTTTGAGCCCGAGCAGTGTACTGCACTTGCATTTGGAAAAGAGCACTCTTCGTTTTAGCTAAAGTCGATGATTAAAAATAGACCCCCTAGACAGAGTACCAGGGTCTTGGTCAAAGAGGAGCTGAATAAATGTTTGTGGACGCTGGAAGAACGAGCCTAGTAAACGAGGCATCGGCGGCCGATTAGATAATTAAAGATTTATGCGTTGCATTAATTTATTCGCAAACCCTACATCATCCTCTTTTTAGGCATTCAGCCAAGGACAGAGTTGAATCGTCTTGACAACTCAAAGTCCCACTCATAAAAATCTCGAACCATCTTTGGAATAACGAGAGCGAATTTCTACTGGTCGACTCGCGTAATGAAAATAATAACGAACTGTTGGAAGTACTAGCCCCAGTTTGTAAGTCGCAATTCATAATTCGAGTTGTTATAACAATTTATTCATATATCAATTTTATAACAATAACTTGCAATAGGCTGAAGCTAAGACGCTTTGAAGTTTAGTATGTACTGGCTGAGAGCATCATTAGAAGTCTACAAGAGATTCGGTCAAAATTGGGCCAACGCAACAAGAAAGGCATTGCAGTTAGAAAATGTTACTCTGTATACCAGAGTACATATATAGCAACGTATGAATCATGGTTGTTATGAGGGTCGTTGAATACGTTTGCCAATACATGTATACTTGCCTGAATAGACGATTGTGCAAAAAATATATATTTTTTCCCATTGCTCGATGTAGTTTTGTATCTCAACAAAAAATATGCTGCTAGAGATAAGTTTATTTTCGTTGGCCGTAGTAAAAAAATTTAAAAGAAATGTTGAATTCTACATGTTAGGATAAAATTGATTTCGTACGATAGAATACATACAATTTTTTGTTTCATTTGTAATATGAAGTTTAAAGGTTTGATTTAAGATTTTATTTGGAATTGAGTCAATTTTCTGGCAGTTTCACAGTATTTTTCTTAAAATATAATAATGCAATGATATTTAAATACTTGAAGGAATCCCGAATTGTTTTAAATGGGATCACATAATTTGACGTCTGAAAATTAAGTTCAAATATTTTCTTTCTATTACGTGCATCATTAAAAGCATAGAAAACCTCATCTATTATACTGCAGTACCTGTATTTTTGTTAAATTCATTATCTTTTCACTTTCTTATTGTCTGTCTTTCTTTTTACAAATCTTTTCAACGCCTAACGTCGTGCCAGAGCGACACGCCAGCATATAGTAATAGGAGCTTGCGAATTCATGCCACTAAATGAAGTACTGAATCCGGAAGGCCGCGTAACATGGAGTATTGTTAGAAAAGAGAGAGAGATGGAGAGGGAGAGAGAACAAGTAAAAGGCTTTGGTTGACTGTCTCATTTGCAGTAGCAACCAGCGGAATAATTACCCAAATAAACCTTACTTTGCTGCGGGGCGAAGAAAGTCCCACTTCATTTCGTTGATTTGCCAGGGACAAGTGTTTTGATAGGGCCGGCATTGACACAGTTTCATTCATTGGTGTAATTTTACGCTGTTAGCGAACGAAAATACCTTGAAAGATTTTTTTTGTTCGTTCGAAAAATTAATGATAAGGCCAGAAGAGAATGTAGAGCAGATCGCAGCTGTCTATCATGAGCTTTTTCGCAGTCTGATATTTTCACGAAAAGACTATTATTTTCTCCCGTGCGACACATATTCGTGCACGTGTATATACGACGTAGTGTACAACTTATTTCTTTTTACGACTTATTTGTCCTGCCAGTTTCTTTTGAATGACTCGTGCACATGTATACGCCGCGAAGAGATTCTTTTTCATACTCGTTACACTCAAGATATATTTTCAGCTCGTTACAGCCGTCATCGCCGTAGTTGCGCGTCATTCCACATCCACTATACTGGTAGTACGTAGCAATGAGCATAAAGCCCTATCCCCACTCCACTACAAACATACCCAACTTCTTGGCTTGTGAAACTTAACTCAGTTTTCCTGCACACACATACGTAAACATGCATCCTCTCACACAAACACGCGCATACACACACATACACACACACACACACATAAATATATGTATTGTACCTATAATACATGTCTGCATGTATACGTATAGAGAAACACTCGTCGAGTTCCTTGACTTGCATTTTAAAAAGACAATTTGTTTTACGCTTGCTTTACGTAGTCGAGCGGTGCTCGCAGTGGTGGCAAGGGTAGTTGTAGTCGTAGCAGTATATCGTAATAGTAGTGGCGGTGTTGTTTTTGAGACGTGCTTGCGATTTTAAAGACAGCAAGGCAAGACGAAAAAAGGCGGAAGAAAGTAGTGGCAAGAGATGAACCTCGGCAGTAACTGCGATATATACATAAAAGTAAAAATGTGCAAAGGTGCGGAGACACAATACGCGCGAGCGAGAGCCTAACAACGACACCGCCGCATCCCGTTATATAAAGCGTAAAAAAATTTGCTCCTGCTTATCTTTATTATCTCTTTTTCCTGAACTTATTTTTTACTCGAATAATCTTCACTTTCGAGTCCAACAAGCAGTTCGCGTACGCCCCCGCAAGCCTGCTGTACCTTTTTTTCTAGCCGCCAGTTTTGCCCCTTTTGTTTTTCATTTTGTATTTTATCAGCCGGAGCTTACACAGCCAGAAGTATACGCAAGCAGTTAAGCATTTTTTTGTTCTAACATAGCTAGCAGAGCTTGAATGCGTGCGCGTACACATTTGCAGTTGACTTCATTGTTTTTGAGTGCACGTTGCCTGCGCATACGTACATACATATCCCCGCGATCGATACCTTATACGTGCACCGAACGACTGCACATGCATGCCTCGACAATGGCTTATTGTAAAAGTGGAAAAAGTAATGAATCGTTTGATTCTTAAAATAATAGAGGAGCGAGCTTTTTCTTCTGTCTCCTTTTGAGCATGTGTAAAAATGAAAATTCCGTAAATTTTTTACGAATTCATTTAGACGTACATTGTTTCTGCAGATTATGTGTTTTCAATATGCAAGGTACAATCATTTCTTGAAATCTATTGATGTACAAATCACACAGAACAAGAACTCATTAACGATTTTTTTCTCATGAAAATAATTAATTTTTTTTTTTTTTTTGAATAATCAGTTTATAACAAATGAAACTCTGAAGTGGAATGTTTAAAATTAATAATAGGGCAATGACCAAACATTTCAAGTACTTCCAAAATACATCACCATAAATTATTTTGTTTGAATAACCCGATTATGAAAATCTGTATTGTTTCAAAAAATTTAGATCAATTTTCAAAATACGATAATACCACTTTCACATTCCACCACTAGATGGCGAGTACCAATTCATTTGTAAATCTCCAAGTAACAAAGTCACGATAATTGTATAAATCATGCGAAATATGATTAACTTGCGTAAGAGTTTCCTTCAGAATTTTAAAATTTCTACCAGGGCTACAGTAAAAATGTGTGTTATTCTATCAATTTTTTTTTAATTGAAACGTTTTAAAATTCCTAAACTCAGCAAAGGAAATGATTATGTAAATTAAAAAAAAATTTGTTTATCCATATGAGCTATAGAATAGCCACGACGATTGTTGGAAAAATTAATGATAGTTTTCACTTGAACACACATAAAGAGATTTGAAAACAATAAATTAATTTTAAGTTCAACATTTTGGAGATATATTTCTTACGAACACGAAGCTATGTAAAAAGTATTAACTTATCAGGAACACAATTTACCAAATCAAATTTAATTACATCGGGTTTTTCGGCTGAAACAAAATAACTTCATTTTCTCGTTCTTTTTACTCGTACTGTAAGTGCATGTGCGATTGTGTTAGAGTGTTTGTGCGTGTGTAAGTAAAAGTAATAGGTATCTCACGGAGTTGTAATTTTTCTCACGCTTCGTCCGCTGAGATTCCCCTCTAATTAAGGACTCTGCTGAGCTACTGCTGCTACTACTGCTCTGATTCGTACTTGAAAGAAAGTATGCCAAAAAAAGTAACAGAGGGGAAGAGGGAGAGAACTAGAAATACCATCATGAGAAAAAGTTTTAATTTTTTCCGACAAGTTGGAATAATTTTGTTTTCCGATCTTTGCCTAACTCTAACTTCAGCTGGATAACTTTCATTTCATCGACTTAGTTTAACTATCTCCTTCCCCCTTTAATTATGTGCAGTTCAAATAAATAATTCAAATAAATGAAAGTAACTTTCGATAAGTCAGTACATACGAAGAAGAGGCTACACAAAGCCTCGACGCGACTTGATGAATGTCTTTATACACATACTAGTCTCGCATATCTTTGTGTGCATCTTCGTGCGTGGGAGGGGGGNGGGGGGGGGGGGAGGGGTACGTGTGTTCCCTTACCAGTCCGTAAATTTTGCCGCTCGATCTTTAATTAAGAGAAAAGTTTACCCAGCTCCGCATACTTAATTAGATGAAGCTCGCCGAGCGGTAGTTGCCTTGTGTTATATCTTAGCGCGGGCGCCACGCTTGCAACGAAGAAAAAGGAGGTGCGTTGAGCACGTGAAATAAATGAAAGATACGTGTGTATTTACATTCAAATATGACATGCTCATTTAAACCTTAAATGTTTTTCGTTTTAGTTATAAGAGAATTCTTTTAGCAGATCTTAGCAATGGATTATACTTTTAGATACTGTTTACTATTTTAAGTATTTGAAAAAGCATTCAAACTTACAAATTATCAAACATTTAAATTATAATATTTTCTCCTTCGCTCGAAAAAGGGAATAGTGAGGTAATTTATTTCCTACATTAAAATCGTAAAAAGAAAAATAATCGTGGTGTCAATTTTAATTTATCTTTGTACTTATATCTATATATTTAGGCAAAATGATGACCTTCTCAACTCTAGTAGAACGAGATAGGAGCTTAGTGCTTGCGCAAAATCTTGCAGATTAAACTGTACGCGAGCTTTAAAAAAGCTTGAAGAGCTTGCCGCGTCGCGCGCAGACCACTCGGAATGAAAACGGCCAAGATCACGACGACGACGACGAAGAAGAAGAAGAAGAAGAAAAAGAGGAAAAGGGGAAAGCAGAAGATGACTATGTGACTGGGAGGCGAAGCAAAGGAACGACGAAGGAACCATGCGAACTCTAGTACGCGCACAGTCAAAGCGAAGCTTGTTAAACTTCCAGTTGCTTGTACAAAAGTACGAATGAGAATAATTATGTACAGTGCAGCGCGTTGAATGACTAGCGTCGGTGCTTAGCTTGTAAATTCAACCTTAGGAGCCAAATGAAGCTGTCACCCCGTATGTTAATCAAACTTGGTCATGCACTTTATTGGACAGTCTCAATTGAATGTGCACTATCCTCGAATTTTTGCACCCTGACCAAGTTTAATTTTTGCATAATGTAGATAAAGATAAATTATACTAAAAAAGAAAAATCCAGCGATAGTGGATATAGGGGAAAAACCAAGTTTTAAGTGACATAGCGAGAAACAAATGAAAGAGTAAATGTCGAAAAGAAAGAAATACAAATAGCAGAGAGGAAGAAATAATCTTTCAAGGCGAGTTGTGAAAGTTGCGGTGGTTTATAAACAGAAATTTGGATCCTACTTGCTTAAGTAAACAGCGGAAAACTACGGGGAACAGTGTTTTCGACTCGGTATTTCTCAATTCAGAACGTTGACACTTGTCTTCTTCTGCTTCTTCTTAGTCTACCTCCCTCGTTATATACTTCGATGCTCGCCAAACGAGGCAGGGATGAGAAATCAGAATGGGAATGAAACTTTTCACTTAGGCATATTATGTCACACTATATAATAAGCCGAGGATATGAGAGTATGATTGAAACTTCATTAGAAGTAAAAGTTGAAATTACTAAAGTTATAGTCCCTTCTTGTTTGTATGTGCATGTAAGTCGTGTAATATTAGAACTAGTTCTCTTAAAACTCATTTCAATTAATCTAATAGATGGGGAAAGGATAGGGCTACAAATATCATATATTATTTAATGTTTATTGTAAAATAAATACTTACCACCAGTTACGTGACAAGTAAGGGAAAGAGTTTCTCCTTCCTCGTACGGCGACGACGTTCCGTTCATCGTCCGGCCCCATTTATCAAAAATTTGTGGCTGTTCTGGTGGAACTAGAAAAATACAATAACATCAGTCAATACATCTGAATATTGCGATCAAATGATATGGTTGTGAATATTGCATAAAAAAAAATTCACTCTTCTGTATTTCATTCGCGGTATTATTGCACGAGAACCCAGGAGCGCAGAGAGTACAATCAAGAGAGTAGCTCGAAAACACGAAAAGCGAAAAAGATGAGAGAAAGAAAGGACGAGGAGGAGAGAACATAGGCAGTGACCAACGGAAGTAGCTTAAATTGGCCGTAGCTTATCGTTAAATTAAATCACGTCGTCTGCACACAATTACGTTTACACGCATACATATTCACACAGGGATATTATATGAGCGAGTTACACGTACGTAGATGAACGCATACACAGACATGTAGATTTAGTATTCACATGAGCTCGCACTAGCACACTCAGCCACTCGCATACACACACGCGCGCACGCCACACACTCGCGCACATAGACACATGGACGCGAGCAAGGCGAAAACCAGCCTGGAGAGCTGGTACAAGATCGATCTGACCCGCTTACAAGATGCTAATCGACGAGCGCGTGGCAGTAGCGAGGCTTATGCACATATGCGGGATCCGATGCAGTATATGGGCTCTCATAGAGATTGACGCTTCCTATATGTGTTGGCGATGCTTTATTAGTTGTAGGCGCGCGTCGAGTCGCATGACGTACCAACCAAGGCGATATATTGTCCAGATCCCGAGCGAACATGTGAGCTTTCGGGTAATGTATTGGGCGCAACTTTGAAGCTCCGATGATAAATGATTGTTATGCACTCGGAAATATATAAATTTCGGCAAAGTGAGCTAAATAATTAACAATGACCTAATCCTTTTGGCATCGCGATTATTTTTCACTGAATTGTATACCAATTAACTTAATTTTATATATCAAAGTATACTAGTGGCAATTACAATTTTATACGACTTTTTGTTCCAACAATTTATTTTTTTAAGTTGCTTGTGCAATCGTATGCATTTTTTATGCAATTAGCCAACATACATTTCGAAATTTTAGTGTTTTTTTTCTCATACATGAAAATTCATATAAATGGTTTCTACATATTCGAGCAGAATGCACTTTGATGCATTTTTTATGCAATTATGCAAAAGTACTTTTAATTATTTCTATCATGGTATACAATATTTTTATAATTGCTGTCTAGATGAGCTTTTAATAAAAAATAAACGAAAGGTATTTACTGGAAATGTTCAAAATACTTCAAATTTGTCGATACGTTATCATCTTCCAAGAAGCATCGGTGGTTCAATGGTAGAATGCTCGCCTGCCACGCGGGCGATCCGGGTTCGATTCCCGGCCGATGCACATGAATTTTTGACTTTTTGCTAAATATATACGCTCTGCCCGAGTCTCGTCTAGTATTATTATTTTGCTACACCACCTATACCTACGAGGCTTAGATACTTTTGGTCGATGCATCTGCGTGCCCTTCGATGCACTTCATGCACTTTTTATGCAATTCTGCAGAATTAACTTCAATTTAAGCAATTTTGAATAATAATCATATAGAATAGCTTATTACTAACAAGAAGACCATTTCACCTGCTACCAACAATTTTTTGGGGTCTCCCGGTATCTAGTAACGTAGCCCCTCTTCTTCCTTAGAATGATCCAATGGGATACAGGGACCATTTAAATTTTACGTATTCCTTAATCGATCTGAATACTGCTTTTTGGTAAAATGATAAAGATTTTCAAATATAAAATAATACTTTTTAAAATAGTCTATCAAACCCATGGAACCAAACTAATCGTATAGTCCGGTATTTATAAGCATTGATTTTTTATAAACAAGGATTAATAATTTTTGATAATAAAAGCATTGCTGTGAATGTAGTTTTGGTCGATCTTTTTAAAATCCGTAACGCTTCATGTCAATGGTCGAATGCGTTGCACGAAATATCGTGAAATGTGTGAGTGAAAGCAAAAGGAGAGAGGTAGCAAGGAAGCAGTAGAGAGCTGGCAAGGGGAAGAAGAAAGGGATAGAGCCACTCGACACTCAGGATGTCAATTAAACAAAGAGATGATCAATGGGTCCTATGCTCAAACGACTGATAATTTCAGGGACGCAACGACGACAGACTTGAACAACGCGGCTGAGCGTTAAGCGTGGTGTCATCATACATATATATACATAGACGTACATGTATCTCTATATATATAGGCAATATCATACGTTTCCATTGTTCTTCTTACAGCTGCCCGGCACTGCTGCGTCGAGGACGGCAATTCTAATTAAGTTAATTTTAAAGCCACCACTCGATGGTCAGCGCAGCCGGAGCAAGCCAAACGGTCGTTCTTCGGAAAACTTGGAAAGAATGCACTAACGAATCGTGGTTAAAACCACACAGCGTCCCGACGCTTTTATTTTTCTTTTTCCATTTCACTCGATTTGCTACGATTTTCATGTCAAGCTCTCCAAAGGGTAAAAGAAAGAAAGTTCAACATATATATTTTTTATTTACTTCTTTTTTTCAATTCTTGCTACGCCTTTGTCGGCACGATCGAAACGATGAATTTTGATTATTCAATTGCTCGAAAAGAACGTTGAACATAAATGCCAACATTTTTCACATTTTGGCATTGATTGAAAAGAGAGTTTTCCCGAATCGAGAGTTAATTTTAATCAACTCATTGTTAAATATTTCATATCAATGGAGTTCGTTCATGAGAAAAATTATCGATCCCGAAAGGCCAGATATAGTTAATTGAAATTTATGAAAATTTGCCTGAAGCTATAAAAATTTAGATTAAAAAAATCTAGAAGTCGGTAATCAAGCAATATTATCTTAAATCATAATTCAATTGCTATAAGAGAAATCAGGTTGCAGTAAGGATTTTTAGGTACTTGACTTTAGAATCGTAGGGCAAATTAGAGCATAGATTGTTTTGTGGGCGTGAAGAGAGTTTGTAATTAATCGATTTTACCGTTTCGAGTTTTTACAGTCTACTGCGAGGTCTAGTGCGTTCGGTACGATTAAAGTTGAGTGAATTGCCAATCAATTCCTAAATTTTAATTATTGACCTTAGTTATTTTATATTCTTAGTGTTAAAAAAATTAAAAGTTTATTTTTAGTGTACAAATATTTACAGTTTAAAATTTTGTTGTAAACAATTTTCTAGCGGCATCGAAATATGGAAACAACACTTGGTGTAAATCCGTTTTTTAATTGACTAAATATGGTTAACATTTGTGAGTTTTTAAGTAACATATTTAATTTTGAAACTGGGTTTCAAAATATAAAAGATTCAATCCAAAACATTGGTTTCACACCAAGTTCAAATATCAAGTCAACAAGCGTGTTTTAATGACAAAACATTCAAAAATGTGGTTAACACGACGCATTTCGATATACCTTAAATCATTGAGCTTTTCATTTAGTCTCATATAAAAGTGCATTATTTATATGAAAAAATGCGTAAATAAACTGATTTGAGATAACACTAAAGGAAAGCATTGTCTAAATTGTTCATGAAACAATTGTTATTCAAATGTTCAATAAACAGAGCTGCTTTTATTAAATTGATAATACCTTACAATTTTCTTAATATTAGTACGAAGTAAACATCCGTCGAATAAAGAACTTTCTTTCCTTCTTCTCAACTGCAAGATTCTCATGCTTGTGAGTGTATACACGTTATCACGAAAATCCATTTGTATGCTAAATATTTTTAGATTAAAACTACACTCTATACAAAAGGAAAGACATTCATTTAGGTAATTGTTATTGGCGCTTGATTATCCTTAGCTGATTATGCTACCCCCTCTTTTTTCGCTTTCTCTCTTTCTCTCTCTCTCTCTCTCTCTCTCTCTCTCTCTCTCTCTCTCTCTCTCTCTCTCTCTCTCTCTCTTTCTCTTTCTTCCTCGCAGATGATAGCAATTTTATTAAGGTAGTGCAGTTTTTGCCGGAACACAATACATAATGCAGCGAGGTTATAAAAGTTGAAAATAGGAAAAATATTTAATATACTAGAGCACGTGTATTCACACAGCCACCAAGAAAATAGTGAATAAAAAATAATGCTACAACCCTTGGCTCAAAATAATCATCGATTATAAAACAAATCATATGCATAGAGCTTCACATGACTAAACTCAATAAAACTTACTCTTATGCCGATTGATATGGCTCAGTGTAAATCGAAAATGTTATGTCTGAATGCGTCCGTTTGCTATGTTTAGCGACTATTGCCACATTGGTCCGGGAAGTTTTGAGCAGAATCTTTAGTCGTTGTGTAGTCAGTATTACTACACACATATTCACTTTCAGTCGAAACATAAATGGTTTAGTACGCAAGAAATATTGACTTTATTTTGTAGTTTTTTAAATTTTGTCTTTGCCCGAGCTTCTAGGCTTCATAAATATATTTTTTCCCATTTTTATTATGTAGTTAATTTTCTGCACCAACAATAGAAAAAGTTTCATGTAAGAGTTTAAAATAACTTTAAAAACATAGATGGCTTCTCTGTGTGCACCCAGCCTAAAGTTCGCAATTTCAGTTTTGAAATGATTTATCTACTTGATATTAGTATAGAAAATATGACCACACAAAATTTTCATATAGAGTTGAATTCAACTAATTTATTTGGAAATATTTTAAAATGTAAAAAGTACTTTACAATCGGATATTTAACTGATATTTTTTGTTGAGTTATACGGAGCCATTCTAGAATAAAATATTTTCAAGCTATTGGAAGTCAGTAGGCGAACTATATCATCTTATTCTTACGCGAGCTGCTACTATACCATAGTTTTATCGAGTAACTTTCAGATTTTTATTTCTACTTTTACCCTTTCAGTCGAAGCCAAGATGCATGGGTAGAAATATTAAAATCCTTGGCCACGTCTAGCACCCAATTTTACTTTTCGACCATTCGCCGAATAGCCATCAGTCTTTTTTCACAGAAATGCTTGTACTTTTTTTTACTGTGTCCACGTTGAAAGTTCGATCGTCTCGAGTGTGTACGCACATCAATTGCTGCCGCTACAAGCGCAAGAGGTACAAATGAAATTCAGTTTGTCATTTTTAGAGATACAAATTGCCCTTGGTTTCTTTAAAAAGAGCTAAAGAAGAGGTAGAGGAGAGAACGAAACTCAATTTTGATGATTTAGTTGAAGAAAATTATATGGCGAATTATATGCTATTCAAGAGTCGTGTTCGACTGTGTCAAGATCTATCTAGAAAAATGAACGTTATTGCACTTAAAGTAAGTCATAAATAAGAATAGCGAATTTCTTGAAGTATTGCATTCGATGACTTAGTTTGATCGTAATTTGGTATAAACTTTAGAGAGAAAATGAATTATATTTTCCGTCCAAAAGGCTTTCAGATCGGATGAATCGGAGAAGTATTTCCGTTATGAATTGAGAATTTACGATCGGCCGAGGAAAAACAAAAGAGCAATATTTAGCCAAGTAGTTTAAAAGTTTATTAAAAATTAATAATGCGGGTATGGGCGGCATCGGCGAAGCAGTAGCCCCGCCGCGATGGCTTTACACCCCTCGAGTCCTTAACACCAACAGCTATTGTAATTATGTATACATTATAATATCGAATCAAAAGGTTTGCGCTATATAGATATATACATAATGTATGTAGGTTGGTATACATCGAGGGTGGCGCTTTCATCATCGAAGTCTCGACTTATTAATATTTTTCAGAAACTGTCGAGACTCCACTCTAAGCGTCGCTGTACTGCGTGCGGCAATATCTTACAAAGGGCTTTTCGATGCGGCATTTTGCATCCTGTGCTTCTCTGTTCTCTCGGGTCGGGCTTGTATACATATAGATACGTATAGGTATACACATCGCTCTCTTGTGCAAGCGAGAGAGAGAGAGAGAGAGAGAGAGCGTCGTTTTCACAGCCGCCCCCGGCGACTGAATAACGAGACTGCAATTACGTGAAAATGAAAAACCACTAGAATTCAATATCGAAATATTTATGGTTGGCGAATGCACTCGCTCGCGCAGAGGGAGAGAGCAACGCGTGTGCTAACGTCTATCGACGTGCTACTACTACACGTTGCGAAGGTATTGTGCGCAGCGCGCGCCTGTCTATGCACACGAGGCAATTTTGTGCAATCGCTGTGTTTGGCGCTTTTGTCTTGTATCGTGTACATAGAGAGGTGGTGCGTGCGCCTCTCTTCTACGCTTCCCACACTATAAGGCGTTTAATTCTGCAACCGATCAAAATGTAAACACAGCGAGGTCGGGGCTCCGCTTACGCCGGTTCGTACATCGTTGTTATTGTTGCCGTCTATTTCGAGCCAGAGGGGCTAACCCTGCTACGCTGCATTTACGTTTCAAGTCGCAAGAGAAATTATATGCCTCCTCATATACGTGTACGCGCTTGCATCTCTGCACCCTTGTGCGAGTTTATAACGCGCATAGCCGAGCTCAGGGCTACGCTGTTCATCGCCACGCTGCTGCTGTTGTTGCCTCGTCGCACTATTATGCTCGTTATAATTTATGCGCTTATTTTACCGATACGCCTCGCACGCGCACATATATACACACGCGTATGCACACACAGATAGGTGCATACAGCTCGTTTGCTTGCGCATATACGCGTGCACACGCGTGTAAGGTTAATTTGCAGCGAACGCACGACGACGAGTCAGGTACGCTTCGTAGCTCGTTGCGGCTAGAGACTCGTTGTCGTCGTCGTTGTCGTCGTCGTCGTCGTCGTCGTCGTCGTTGTCGGTGTCGTTGCCGCGAGCGAGACTTCGAATTATATCCTCGAAATAATTCGTTCAGTTAGTGCCAGCTGCGAGGCGTATACGCATATACACACACACAAACGCAAGCGTGCGCGCATGCCTACGCTTTATCATATGCTGCATAGCGTGCAGTGCACTACCTACTCTATGCAGCCAACTAAGCTGTGAGTGTCACGTTCTCCTTGCAGTGCACCAACGCCGCCGCTGTTGCATGCGTGTATGCGCGCGTGTTTGTATACGCTCGTATGCTTTACTTTGTGGTAAGCCAAAGTGAGAGAGAGAGAGAGAGAGAGAAAGGAAGAAGCTCCGCTGGCACCACTGCACTGCTTCTGCTGCTGCTGCAATGCTCAACTCGTTACTCTCGTAGACGAGTAATTCATAAAGAAGGGCCTCGCGACTGCATGTATGTATAGCGTGACAGTAGCTGCACATATGTTGGGCTCCACGCGCGCACTCGCGTATTATAAATGGCGATTATGTAGTTTTGCACCTTCACTTTACTGCCGCCGCCACCCCCGCGGCTCCACCCTCGTCTCTGACCCTTGAACTATGTACGCGAGTAGTTATGCAGATAGCTCTCTTATGTTTAACGCGGAACACTTTGGATTCGGCTATAGCCATGTCCAATGGCTGTGTATGTGTGTATATGCGTGCGCTGCGCGTGTAATTGTCAAATTCAATTTAGATAGATAATTGGTTTTAGATCTATATTGTGACACCGTTCCGTATAACTTGCCAACTAGTTATGGGCTTTTAGTGCATATATCATATTGCCCCCGCGGAGGCTCGTGTATATATAGCTTTTTCCAACCATGCGTCGTCGTATTTTACATCGATACCTTTTTTGTCATTTTGGGCGAAATTTTCATCGATAATAAATTGCAATATGAAATCTACTCTTCGATAGCGCGCATTTCTATAACGAGATCGTTATCAGCTCTCTCTCTCTCTCTCTTTGGCAGCTTAAATTGAAAGTCAAATATACGAATTACAAAAATGTGTATCTCATTACTTCGTACTGAAGCGAATTAAGGGATCGTCATTTGCTGAATAATTAATGCAAGACATAATGAGGTTTCAAATTAACATTCCCATTTTCGTATAAAAGGATAAAAAACGTATACGATTAAAATAATAATCGATGGACATGAAATACGATAATCAGACTTACATTGAGCACAATCCTAATCGTATTGGAAGTTGATAATGTAATTCCAACAAAAAAAATATAACGACGCAAAATATGATATCGAAAATATCCATCTTCCGCAACATCATAACCAGTCTAAAGCGTAAAGATCTCCCATAACTGCCGTAGCGTTACAATTTGGCACGTGAAACGATTTATGTGCTGTTACTGACTTCGATCGGTTGCGGGGAAAAAAAGAAGCAGTCAAGCGTTTAGCGACGCTAACGCGTACATATATCTTAGCGAAATGGGCTTCGAAATCATCTATATACGTGTACATACGTGCGACGAGCAATTACGTAGCAGGTGCAAAGTATGAGTGTCGAGAAAAAAAAAGATTATGTATCTAAAATGATGAGTCGTGCTTTTTTGCTCTCCTTTGGAATCAAGTACTTTGCTTTCTATCAGAGGAAGCTCTACGGTAACTGACTTATTTTATTATCATTCATAAATAAAAATAAGAATAAATAGTTTATTGTTTGACGCCGACTGAAGCGGTGTTATCATAATAATTAAGGGGGGGGTAGGGTCTTGACTGAATTTCAAAAAAAAAATTTTTTTTTTTTTATTTTGAACATATAGTAAATCGAATTGATCTATAAATCATACACATAATTAATAGTTATTTGAAGAATATTCAGTTAAATTTTCAGCCTAAAATACTGAAAAATAAGGTCGCTACAGCAAATTTTCACATGCAACGTAAAAAAAATCCGGTGGACACCATCACTCAAAATCTACTCGACCGATCAACTTCATATTTTATACACTATTTAAGTAGATGATATATGAGGTAATGACGTCGAGATATTTTAAATTTTTATATTTTTTAATGCTTTTTACGAACAAGTACGATGAATTTTTGCCTTCATTTTGTCAAAAAAGTCATTTTTTTTCACTTCAAAATGATGCCAAAAACTCAAAAATCATTTTAAACGAAATATCTCGACGTCATTACCTCATAATTTATTTAGATAAATAGTGAGAAAATTTTGGAAAGAATCGGTCGAGTAGATGTTCAGTTACAGTGTCCACCGCAATCGATCGTTTTTTTTTCAGTTTTGTGAGAAAATTTGCTGTAGTTAGCTTATTTTTCACTATTTTCAGCTGAAAATTTAACTAAATGTTCTTCAAATAACCATGTATAATGTATATAATTTATCGTTAAATTCATTTTACTATGTGCTTAAAAAAAATTATTGAAATGCAGCTCGAAAACCATCGAACAAGACCCTACCCCCCCCTTAATAATGCAAAAATCCGCTTACCAATAACAGTAAGATTATATCGAACACTTCTGGATTGTCCTCGATGAAAATCCACCCTACATCTATACACGGCAGCGTCGTGCCTTTTGATATCGTCCAGCACCAAAACCGCTGGCTCTTGAATTGACGTCCTAAAATAAGCTCTTTGACCAAAAAGCGTCGATTGGTGACGAGCTTCGGTAATGGGTTTTCCTCGTACATCGACCCTGCAAAATATGATATATTTATTACTGCACAAATGAACTCTGATTTAAAAAGATACATGTCTGATTTCAAGTATAATTCATTTATGAAGTATTCAAAAAGTCATCGGCCTCCTACTAGGCATGTACGTGTAGTTAATTTGATTCGAGCGTGGGAATTTTTAAAATACAATTATCTTTTCATAAATTACGCATTTGTGCATCCACGGTCATAATTACTAGTAAAATACCAAAGTACAGGAAATTAAAATTCTGAGATATCAAGTTTATGCTGAAATCGAAGTTTATTTTCAAGTCAATTTCAAAGCCACCTAAATTATGTAAAATTAAATATTTGCCGAAAAACAAAGTATTAACGAATAGAAAAGTTATTCCAAGACCTGGCACGTAAAATATTTGCATACTGATGTAAATGAACTGTAAATAAGGAAAAATTACACCCAAAAGATATTGAGTATTTTAGAGATGTGAAATTTTCAAGTTACTATTATATCAGTGCAAAGAAAGTTTCGCAACGTAAGGCATAGGCCACACACAGACACGCCCTTACATTTCACATAGTACATTTGAACTCCAAATCCCTTAACACTTGTCTGTGTATAACAATGCTTGGAATGGAATTTTATCAATACTCTACAAGACGCTCCTGTAAACATATAAACTTTTATACTTTTGAATGCGAATAAATTTAGATTGTAACGAGAAGCCATTTTGCGGCGATCGATAAGCACTAGGAAAGAAGATATATAAGACGGATAGAAAAAAAGGGAGTCAATTCGATAGGTAGATTATTTTTCTACAGAAATCCACTGCTTTTGCTCATCCGTCTATTATACGACTGACTTTTTTTCGTGGCTTTTAGAATGCGAATTCTTATTTTTTATATTACACCTTGTGCAGCTTCTAAAGCCATAATAATCATATAATCTCGTATTCAGGATCACAATTGCGCGGTTTACCTTCTATGTAAAGATATAATGTCATGAAAAGCTAGTAGTGATAAATACTTTCTGGACAAACATTAAATTTTAATCATTCATTGACATTGTACAATGTGGCCATAAAGAAATACCAACCAAGGTTAAACTTATATTTTTAAATAACTTTGCCGGGATTTATCCTGATTATCTTTCGTAAAAACTGTGAATGTCTAGAAAATTACACAATAAAGACACACACTCAATTCCTCCGAGTACATTCAACGGATTTCCTGAAAACCCTTTTTGAAAATTTTTATTTTAATCATGGCTTCAGTATGTTCTAAAAGATAATCACCAAAAAATGTGTATTAAACTAAAATAACCAAGTTCCTGGTAAAACGCTCAATATTTCATGATCATATAATGATGCTACACAACATTTTTTTTTATTCAAATTAAGACTTAAAAAAATTCGTATCTTATACTATTATTTTCACTATTCGTAACTTATGCGATTATTTTAACTATTCCACTTGCAGATTTACGAAAGAAGATAGTCGCCATCTAGTAGCAGAGGGTTGTCTTATTTGTTATGCGAAAGATTTCATGGAGATCATGGTAAATGATGATTTAAAGAAAGACCTGCAATTATAATCTCAATTGGTTTCAGAGTTAAAATAGCTTATAATTAATTGGGAGTTGAAAGAATTTTACTAAATATTCTACTATCTTGTCTTCTTTTATAATTTATTCAGAGATTTCATAACGATTATTGAAATTTCGACTATATTTTAAAATGAGCCTCAAAAATTTCATTCGCTTTTTCGGATAATCATCGTTAATACTATTTACGTAGATTTAATCTTAAAGAAGTTGTGAAACCTTGATTATTTATATCTTGAGCTGTATTTTAATAATAGGTTTTTTTTATTTCATGTAATATTTAACAAAAATGTATGTTTATAAGTACTTATAACCTCATGTGTGCAAAGTAAAATCATGTACTATCCAATAATAAAAGCTTGAGATAACATCAATACTGCAGAAAACGCGAAACTTTTAAAATGCATGTGTTGTTTTTTAGTCTACTTCTCAAGCTAGTTTGGCCTTCATTGTCGGGGAAACTTTTTGAAAACACGATTATCGTACATCGATAAACGCGCATCCTACGCGATGAATATTTAGATACTTTCCGAAAAATATTTCCATAAAAACTTCACCCAAACTCGTCCATATACATAGTCACTTTTGAAGGCATATGTAGCGCCCCCAAAACTATCAAGAGTGTAAGGTGAAACTAGCGTTCAGAATTACACATAAAGCAACGAGCATTTACAATAATCGCTTTATATAGTACGATTGTTAGGGTAAAAGCTCGTGTCTGGCATAACCGTGATATATACTACTTGTATGTGCTTTAAACTGTGCATCTACTTCGAATATTCTGTTCACTTTGCAACTATTTTTTTACTCTCTCCTAGTTATTGTACTAGCACAAAAAATTGTTCACTTAATGGTAAAAGAATTTTCTTTCTTCGCGTATTTTTTTTTTTTTTTTTTTTTNGCGCGCTCTCGTCTATGTAATTTTTTTTTTTTTTTTTTTTTTTGAAATAATGAAAAATTTGTACTGAACATAAGAAACTCAATATTTATTCTCCATGACGTGCTGTCATTATATTTTATATTTAAATTAATTAAATTTTAATTTTGACTAAATCTTTGTAAATGTTATTAATTAGAGTAATTACGGTGGTATTGTTAAATTTATGCACCCAAAAATCTTTTTTCATAAACAATAGTGAATCCTTATATTAATATCTTCATACTAAAATTGTCTATTTATCTTCAACTATAACATCAATTATTTGCAGATAATCTGGTGATTGCAACAGTTATACATAAATAGAGCCTCTTTATTTATTTTACATACGTGTTCGAATTATATATTTCTACTTGAAATGTATAGTTTGCTTAGGAATCTGATGTTTTAATGCAATGTATAATTCACAGCAACAGTAGCCGGCAGAGAACGTAAAGCCACCTTAATATTTAGGGTTAGTGCTCGCAAGCACGCCAATAGACTAACTTACATAAGAATACGCTTTTTTTTCTTTTTTATTTCACGCGAGTGAGTGTATGGTTTTCTCACACGTACTGATGCAGCCATTGACACTCACCCTTGCGCATACTCACATATAATATACCTAAATACGTACACGATGTAAAGGAAGATAGTAACGTGTACATCTCTGTACGTCCCAGAAAGACTATCTGGGCTAGCTTTCGTTAGACTCGCATTCGCATAGTGACCAAAGCTTTCTGCGCGAACCTTTTAGCATATAGTGCAGGTCTATATTCGCTCGCACGCTAAAACTATATAAGTATATACTTGAACGTTGTATGAATATATATAGCTGTATGCACTTGCAGAGATATTGTGATAAGAACAGGGGAGAGAAAACACATCAATGAAAAGAGCTCTGCTTTATTTAGCTCGTTGCGTTAGTTACCTCTTTATTTCGCGCTTTCTTTAGGTTTATTTAAAATCCATATTCATGTCCATCTCATAACATAATTATTTTTCGGCTTTGAATTTTTAGTTTAACCGCAAAATTATAGCAAAGTAACTGTTCACATACTTTATAATCGATTAAAAATATATTTTAGAAAATAGAAATCATCGCGTTTCTTTAACATTTTTCTCCGTGTCTTCTCGACTTTTCATTCGTTTTTGTTAATTAGAAGAAGAAAATTTTAATGCATATTTAATGTGGAAGGAGCAATATTTATTTAATAGAATCCGAATTTATGTGGTACGTGTAGTATAATATCCGAAGGCGATGCTTAGAAGTTTTTATGAATTTACCGGGTAGTTCTATCCCTTTACTTTTTCTTATTCAGCAGTGCCAACACGAAAAACGTCGTTAGCACGAGTAGCAGTAGTTGTAATAGTAGTAGCTTCTGTAGTTGTAGAGCAAAAAGAGGATAAGAGGCGTAGGTAGCTGAAGTGAAAGAAAGGATAAAAAATTGGGGCGATGAATATGTAAAAGCATACGCGCGAGCGAGCGAAGACAACAGAGAACGAAGCAGCAGCAGCAGCGGCGGCGGCAGTAGATGCAGTAGCACAAGAGAAAAGAATAACTAACAAAGCAGCGGTAGCAACGCTAGTGCTTTTTCTCAAATAACTTTTTGATTTATTCGATAATAACGAAAAGTGAGCCGTGAATATTACCGTGAGCTTTACGCTCGTGCCCAAAGACTCATCTTACGAGAAAGATAGGCCTGCGCGACTATTTATATTGTCGACCGTTTATGTCGCAGTGATCTATAATGCGTAACGAAAGGTACAGAATCTTTTATTGCCAAAAAAGCTCGTTGACACAGAGAACTAATTACTGAATGGATATGTTGGAGGAAGAGTCGGACGAATGAAGTGCTTTGTTTTCACGGTTAAACATTGTTATGTAGATGCGCGCGAGTATATAAGAGCATTGTTATTTATCAACGAAATAAGAGAAGGGATTATGAGGAGAATAGAGCTTTTGCTGGCTCTCTCCAACGGCACCTGTCTCTTTCAAATGTTTGAAACCAACTGTTAGTAGTATGGTCGCCCACACCCACATACAGGTGCAATAAAATGTTGCTGGGTATTATACATTATATTTTCCATGCAAATATAGAGATAAATCAAGTTTTTCTTAGGCCAGAACTGCCTTTAGTGTACATGAAAAGCTCGCAAGCTAATTGTCATGATAATAAGAATATGTTTGGAAAAGAAACTTTTAGTTTGCAGTGTTTTGAATGACAAGAATAGAGTAATTTCATCTGGGAAATCGACAGTTGTTTCACCATACAAAATTGGCACATGGACTGCAGCGATGAAATGCACGCAAAAAATCGAGGCCACGCGAGTTATGTGAAAAAAGTTCGTGCATAAGCGGACTGATTAAAAGTAAACGCTTATTGAGAGAGATGTTAAGCGAGTAAGGAAGGACGTCCATACACTCAACTAGAGATATGTAAATACAATTTATACACATAACGTCCATGAAGCATCTCACTGAAAAGCCGTTAAAAGAGAGATTAAGCAAGAATGCGTAATTCTTGCAGTGCTACCTGCTCTCTCGCGCATTCGCACGGCTGTGCCACGGATTTTCAACAACCCTTTTCACGCTTGCGATCCTCGAGCTGACTCTACATTCTCTACGCAGGCACGTACATACACACACGCGCGCGAAGAAGAGTAGGTATGTGTGTAGGTGTGTGAACGACTCTCTGCTTGTCGTATGGCAAATCTGTTTTTCGCCTACACAAACTGAGGCGCGAATACGCGCAAGACCGTGAGAGTGTGCATGTGTGCATGTGTGTCAGGGAAGAAGGTTAAATGCTTCAAATTACACCCCAGATACAGAACATTAAGTACTGTACACATATATTCCGAGCTCTACGTCAGCGAGAGAGAGAGAGAGAGAAAGAGTGAGAGCTCTAGCAAGAGGGAAAGAAAGAGAGAGAAATGGTTTCAAGTCTAAGGGGTAAAAGAGAGAGGAGCGCAAAAAAGGGCATTTAACACTCGTGCCAATTGGCTTAATTTACATCCCCCTCATATTTCATCCTTTGGAGATGAAGCGCGAGAGACGCAGTGCGAAAGGAAGAGAGAGAGAGAGATACAGCGAGAGAGATAAATATATTATGCGTACGTATACGTAGGTCGGTAGGCGTAGCAGACAAATAGAAATCCGTTTTGCACTTTTCACCAAGTCCATCGCTCTCTCATTCTCTCTCGCTCGCTCACACTCTCATTTGCACCAACCGCCACTACCAGCCTCTCCAACCTCGTACCTTCATGAGTATGTTGCACAGACTCATATACATGTGCACACAACACACTAGAAGAGACGAGTGCGCCAAGGCACGCGAGAATAAATGGAGAGAACTGCAAAAGTAAAATGTACAAAGTATGGTTGCCGCGCGTTCGCTGCTGCTGCTGCTGCGGCTGTTGTTCGCTTGTTGTTCTTGCTGTTGTAGCTGTAGTTGCCAGAACAGATGACAAGGAAAGGGTGAGAATCGTCTTCATGGAAACCTTGATAAATTACTTCGCAAAGTATGCTCCTTGTTCGCTTTTGCTCTCGCGCGTCTATGCGCGAGCGCTCGGTGTGTGTCGGCTGTCAACGCTGACGTCCTCGCAAATTATGAGCGAGCCTTGAAGAACTAACGTTTAATTCTTGGCGCATTATCATGATATATTACACATAGTCTCCAACGCTGTTGCAAATATTTAAAAAATATTCGATAATTATTTCGAATAAAAAATATAAGCTCTGTAGTTTGAGCTTATTAACAACAGCCTAAGCAAATATCTTTTAGAATAGTTCTTATTGACATCTTAAGAATGTTTGTTGAACTAACAATGTTAATCACAGAACTAGATACTTGTGAATACAATCAAATAATGTATTTTGTATTGCCAAGTTTAAGTATTGAAGCCAACTGCTTATCAATTGTAAATCAATTTGTTAATTTATTGAGTGCCTGTAACACATCCTTGTCAAATGATGGCACTGCTATTTTTTATCAAATCTCAGTTATTCACTGCACTTTGCGATCGTAGGTAAACTATAGATTAAACTTTTCAACGTTCTAAAATAAGATCATAGAACGTTTCTTTTAAGATATATGGAAGTAAATTGATATCTTTGGTAAACATTTAGCATTATGCACTCGTACACCCATTTTACTTAGTGTCAATACTCACTCAAACCATTTTCGCCTGAGTTGAGTCGCATTATCCGACTTATTATTTGATAAACTTAATGTACTGTTACATTGTTGATTTTGTCATAATTATAAATCTCCTTCAACATTTTATTTGACATTAGAAAAAAAAGCTCGGGTATGTATTCACTTGCATCCATCGTTTGTATTATACTTGTATCGCCACTGGATCCACGGTTTGTAAAATATGCCTATTATAACTGAATATACTGATTGAAAATGTAAAACTCTTTTCAACTTTTATGGGTATTTTTTTGGTCTTTAGGCCATTAGTGCCCGTAGTTTTCAGAGAAATATTTTCTGAGATATGAAAATTGTCGAAAAATGCAGTCAGATTTGGATCGAAAGGAAAGTGTAAGAATAATAAAATTATAATAATAAGAGAAATTGACTAAAAATAAGTGGGAGTAAAATATTCCTAGGGTACTTTTAATTGATAAAATTTATTCAAATTCAAGAAAAGCCCATAAACTTTACTTCGTTTACATCACTATATTTCTAGCTTGTACTTACGAGAGGACATGATCCTATACGTGTTTTATTTTAAGTTACCCGATTTGTAAGATGATTTCTTACTTCCTTTTCAATGCTAAAATTATTAAATATCAAAATAATTTATTTGAAAAATATTATTTTATTTTTTGAATAATTTGGAAGTTTTGCATGGGAAACGCAGCATTGTCGTTCGTTCATGTTATATGCTGAGAGCCAGGAATTAAGACTCAAATAACAACGCATGAAATGTAGTGTACCGGTGAGGCATCGAGGCTACTTCTGCATCCATGCATACTCACAAACTTGACGCTTACGTCACCCTTAAACCAACGGATTTGACGAATAAACACACGCATACGCATTCGGTGCTTTACATCGTAAAGCAGCATATTGTGCAAGTGTCCCCCGAGAGACCAAAGTGGCTGACGCGACGTTTTCGCAATAACCCTGGCCCTTAGCTAATGTGTGTGGTGTGTACGAGTTTGCGCATGTGTGCGAGAGAATGTTTGCGTGTTCCATTTTCTCTCTCTACCCCTCCATCCGAATTACGAGTTATATACGTTCGATGCTTCATATGACACATTCGCTGTTACTGATGTATACTCTGCATATGATACATATGCGTGCGAGCTTGCAAACTTCTTTTATTACCCCCTGTATTCTCATTCACTCTGGTACACTCTATTTACATTCATTGTGGCTTTCAATACATGATAGCGCCAACATGAGCTTAAAAATATCTCAAAAATAATCCAAACATTAATTCAATCAACGCCGTGTATATCGGTAATAATTATTTGGTAAGTAATTTTCTTGCTCAAAAATTGAAATAATTAATACTCGGAATATCGACGCGCCGAGATATAGAGCTTTGCAAATGAAACTTGGCAACAGTCCATAAGCTTCTATACAAGATAAAAGTCAGAGCAAGAGTGAATCTATTCGATGCACAAATTCGATTTTTATCGTGGCATTTATAATGCATTCTAATTTGATTGAAGCTCTCTCTTTCCCGCTTTTCCTGCTTCCCTCTCATTATCTCTCTTTTCCGGCCGCGCTAGCCGGAAGAGAGGCTGCAATCAATGCACGCTGCTTTTTGGGCTACATTTGAAACAGCACACGGCCGTTTTAATACGCTCACGCTGGATTAATCGTCGAGTTCCAGGCCGTAGTGGCAGCAGATTTCGTTAAACATTACCCACAAAATAACTGTCACGTTGTTCCCGGTCGCACATACGAGTACTGCAATAGATGTGATAGAAACCCCGAGCAGCAGCGGCGCAGCTCTGCTTGCTCAACGTGCACTGCACACACACACACATACCTACGTTTGATACGTACGTACGCACGCGGTATATAGATGTAACAATGTTTACTGCTAATGAGCTATGTCGTTACGCATCACTGATTTTTTATTGATTTCAGTCGCGAAAAAAACTCCGCATTTCTTTTTATATGAATTAATTGTAAAAAACTATTTGCCATAAATATGCAGTAGAATGGAAATACATTTTTCGAAGCCTGAATTCTACTCGTTGTGTAATTGAGTTGAAACAAAAAGAATCGCTTCGATTGAGCTCGATCAAGTGTGAATTATGGAGTGAATTTAAATAAAAAAAAAGAAAATGAGCTGCCTCGATTTCTCGGAAAAAAATATGCGGAGACGGAAAGCTCATGAAAGAAATTTCTGATTTCATTTCAACTTGACGATTCATGACTCGACCTTTAAATATAACGAATGATATTTTGCACATCATATTATACATAACTAATTGGTAAATTTGCAATTCATCTTTTTTCTAGTTTTTTTTTCAAAATTCAATACGTCGTTATGTGTATGTTACGCCGTTACAAGCTAGAATACATCTTTCTAAAAAAAGGGGGATTTTTTTTTGGTCATCCGAAAATTCGATTGAAATCGAAAAGTATCAAAGTACAGCTTGTTACCTATAGAGAGGCGGATTGGAATTGGGTAAAGTGATTTACGTAACCTGAATGTCGGTACTGATCTCATTAGTACGCGCTTGCCTGTATACACAAGCGGACAATTTACATGTTTTAGTGGTCACTGACTGCAGGTATTGCAACCGGTGGTGTTGGTGGTGGTGGTGATGGCGGCAGCAGCAGCAGCAGCAGCAGCGTCAGTGGCAACAGTGTAGCGCACACGGGGTGTGTCGACGCGAAAGAGAGGAGAGCTTGAAAAGTGGGAAGGGAGGATTCCTAACGCTGCAGAGAACGGCAGGAGTAAGGGAAAGAGAGAGAAAGAATCAAGCGAAATTACCGGCTAATCCTTACTGCAAATGTACAATTTTACCCAGCCAAACGATGCCGTACTTGCAATAATCTCCTTTGAAAATTTAATAGCATTCGTACGAGTTATTGTCTTTTTTTTTCATTCGCTTTTACATAAATGAAGAATAAAAGTGACATTTTGAATGTATGAAGTTGACAGAATTTAACGCACCTCCCTTATGAAAACAATTCTAGTTCAAAGATATATAACCTAATCTTGTTTGAATTTCACACTTACGACATGACCTACATTTTCATAAACGCGGTAATTCATCAGAATTTAAGAACTAAGCACCGCAAAACTCGGAGGTCAAAATTCTTTTGAAAAAATGTACAGCGATAGAACTGCTCTACATTTTATAGCTAGTTTTTGGTAAACAAAAAAAATTCTTAAGTTTGAAAGATTCATTCGAACTTTAAATTAAAGAAGAAGGCATGTTTAAACGGCAATTTTCACGAATTTTATGAGCCAAAAATACGTGGAGTTTAGTATGACACTGAAATATAGAGAATATCAACCAGATAGCATCATGATAGAATCAAACCTGTGAAAATTAATTAGTGTTGCATTTTTTATGGTTTATTTTGGTCCACAATAAACAAAGAACTTGCGATATTGAACTTTTGTGTAAAAAAACAATGAATACGTATCGATAAAATAAAAATACTCGTCGTGCGGTGTAGAGATGATGCAAATACTGATCGAAATCAGTGCCCAGCGCACATAGACGTTGACGCTTAATAATCAGTAGTTTCGAAGGCAAAGTTTTCCGAAAAGCGGCGGGAGGGGGGAGTAGCAACACAAACGTGACGAACTATATATATCTAACGTGGCTGTAAACTGCATGCATTTGAAAGTAGTTGCCGATTCAGATTCACCCAGAACACTCAAAACTTTCATTGGCGCTGCTGCGTCCGCTGCCACCCCCCGCCGCCGTCGCTGCCATTGCCACAGCTTTTTTCAATTACTTCGTAGAAACTTTCGTGTGTGCATCTTACAAGCCTCGCGCATGCCGTTGCCCCCGGTGTGCGCGCACGCAATATAAGTCGCACAAAGTGGAACATGAGGCAGGCACACACGTACACCGTCGTGCCCGCGCGCAAACATCGCACAAAATCTTTCTCTCTCTCTCTCTCTCTCTCTCTCTCTCTCTCCTCCTTATGGCGTTTACGTAGATTTACTTGCATAAACTCCACCGTGTTGTATGGCAAATATCGATTAGTCGCGAGCGAAATTTTTCTTCGGCCTTTCTATTTGCATGCTCGCTCGCCGACTTGTTTGAAAAAAAAAAACTGTTTAGATTCCAAGCGCAGATTTTTAAAACCTGTATGTTGTAGTCACCTGTTGTTTACCTTTTGCCCGGTATCTTAATTAATCTGTCACAAAAGAAAGGGCCGTGACGTTGATTTTTCAATCGCAAAGTAATAACCGAAAGTATAAAATTTTAAAATAAAACATTCACGTTGTCGCTGAATGTACTGCTCTCTCTCTCTCTCACGCTCTCGCTCTCTTTTGTTTAATCGCGTAAAGTGACTAAACTTTTTCCTTCTCGTTCTAGTATCGAGATAAGCACGTCTCAGAGTCAAGGTTTACATAATGAGATTATCATTCTCAAATAAGTTGGTTTTCCCTTACTCGCTTACGCCTATATGGATAACCTCGACTAAATTCACTTGTTTCTAACACTGTTATACGAAAGTTATACAAGTTTGAACTGCGGGAACTAGAAGCGTACATATTATTAGCTCAAGTTATACTCGGCAAGATAATAGGCTGCACGAAGTAAAATCATGGTCAGGAAGAGAGCCGAGCTATAAAAATTCAGTGAAATTTTATCGTCATTTTTGCGAATTAAAAAAAAATGTATACACGTCGGAGTCTCTCGGGATTCGTTGAGCGATTATTGAGGCTAACGTTTCAATTAGCCGAGACGAAACTATTTCGGGTTTTCTCTGTCCGTTGCGCTCTAACATCTCGCTTTACTCGCGCAGCAGCAGCAGCAGCAGCATCAGCAACAGTAGCTCGTCGTGATCACTCACGAGAGATCAAAATTATTCGCTCCGAAATTTGAGCGTACGGTTGCAAACGCAACTTCTCTCTCTCTCTCTCTTGCTTTCCGTGCGTATATATACACCTCTCGCACAGTATATATATAATTTAAATTATTTACCAAATTTATAGCGCAAAGTTTCGTATTTAACTACGTTGTATAATAATAAATAGTGGCGCGAGGCGAAGTGTGACACGCTGGCATTGTAGTATTATTCGCTGCGCAGGTAACATTGGGCGACCGAGGAAAACAGAAAGAGAGAACGTAGCGAAAGCTTTATTATGATTATTAATATTATTATTGTTATTATAATACAGGTGCACACACGTGTGTGCGTGTGTGCAAGGGAAAAGTCATCCAGTCGCAATGTGCCCGAGTAGAAAGCGCGTCTGGATAGAGCAACAAAGAGCAAGTAGTTGTAGTGCGCGCTGCGCCTCTCCAGCGCGCCTCTGTATATGCGTAAGTGTATACACGTATAATGTCTGTATATAGCAGCGAAGCGAGAGAGAGAGAGAGAGAGAGAGAGCGAGAGAACGCATAGTTTAGTTAGGGAAGCTTCGGATAGTTAAGGCTTCTACGCGTGGCCACGGCGACGTAACTGCTCCGGCTAATGAGGCATAAACAAGGCGCCCCGGTTAGGGTGGCGCGACAACTACGTAACCTATGCGCCTCACGCGACTGAGCTAACAACTCCGCGCGAGGCGCACATATATGTATGCACGTACCCTACGTATGTACCGCCTTCTCTCGCACACGTTCTCCTCTCCCTTCCTCTAGTGCTCCTTTGAGCCTCGAGCCCTTGCCCAGCCACCCCTGCGTGTGTGTGTGTGTGTGTTTCTGTGTGTATATAACTGGCTAGCTGCAGCTGGATGGACTGCTACTGTATAGCACTAAACACTTCGCTCTCCTCTACTATCTCCGTGCATTGTCTAGCCTATGTTTAGTCCGAATATCCATACATGTGTTATCCTTGGATACCGTGCATGTACTCCGCCATACGGAGCTTTATATATTACCACTGCTTTCGGACTATTACCGAGCTTCTGGTTAATTAGTAATGAGGCTGTTTGTGTGAGCCTCCACTATTGTTCGCCGATCGCCCTCCGCAACCGATTTGACCCATAAACCTGACTATAAAGATTAATCATGTCTGGATGTGCTGTTAATGCAGTGCTCACGAGTGCGGGCCAAGATATTGAAGAAACAGCCATGTGTAGCTCTTCTTTAGAATTGTTCCATTTATTATTTTTGTTTTTCTCGTGATAATGTGTTTTTAAAACGTCGTATCATATTGAAAGTAACAATAGACGTCGCACAATGTATTTAAATTATATTGAACAATGAAGTAAATGCAATTTCTCCAACAAAAGGAAATAATTTTCACTAGATGACTGGTAGTATGTATGAAAACTCATGATTAATCCATCAAAAGTTCCCAGAAGAAACCATTATTCATTTGAAAAATGGTTGCTTTAACATCGATTAGTATTTGCTCATTACTGATAATGCTTTTGTCACATTATTATATTTAATACAGAGGAAAAAATACCCAAGCTAACAAGTGTATCGAGTTGAGTAACATAAACATTCTTAGGTGGAACAAAATATTATATCATTGAACTCTTCAGTATTACCTTGATGAAGTTTTCAAATAAAAATATATTACATACAATTTTCATTTGATGATTGGAAAAATGTTCTTTGAGTTAATGGGAAGACAATTGACCTTTGTCGACGCATGTATGAATTTTATAATGAAGCAAATATTTTAAATTTATTCATGATTGCTAACGGCAATATACATATAAAACAACATATTTACAAACCACAAACAAGAAATCAGTAAAAATATTTTCAAAAAATGACTGTGGGGATAATTATAATAATTATACAGATAGTTTGATAAACATATGCTTTTATTTCCTAGAAACTTCACCTATGCAGAGTTCAATACTATTGAAACGTCGTCAAATGCCTTATTATACATGTACTGACCAAATCAATATAATTTATTAAAATTACTCGATTTATTAATTTTAAGTTAGCTACTGCAAATTAATATTCACGTACGAAGTCGTCGAGCAAATTTAGTAACAAAAATGTGTAGCGTACGATAGAAAAGGGAGCCCACGTGAATAAAGTTTTTTGGAAAACGAATTTTATACGAGAAAAATACGAAAAATCATGCGGTATACACTCTTGAAGTTGCAGCTTTTAACCAGTGCAAGTTCGTTTCCCGTGTATAGGCTCTGAATGAAGTAAATATATTCGTTAACTCAGCCGAGCTTGCAACGTGTGCGTATTCGTGTGTATGCGAGTGTGGTGTATACGTATGCATGAAACATGCAGTCGGTGTATTGAAGAAAGAAAAATGTGCCTCGCGTATATGTCCCGTTGCATAACTAAATTCAATCGAAAAACGTTTTTGCCTCACGGACTGCATGTACCAAGGGTTTGTTGTCATCGTCGTCGTCGTCGTCGTCGTCGTCGCCATCGGTGTACATTCGTTGGGATGGAAAAAAAGACGTCGAGGGCAGAGCTGGATGGAAAACGAACCATAGACGTTGAATACGTAGGTATTTTCAGAATCAGCAACACGCAACAAGTCTATTTTTCATATACATGAGGACCGATTGCATCTTCTTACCGAAAAATCAATGTTCCTGAGTTCCTTGCTTACTTAACTGCGATACGGAAAGCTAGAGATTGCGCAGCCTCGATGTACGTAAGAGTACACTAGTTTGTGCAAGCTGTCTCGTTACTGGTAACGTCGTTTCATGAAAAATGCTACTGAATTCATGTTTTCATTTCAGAATCATTACTTGCGAGTAAGTTTATTTTTTGCACCCTTGTCTTATTTTAAGATAAAATATCTAAATTTCTCATAATCGGCATCCGACACTTTGTTTGAAATAGATAATGCGAAGCTCGGGCAGACGATGAAAAGCTGCTATGTAAAAGCACAAATAATTAAGCTGCTTTCATTATAATAGTCATCGATACCGTGCGTGCGATGCCGAGGATCGAGAGTGAGTTTCTGAAAGAAAGTTGCAGTGCATCAATTTGCTGGCGAACTTTTCGTCATTATCACGCTTTCGAGATTTCATTTTAGCCGTCACGATATTAAAAACGTTTCTCACACATAAAACTTGGAAATTTCATTTTAATTTATAATATTATTAAATTTACGAACGACGATAACGAAGGATAGCGAGGTAGCAATTATAAATTAAGGATCGATCGTTATACGTACAAATACTGTACGTGTATAGGCGAGAGCGTACACGCGTATACACGAACGTGCACGTAATTGTAAAATATTCCGGCCTCGATGCGTGCTGCTCAGCTCTCCTACCTATACTACTTAAGTTACTTTAATCTATGGTAAATCGAATAAAAAAAATACGTATTTTTTTTTCAAAATTAAGGGTTTGTATATACTTCAAACAGGTTATTTTTTGCATTACATCTTCGAATTTACCGTAACCCTTGATGTGTTCCGAAGAATTGTATATCTTATAGGCGTTGTAGCTCAAATGGTTTGTTCTGAGTTGTCCCACATTTTTGAGAAATATTAAACTTCAGTCGAGCGAAAGAAAAAAAGTTGTACGCACAAAGTGTACACAAAAAGCTCTTAAGTAAATAAGGTTTAATTTCGTAAGAATCATTCTAGTTGCCCGAGAGAAAATATATTTTGGGAAAGAATAAGTGATCAAGTTTGACCAACGTGATGGATATTTCAAATTACTCCGCTGATTGAATTTTATCTATGAACAAATGAAAGAAAGAAAAAGAAAAGGGGAGAAAGAGAATGCGAGTAGGAGTAAAAGCAAAAGAATTAAGACAAAGTGAATGAAGAAGAAGACCGGTGCAAGCTCCGCTTCTCATTTATTTTTCTAACACATGTAGAGTAAGCAGAAGATAATAAAAATGCTCAAACGCTGCTTTTTATCATTTTTTTTTTCATTCATTTTTTTTTTACCGAAAGATCATTTTAATGTTTAATGTTATGTAGATAGAGATTAAAAATAAAGCTTTTATGAACGCTCAAAAATAAAAAAACCAAAAAAAAAACGTGAAACTTTGCAAGAAACGACTCGAATGTTTACGTATACAACCTTTTTTGAATGGCTATATGTTTCGCTCGTTTCGTGTTCACTTTTTATCGCATAACTTTCTTTGCTTTGAAACAGCAGCAGTAGCCTTTCTTTTTCTCGCTATCGCACACACGCGAAAACATAAAATGCACGCGTACCATACCCCTCGTACACACTGTATAAATAAATATATATGGACGATTCTCTGTCAAATCGATTGGGCCAACACTTTACTTGGGTTGTATTCCATTAAATGGATAATTTTGTTATTTTGACCTATTAAACCTATGCTTTAAACTTTACAATCTAAGTAATTCATAATATACTCATTCAAACTAAATTTCAAAAGTTCTTTGAAGCAGTTGTTATTTCACTTACGCTGACATATCACATGCTTTGTAGCATCCTTGAAATCAGTTTTATTTATATTGTATAGATATTTTGATGTTTAATAAAAGAGTCATTTAGTGACCCTGAGAAAGATAATATTTGAAATCTAGAGGAACCGGTAAAAGAAGTAGATATTTACGATTTAAACTTAAACAAATTTACTGATATAGTGGTTTTGACAGAGAATCAACCATATGTACGTACACAAACACTCACATACTCACAAATATATCGCTGCAAAAACACAGATATAAGGTACATTACCAAGGTGCTCCAGGCCAATCGCTAGACATGTTTACAATGCTGCTCATCGTAATATGATATGATAAAGATACCGAATTTACGATCGTTAAATCATTTTTGCTCTGCCTAAGAAGTATTTCACACATTCAGCTCAACTGGAACGGTAGCAATTTTTTATTCTGTTTCAGATGCTTTTCTAGTCGTTTGAGTGATCAATTAAACGCGTCTGGCCTCTTTAGAGATATAATCAGTATTTCAAAGAAAACACCAGTGCAAAACTGGAAAATAACTGGTAAAACTCAATCATTTCGTCACAACTTTTATTAAAATTTTAGAAACAAATATATAGAAGTATCTATACTTATTTAGAATTGTCAATTATCATTTTGTCTCGCAATTGTCGTATGCGTAATCTTCGCAACCCTGGTGTATTTTCCTTTGGTGTCTGAGCAATATCCCTTTTTGCCCAAATTTCTTCTGGCATTTATCGCATGTGTAATCTTCACGACCCTCATGGACTGTTCTTTGATGTCTAATCATTTCCATTTTTGATCCAAATTTTCGCTCGCACTTGTCGCATGCGTAATCTCTCTGACCTTCGTGTAAGGTTTTTTTGGTGTCTATTCAATCGCGATTTTACTCCAAATTTCCGCTCGCAATTGTTGCATGCATAGTCTTTGCAACCTTTGTGTATCGTCTTTTGGTGAATGAGCAGATGCCCTTTTTGTCCAAATTTATTTTGGCACTTGTCGCAAGAGTAATCTTTCCGACCTTCATGGACTGTCTTTTGATGGACAATCAAATGGGGTTTTTGTCCAAATTTCTTTTCGCACTTGTCGCATGTGAAATCTTGGCAACCTTCATGAATTGTCTTTTGGTGTAAGAGCAAAACCGATTTTCGTCCAAATTTCTTTTCGTATTTGTCGCATGCAAAATCTTTAAGACCTTCATGGACTGTCTTTTGATGGAATATCAAATGCCCTTTTTGTCCGAATACCTTCTCGCACCTGTCGCATGCGTAATTTTTTCGCCCTTCGTGGATTAACTTTTGGTGCTTCAACAAATCCGATTCATATACAAATTTCTTCTCGCAATTGTTGCATGTGAAATCTTTGCGACCCTCGTATACTGCTTTTTGTTGCACAAGCAAATGATGTTTATGTCCAAATTTTTTTTCGCACTTATAACATACATAATCTATGCGACCTTCATGAACTGTCTTTTGATAGACAATCAAATGGGGTTTTTGTCCAAATTTCTTATCGCACTTATCGCATGCAAAATCTTTACGACCTTTGTGGGCTGTTTTTTGATGTCTGATTAATTTCGATTTTTGTTTAAATTTTTTCTTACACTCGTCGCATGCGAAATCTGTAAGATTTTCATGGACTGTTGTTATGTGCAAGAGCAAATTCTTTTTATTATCAAATCTCTTCGCGCACATTTCACATAAGTAATTCTTGAATACTTCGTGAAATATTTTTTTGTGCTTAAGTAAATTTGATTTGTTTTCGAATTTCCTCTCGCACTTGTTGCATGAGAAATCTTTTGGATCTTTGTGTACTAATTTTTGGTGCGTAGACAAACTCGATTTTTTCACAAATTTTTTCTCACACTGGTCGCATGCAAAATGATTACGACTTTTGTGTACTGATATTTGGTGTCTACTCAAGTGACTTCGGAATTCAAATTTCTTCTCGCACTTGTCGCAAGCAAAATCTTTTCGTTCATTGTGAATAGTGTCCCGGTGTGTTATCATGTTTGATTCTAGTATAAATCCTGCTTGACAAATATCACAAACGTATTGTTTGTCGTCAGAAAAAACTATGTCATGCTTACTCAAATTATCTCTTGAGACAATTTGTTTGATTTTCTCTTCACATTTATCCATTTTGTTGATTAAATTAAACGAAGGATCCTTCTATTTTGTGCCATGGAAATTAAATAAGTAAAATTTATCTTTTGGTACTATAGCTCGTTTCATCAGGGAAGACAATATTCAAACTAATTTCTTTTCACTATAAACATGATCAGTGTTCAAGGGACGATGTTAATGTCGTTTATTATCATTCGTTTACAATTAAATTACCTATTTATTTGTTTATCTATTGTTCTTACAACATGTGAAACAATTACAAATTTTAACTTGATGGCGATGCCTTCGAGGTTTTTTTGAACTTAACGTCTAAATGCTTCCAAAAACAGTCCTGCTCCACGTCGACTATGTGACGAGAAGTGCACTTCCTCTCACCGCTTACGTTTTAATAAATTTTGACTTTGGCACCGCTATTAATGCCGTTTTATTTCTTGTTGACAAAATTCTTGTTTATAAATTATATTTTTGCTTTGCTACTTGCAGATTTATACATGTAGGTACTCGCCATCTAGGTAGAAGATATAATTAAGTACGTTCAACAATTTTGCAACATAGTTGAAATAGAAAAATCATGATATCAAATTAATTACTAGTTGTATATTTTGAATAATTTGAAATTGTCATTTTTTGGTCTTTAGGTAATGTCAGTGTTGAGAATTTCTACAAGGAAGAAATTAAATATTATGTAATATAATTGAAAATAAAACGATTTAAATAAAAAAAACGACACTTAAATTTATGGTATACACAAAAGTAAAATAAAAGTGTTTTTCGTCGATTTTATATGATTTTATTGAAATCTTTGCTTTTAGTGATAAATTCAAGAAAAAACTTAACTTGACGATCTCAAATACACTATCTTGTAGCTGTGTACGTGCTAAAGAGATTCATAGGCTACTGCTCGGCAATTTTATACGTATGATTTGGCGAGCACAAAAAGTAAACATTAATACCATTCTACACAAGCAAGCATCAAGAATGGTATTTAGTGCATTCACAGTTGAAGAAAAATGTCAATCTATAGAGGCACAAGTTGCTCGTTTGTTTGATTCTAAGTAAAAAAATCTGTGTGACCTTTTCTGTAACTATTGACGAAGCTCAAGAACAAAATGAAGTTTCGGCTCGTTTCAGCATTAAAATTCATCTTTTTTCGAGAAAAACACCGATACGTCGCGAGTTAATACGAGCTACCTTGTATGCAAAGCCACACACTTATGTGGAATCTTATTTTTTTTGTTCTCAGCAACAGACGCAGTTGTGTACATGGTTTCTCTTTGCTCAGAGAAACAAAATAAGGTAAAGCAAATAAAGTTCGACAACAAGGTCATAAAATTCAGTCGAGCGCAAATCTGGAGCTTGGGCGAATAACGCGACGACAGCAGCAGCAGCAGCAGCAGCAGCAGTGGCAATACCGGTGGTGTGTAAATATTTCAGCATTATAGATATTGTATTTATCCACGAGCTTACACGCGGAAATTCAATGATAGTTTTGACGCGTGCGGAGCTCGATATTACGCAATCATGCAGCAACGAGCAGAAAGTATGGCATTGACGTGAGCTGCTTGTTAAAAAATAAACTATTTATACGTCAGAAAGGCGCTTTCGAATGTGTAACGCGCATAATACCCATTGTGTTGTCGTCGCTATACTGCGATTTCTACGGGGGGAGAAACAGCATGGTGCGACACACATATGCGTATACGTATCGTACAGACACACACACACACACACACACACACACACACACACACACACACACACACACACATACAGATGTGCGATAGCCGAGCTTGCACTGTATGTCTCATGAAGGAACGGGGGTCTTGCTGACGGCGACAAAGCGATTGGCTCATAAATCACTTGCAACCACCTGTTTTTGTTTGAACAGTTTGAATTTCCGATTCGAAGTTCTGCAGCGAGCTAGCGAGTGAGTGAGCGACGCCAGAAGTCGCGTGAAAATGCATTTATTTGTTCGCTCCTTTTTTTTTCCACGCTGATCGTCGTCGGAGCATAATATCATTTTCCGCAGGCTCTCGAAGCGCCCTTAATCTGCACATCGCCACTTATTTCTCGTGTACAATATTTGCAGGCTCAACGATCCTGACAGTTCCGTCGCGCATATCGCAGTTACACGATTACCGTTTCTATTTTCAAGTTTCGCGTGCGGCATCTGGACGTAAAACTAGGCTCTCTCTACATGTATATAAATACAAAGATAGCTGGGCGTGAGAGAGACTGCAAAGTTACTCGAGCTTGCGGTAGTTCAGGGAGAATTCACAGTTGGTGAACGACAAGCGCAATGTAGATGGAAAAGAGACGCAGAGAGAAGAGAGAGAGACAGCGACAGACGATGACATCGGCCAAGTGTAAAAGAGGGTCGTCGACCACAGCGTTTCCCGAGAATATCGTCGGAAATTGGCGCGCATCCTGAACGTCCGAACGTTTCTTCTCTCCATTTCCCCCTCCCAGCCTCGCTCTCTCTCTCTCTCTCTTTCTCGCTTCACCCTTAGCCGACTTCCAGCTAACCAGTGCATCTCTCTCCCCCTCTCTCTCTCTCAACCTACACCTCCGACGACGCATTCAAAACTCTATACCTACTTATTCTTCGTCTTTCTTGTTCGACAGAGCGTAGGGGAGCTTTTGTACTGTTCGGAGCTTGAATACTGTTTGGTGTGTGCCAGTTTGCATTGAAATTTTTTTCTTCGTCTATTTTTGGCTGCTGCATTCGAAGAATTCCGAATATCATAACAATGTCAACATCTTATTGAAAAATGAATCAAATAGTTTTCTTTTTACACCAAGCTCTAGATTTCGATGAGAGAAGATATAAAGATGAATTCAAAATTTAATTACGTTTTACTATCATGATGATAATTTATAAACTAAATAATATGATTTATACTTTTCCCTTGAATCGATACGATGATAAAAAAACTTACACAAGTTTTTTTGTCAAAATTGTATGATTACGTCAACGTTCGAAAAAATCTTGATGCATGTATGAAGAACTACGAGAAAAGTATTTAAATTATTGTTGCCACAGACTAGTAGGGAGAAAAATGCACTTTTATCATTACTAAGGTGCTCCGCTAGTGTATCTAAGTTTTTTTCGCCAATACGTTTACAGTTCGTTGGTCATTCCGGTAGCACACGGAAATCCAGAAAATTCCAGTTGAGTTGCTACCGAGGTTAGGAAATTGTAAAACCAGCTTATCTTCATCTTCAATGTAGTTAAATAAAGGGAGGGCGAGATAGATCGATAGGATAGGAAATGGTCAAGAAAACACATGCGCGTATCTTTCGCGCGTATTTCAACTGTGATAAACGAAATTTTACCGTAGCAAAAAATATGTAAAAAAAAGCTTTTAACCTTTGTCAATATATATGCGGGCAATTTAAAAAAGGTACACGCAAAGGATACACACGCAGTAAAGGTAAATCAGTCGGATACGTTCGGGTAGAAAAAGCAAATACCAAAGTGTCATTTTTGATTGCCAATACAAGTGGCCAAAGAGAGAGAGAGAGAGAGAGAGAGAGAGAGAGAGAGAGAGAGAGAGAGAGAGAGAAAGGCCGTTGCGCAGCCAACCGCCTGAAGTGAAATATATCTCTCTTCGGTAAATAATAAAAGTTACATTGTGCAGCAACGGCAGTAGCAGGGTCGTTATCAGCATTTTCCACGTATATAAATTATTAGGCCAACGATGCACCGTTGCAATGAAAGTGTATAATATCCTATAGTTCGCAAAGGTCGAATTCACGAGGAGGGAGAGAGGGAGAGAGGGAGAGCCGTGCGTCCTACACCGCACAATTTCATTCCGAAACATTAGATCTGCGAAGCGTTCAATTCGGATGAATCCGTATATGTAGAACGCAGACCGAAGCTCGCAATCGTAGCTAGCTATACCCCGGGCAGCCTTCGTGTATGCGATACTCACTCACACGTACACGCATGTACAATTAATCAGCTGTACGTCCTCCAGCGGGCAGGTAGAGCAGGAAAGGGGGTATAGCCTCAGGCACGCATTCTGCATCCTCGCGTGCATTTTTCACGTATTACTTAATCTTCGCGTACTCTGAACGGCCAGCGCGCGACGCACGCATTGCTGCAGCCTGCGTTTGTGTATATAGTATACCGTATACATAGGGGGGGGTGGCTGCACGCCACCAGTTCGTACCAGTGCCTATATTATACGGGTATAGGCATGTGTGCGCGCGGGCGTATATACTTAAAGCTTAAAGTCCAACGATCGCGTTGCGGTGCCGCGTGCGGGGTGAGCTGCGGTCGCGATGCACTTACTGCGCTCGTGTGTTGTGCGAGGTTACACATGTGTGACTTTATGTGCATACAGCAACGGTAAAACAGAGAGAGAGAGAGAGAGACCCGAGTTATAGTGTGTGTGTGTGTGTGTGTGTGTGTGTAGCTAGTCCACACGAGAAAGAGAAACTCTATACCCTAGCTCCGCGCGCGTATGCGCGCTCACAAACTCTATACGTAGTTTCGCTTAAATTCATTTCACGCGTTATATAATCTTTAATTAAAGCGCAAGAGTTTTGCACGCTCATTGTTGTTGCTGCCGCTATACCGCTACCGCTACTGCTGCTGCTGCTGCTGCTGCTGCTGCTGCTGCTGCTGCTGCTGCTGCTACTGTTATTATTAGGATGAAGTTGGTAAGGGTCGTGCGCGAAAAACGAGGCGAGTTCGTCGTCGTGCAGCGAGCTTGAATTTTAAATCTTTCCCGTTTCATGTATCATTCGTGCTGCTTCTTCTTCTTTTTTTTTTTTTTACCTCGAGCGTAAATTATAAACGCGCGTACCTACCTCTACGGATTGTCTTTGTGTGGTGGTGGGCTTATACGTGTATATATACGTGTGTATCAGCGCCAAAGAAAGCGAAGGAAGGTAAGAGAGGAAGAGCGATAGAATGAACATGGACGTTTTGTTTGGCCCGATGCCCAAAAGTGATCTGCAGCTTACAACGGCCTTGTAGTTTTAAAATTTTACCCACGAGTCGGTGTCGTATTTTAGTTTTTATTTTCCCGGGAATTTTGACGAATGGTATAATTCTTTTTTTTCTTCTTTTCAACTTTCGTGAAACAATTTACACGGGGAAAATTCGGTCGACCGGGTATTACATAAGCTTTTTATACGTAACGTAACTTATCCCTTTTTATCTTGTGATCTGCTATCGAAATTAGAAACGATCTATCAGTTCGAGCCGCGTGAGTCTCTATATGGTTCGAGCGATACGGCCAGATAAGAGCCGAAAAGCAACAAAAAAACGCGCAGAAAAACCTGGTAATCTAAGTGATCAGTACTTCAGAACCTTTCTGCAGAATTGAGAAGCCAATAGCCGGAGTGGCTTTTCGTAAATCCCAAGTTGTTGGCGAGAAATTCAAGATTGCGAAGATCAATCGGGACTTTTTGCCTTTATCTGACGCGGGACATCGGAAAAACGCTTACTTCGATCGCATCGTCCTTAACTTTTTGAAAAATCATCCGACGCCTTTCCAACTGTATTTACGAAAATCTCGCGCGAACGAAAAAAAATTGCGCGGAGGTAGAGTTGAACACGAGCGAGAACACATCTGCGCGGCGGCACAGGTCGTGAAAGAGAGAGCACATAGTCTCGCGCGTGTAACAATGATTTTTAATAATTTCAAGCACTTGAACGGCTTTTCTAGTTATCAAACTTTTCTCATAAATTCAAGCTAGCCAAGCGTTCACAGAGGCGAGATGTCACAAATTTTTTGCCAGCGCATCGCGAAAAAACAGCGCAAACTAGAGAGAGAGAGAGAGAGAGAGAGAGAGAAAAAAAATAAAAACTAGAACTAGAAAGGAAAATTGCTCTGTACATAGATGAAGCTGACAAGCGCAAAAATTCTCATCTCAACGCGTATGCAGCTGCTGCTACTGCTGCTGTCTGTACAGTGGCTGTGTAGCACATACGCACCTACATCTGTCGAGCGTAATGTGCAGCAAAGGTTTGCTTTCATGGCTAGATCGGCTATAGCCGCGCGCCCACACCAACACGTTTGCATTGCACACACAAATACATAGATGTACTAGCACACTTGCAAACGTGTACACATATATGGCAGATGCGGCGCATTTGAAAATTCTCCGTTCTCTACTCATTCGCTAAGGTACGAAGTATTCAGTCAGATATGTACCATTCAAAATACAGATGAAACTCGTCGAGCGAGAGAGAGAGGCAAAGTAAAGGATAGTCTGATAAAAATGTAAAAAAAGAAAAATGATTGGGCGTATGTATACGCTATAAAGCAACGTACGCAGGCAGTGATATACGTGCTCGGGAGCAAGCCGAGCTGTGCACGAGCGCGCAGAGGAAGGGAGAGAGAGAGAAGAAAACGTCAAAGCGATAAAAATACGTCATCAGAGCGCAGCAGTGGGTGCCGCATTACATGGAATCGTAAATTTTGCATAGGTCCGATATCCGCGCGCGTTTGTGCAAGCAGTTATATATACGTTGCAAGGAATCAATCGAGTTCCCACGCATAAATACGCTCAGCAAAGCGTGTATATACGTATGTACTAGTAGCTTTAAATCCGACAAACGCGTAGGTAAACGTACGTTTGACCCTAAATTATGAGTAGCGCCAGAGCTACGATATCGCACTCTGCCACTTGTAATGTATGCAAACTCACGCTACGCTCGTGCGTTATTATCTATATAGAATACAAACAATAAGTAAAGTTTCGCTGCTGCTAAATGAGCACTCGATAAAATAAAGTCAACAGCAATTTAACTTTGAACAACTCGAGCAAAAAAAAAAAAAAAAATTACAGGTTTAAGCGAGACGTTATAATATCAAGTTGCGATATAGCTCACAGTTTTTTCAATCAATGGACTTGAAAATGAAAGAAACGATCAACCGACATCGACTGTTAAATTTAGAAAAGTCCTCATTGTCGCTGGATTCATCGATGCGTTAACATACAATATATATAGTACATACGTCGGGGGGCGACTAAAGATTATAGAGAGAAACGAGTTGCGCAAAAGACTCCGAGGTGCTTTAGACGCGCTAGTTGGCTCTCGGTTAAAATTATGTGAGCCCAAAGAAGTGGCAACTCACTATAGGACCCGAGAGAAAGAGGGTGAGACTTTTTCGAACGCGAGGTTTAACAGGTCGTTTCGTGATTTGATAGAAAGTCGCAAAAAAAAAAAAAAAAAAAAAAAAAGAATACGAGAAGCGGATGCGAGCGAGTAAGGCTCGCAGCACTAGCAGCAGCAACGAGGCGACGTCGGCTGCGGCGTTGGTGCGGTGGTATATAAGCGGCGCCTGCAGTGAGCGGTATATTGCAGCAGCCGCCGAGCCCCGCAGATATAGGGGTTAAAGGTAAAGAGGGGGCGACCGCAAAAGAAATGGCTTCCGAAGCGAGAATTGGCTTTAGAAGGGGGTGAGGCGAGGAGCGAGGAGGGTAGTAAGGCAACGACGACGACGACTCGAGCTTTCAGGCGCATTGGAAGGAATGAAAGAAAGCGACTTTACGACTCGAACGTACTTCGCAGATTTTAGCAGGGCTGGCGGGGCGTTCGCACGGTTCTTCATCCTCGCTTTATCTGACGATTCGCTATTTCCTCGCGCGCGCGTACGACCCGAGCGACCCGAGCAGCAGCAGTAGCAGCAGCGGCCGACCCCCCTGCTCCTCCACCTCTCGCTCTCTCGAGGAGGAACATCATTTTCGCAGCGATTGTGTCGAGAAGTAAATTATATTGATACACGTTTGGACTGTCTGGCTTGTCTGGCAGCGCCTGGCGCACACGGCTAGAGCTGCTGCTGCGCGTGGCAATCCTATGTGCGCCGGCTGCGGAGCTACTCGCGGTATAACTTCTTTTATTTTTTTTTCCTCCTTTCCAGCCAGGCCGCTAAGATTTCTTATGATTGGATATTTCATATTAAACGCTTTGAGCGAACTTTTTATACTTTACGAGCCCGAAGATTCTTATCGACGAAAAAAACTTTCGTAGCTGATGATTAAAGAGTATTTTTTTATTGAAATTTTTAATTATTATACCGAGCTACAACGAGCCTTTCAAGATTAATTTTTTCCGAGTAGTCTTGAATTTTCCTTTTCTTAATTCAATACGTCTGCGCCGAGGTCTATGCACGCTTTAATATGTATTCCATTCGTAATCATAGTAATATATTGATAATAGAAAATCTGATTACTTTTTTACTCCGATCCACTGCGGTCTTATTTGCAAGATCGGTTTCTGTATATAATGAGGTACATTATGTTTATTTAATACAAAAACCTCATACGAATGTAAATATTTGACGATTTAATTATCGACGATCTGTGCAACTGGAACAACTTAGCATATCAAAATACACACGCGCGTTGAAATATAACGGCAAAAATGTCTGGCCGTTGTTTGTTGTAAAATTTTCGATCCGTTCGATAAACATCGAACCGATATTGAATATAAATACTTATTCATCCGATTAATAATTTAAAGCGTTTACAAAATATGCGCATACGCGCGCACACTGCACTGCGCGCTGAATTTTTGAGCAAAGAAGAAACGAGATAACGCGCGAGAGCACATTTTTTTTTGTAAGAAAAATTTAAAAGCGGAGGTATAGCATTAAATTGAGTCGTCACTACTGCCTGCGAAGTTAAGCTCGTTCAAAATTTACACAAGACTGATTTTCCAAGCATTAAATTTACGGACGGATTAGTAAGGTACATATGTTCGTATGCTTGCCAGCGGTACTTTCTCTCTCTTGCCTTTTTTTTTTCTCTCCTCCGATGCTAATTCCTATATCGCGTGTTTTTTTTGGTATAACCAAACAAAAAGAAATCAAGCGCTCCTACCATTCATGCAGCTTCAACGCTTTCGTCATATGCATACGTATGTATACGTATATGTGTGTGTGTGTGTGTACGCGAAAGTGTGAGTTTTCACATATGCAGCCCGCACATTTGCAAGTTGCAGCCTTAAATTCTAAATAAAGCGATAAATTCAACGCTCTGATGCAGAGAGAAAGAGAACGACATTTCGCCCGGTAAACGTGCGCAGTCAGCATATTATATGTATATATAGATCTATGGATGTTGGCGTGAGTGCGCATGTGTGTGTGTGTGTGTGTATGCGAGTTTATGTGCATGTATATTCGCGAGATTCCAGGTCCTTTGCCGGTTCATTTGATCCACGCGCGTGTGCAAGCCTAGCTAAGCTTTTTTGATTTACGAGCACCACGGTATATACGCGTCCTATAGTTATATGTTGCTCGGCATGTCGCGGTATTATACGCTCGGGGTAAAACGAGTTGGCTTGCATACATGAGACGCTGAAGGTGCTACGCTTATAGAAAATAAAAGAGCAGCAGCAGCACCGCCGCCTGTGTGACAGTACAGCCCGGTCCCCGAGAAAAAGAGACACTAGAAGCTTAGATTGGCTTATTAACGTGAGCGGCATATAGCATATAACGCATAAACGAGGAAGATGTAGTCGTACGTGTATAATACGCGAGTATAGATTTGAGCCGTGCATCGTCGACGACGACGACGAGCAGCACTGAGAGCTGCTGCTGCTGCGTGCGGCGAAATCTCAAACGAGACGCAAATTTAATTTCATTGCTGGAAATATGCAAACTACCGTTAAACCGACGCTTAAAACCGGGGCCGAGAGCTGCGAGCGAAAATGAATACATAGCTCAACGAACGGTATATATATCTTCTTCGTCCTTATATAGTATATATCGGGGATCACTCAAAAAACTCATAAAATTCCGAGCTGATTTATATCGACAGTTCGCCCGGGAAATCTCGCGATAGTACCAATCTTGCAGCTGTCTTATATACGACGCGCGCGCGCGTTTGAGTTTATTCTCTATTTCTCTCTTTCTCTCTTATAGTATCTATTTCTATCGCAAGTGAGCAACAGTTCTCAAAGTGAAATGCAAACATAAAGTCTTCAGCTGCTGCTCCTCTTTCTGCGCAATCTCTTTCCTCTCGCAGCTAGTAAGCAAAGGCTTATTCGGCTCGTTGATTCACGCAGTCTATCGCTTCTTTACGGGCTAATGTGTATGTATTTAAGCGTGAGTTAAACGTACAGCAGCATATATAGAATTAAAATTACCGTGAATTGAATTTACGCGCATAATCCCGGGTCGTGAAACCTTCGATTTAAGTTTTAAAATACGCTATGGGGCGCTGCGAGCACTTTGGTGAATAATAATAATAAAAAAAAAAAAAAAGGAAGGAAAAAAAAGAGGAGAAAACTTTTGCTTGCAGTATCGCAGGCCAAAAAAAGTTTCAAGTAATCTGTATAATAGAGCACGCAGTGCAAGAGATTATTCTTTCTTCTCCTTTTTAGAAGAGAAGCTGATTATCTCCTTGGATGAAATTGAAACGCGCGCGAGAGAGAGAGAGAGAGAGAGAGAGAGAGGATGGAGGAGAGAAGCGAACTTCTGTTCCGTTTGTGTATAACATGGAACTACTCATAAAGCGACGAAGCTAGTGGTGGTGCTGCTGCTTGGTGGTGTAGACTGCGCCGAGGAACATTTGGTGTCAGACTCTCTTCAGTTATATAGCGTGCTAAGGCATACACATATAGTAGTAGGTATATGGAAGAGCGCAGCATAGAGGATAGTTGGTGTGTGTTCCGAGGAAGCGTGCGCGGATATAACTCAGATTCAAATCCAATTATGGCATCGTAGGAGATCTCAAGGATCTCTCCAGAGACTCTTAGCATTGAAATAAAACGTGGCTTCCAATCCTTGCTATTACTGCGAGCTACTCTCTCTGCAGCAGTAGCATCAGCCTCTCTCTCTCTCTCTCTCTCTCTCTCCATCTTTCTCTCTGCTTATACTTGCCTACAAAGCTTCGCTCCCGAGGATGTTAATACATACGCACACGTACACGAGGATATAATGTACAAGCACACATACACTGTCTTGCTTCATTGCACACGCTCACGTGAAATTGTATGCACAAGTAAAGCCGTTAGAAAATATCGAAGCAGATTAATGACTGATCTACGCCTATTGTTCCACGATTATTATAATTAAATGATTATTTATCATTGATTTAACTATGAATTTTCAGAGTGAATTGTCAACAACCATTTTTAATAAGGTATGAAAGTACGCAATTACGCGCATTAACATTTAACACTTGATATTGTTTAAGCGATAAAAACTTTTTTTTCCTATTACTTTGAACGTATAGCCAATTCATGCATTTTCTAGGAGGTTGCACTTCAGCTTGATGTTTGTCGTGCAGCGCACGGTGTACGGCGTTCACCATACTCGAGACACAAAAATTCCAGCAGTTTTTCTCCTGCAAGCCATGGACATTGAATTATTTAAGAGCTTGAGCGCGTCATGGGTGTCGGAGTGTAACCGGCTGTATAGATATATAGATATAGAGACATAAAGTGTCCCCTAAAGCCTTATTTGCTAAAATAGAATGAGGCAAAGAGAGAGAAAGAGAGCGAAAAAATATTGTAGTCGTGACGCTAGAAGTGGGGACATTAAAGAATGTAAATTAATTTTACCTTGGACCTGCAAATACAAGTTTCCTAGAAAATTTTTCCATCAAAAGCCTATTCTAAAATATTTTTTTCATAGCGACTATGTTAGTATAAAATAACAAAAAGTAATTGAAATCTAATTTTGAGTCTCTATGGATGATGGAAATAATTATTTTGAGGTGGCGGGGTTAGATTTTTCAATATACTTCAATAAAAGTACGTATCCTAGCTCATACACTATTTTTCGACCTATTACGGTTTACATGCTAGGGCTTGTGATAAAATACACGTGGTGTGCCATCTATCAATGTCCTCATCGCTTATGATGCATCTATCTATCTATAAATCATTTAACATACTTTGAGGTAGGCGAAAATAAAAATAGCAATTAGCTTGTTAATTTTGCCATGGTGACAATCTTTACAAGTAATTTTTTTATCATGAACAAATCTTTCAGTGTAATGTAAGAATTTTTCGTGCTTTATTAGAAATAATTAGCGTTTTATAGAAGTTAATATAGATAAAGGCACCGCGAGGTAGAGTATTTTTTTAGCTATTACTGTACCAAGAACGAGCATAAACTCATGCATTAAAAAAATAGAACTATACTCAAAGAAAAAAGAATGTGCAATCTCAACGTCGACTTATTATTCCCCGTGGATATTCATTAAGAGAACAATACGCGAAGAAATCGGAGCACTGCTCCCTACGACTAATTTCAATGAAATTTTCATCGAGGGTGCAATAGTAATCGTCATGGACGATGAAGCGATTATTATTACGTCGAGCTTTTCATTAAATTTACTCACTCGCTCTAGCTTTCTCTCTCTCTCTCTCTCTCTCTCTCGGGCTCCCTTTCGTTTCGTTCGCTCGCTCGCTTCCTCTGATTGTCGAATACTAAAGATTCTAACTGCGCGCGTTCACATACATTTCTCTTTTTACGTATACACGTAAAGTTCAATTTAAAATATCCGCGGGGATGTAAAATGACATTTTAACGTTTAATATAGTGAGAATTTCGTGAGTATTTGATCAGGCGTGGCGAAGAAGTTAATAGTGTTAAATTTAACTGACGAAATAATTTATTTCGACTGAGCTTCTTTTAATATTTTTTTATTCCGTATCAAGGCTAAATACAATTTCAAAATGTTCATAAAAGTGCAGCAGCTTCAAAAGTTGATCGAGTTTTTAATAAGATTCAAGGTAACTGGGGCATGAAAAATACACTTTACAATTCTATAAGGTGTAAAAAGTTCGAAGTTGGGATGAAAATCATTTTTTGAAACTATTTATATAAATTATTATAATCAAATTAATTTGTCGAAAAAGTCAAGAAATATCTCGAATAAAAGATTGATTTAGATCATAGTAGCAACAAAATAGATGAAAAGCTTTCGAAAGAGTAAAAAATTAAAACTGTTTTAGTGCTCATATAAAGAACTATTTGGATTTGATGGAGTTGTTTGCGATTGAAGAGGGGACTCAGTAACTAAGTGATTCTCAGTTCATGTATAAATTCACTCATACATATGTAAGCAACACGGCAATGAAATATGTTATCTCGCATTTACACAAAAGTCACCGCAATGCGGGAGCTAACGTGACACTTTGCCGACTTAGATTTTGTCATGAAAGAAATATTACAGAGCAAAAAGCAAATATTTGAGGATTATCAAAATCTTTACAATGCAAAGTAATTACAGACATTTCAGTAAGAAGAATGAATTGAGCAAAAATATAAAAGAAAATCGTATTGGTTGGATGTTCATTTTCTGAAAAAAGTTCCAAGAAATATTAAACCATTAAAACCATACGAAAAAATTATATAGATAAATTTTTTAGAAGCACTATACATTTTAATCATTTTTTATGCTTTTTCTGAAGCCAATGCCAAAGAGAATTTACTTTCAAGCAAAATTCGTTGGAAAATTAAAAAAGTTTGTTGCAACTATGATACCTCTTCGCAAGTTGAAATTACGTCTAATTAATACTTAAAGTTTTAAATGTTCCATATTGTTTGCACATCGATTTATGATGAAGAATGTTGAAATTATGAAAAATATTTACTTTTAGCTGATTAGTATTTTAATGTAATAAAATATAATTATTATAGTTGTACGAAAATGACTACTTATGAACTTTGAGATATTTTATCTAGCCATCATAGCAATTTTTGCTAATAAATGTGACAAGTTTTAACACATTATTGGTCTTTCTTTCGATGGGTAAAAATATGATTATTACCGAAGAAATTTGCTTTTTACGGTCAACGACTTTTAATCAAGGATGCACATTTTCATATCATATATATTATATGATTTTGATATATATAAATAAATACGGATAAAAAATGATGAAAAAAAGTAAAAGAGTATCGTCCCTTGCACGAATCCCAGGAGAAAGTAAAAGTCCAAATTTGCTAGACCAACGGCACTCTGCGAGTCTTACCGCTACCCACAATTTTGCGAATGGGCTCGAGATAGGGTGAGGGGATTAAAATTATTATACGAGTCGGGACGGTAAAAATTTTCGTGATTATGCATTCTCTGGTGGCGTTCACTTTGGCACTCCCATAGACGTGTATAAATAGAGTTGGTCGGTGGTGCACGCCGCGCGAGAGCAATACATTAAAAGCAGATTCGAATCAGAAATGCGCGCCTGTACGCTCTGCAAACTCGCAGACTCACGCACATTTTATATTTACACGTAGAGGTAAAAATGTACAACCCATCGTCATCGTCGTAGTCGGCATCGTCGTCGTCGTCGTCGTCGTCGTCGTCGTCGTTGCGCACATAAGTCGCGAAGGCAGCAGTAACGTCAATGGGGGCAAAGGCGAAGGGGGAGGCTAACGGTGTGCCGAGCGTGTTTGAGAGAGGAAACGTGTCTCGTATACAAAAAGAGTCGCCGTATACAGGCTTGCGCGCGTAGACGTGCACTTCCAATATCGCGCAAGTGAGCGCGTTACGTACATATATCTTTACACACGCGCTGCTCATAGCGTAATGCTTAAACAATTATTCAATTGAATTTTTTATGAATTTGCAAAATTTTCCCTGTGATCGCGTTGCGAAATCTATAGTAATAGATTATTAATAAATAAAAAAAAAATATGAAACAAACAAAAAGAAGGATTCAAATTATATAAATGTGCTCAGTACGAGGAACGCATAGACGTCGCGAAAGAAGTATAAGAAAAAAAAAGAGGGTACAAATGTAGAGAGAATAAAATAGCATGTCCCAGAGGTAAGAGAAAAGAGGGAGAGAGTGTTAAAAGATGCAAAGACTTTTGTTGCAGTATATAAGGCCGTGCACATGTATAGGCCTTCGTTGTAGGAGCTCGTGAAGTGGGTCGAGCGACGCGTTGAGTGTCCACTCCTCGCAAAACAACGAGTACTCACGACGAAATGCACATGATGACGACAGCTTATATGCCAGGGTATATAATAACGAGCTCAGCGAGCGAGCGAGCCAGCCGGAGCTATATAGCCGAGAGAGGAACGGGGTGGTGCCAGCGGCTATCTTGAGATAATTGTCGCGCTCGGCAATGCGTCGCGGCCGCTGCTGCTGCTACTCTATGCGCGCCGTCGTGTAGTAGTAGTACGCCCTGCACGTGAGCTGAAAACGTCATTACGCTCGAGCTAATCTTCAGAATTTGAAAACCAAGTGAACATGAAAAAGAGACGAGGAAGAGAGAAATAAACTTAATGGAAGGGAAATAAAGCTCGCGAGAGGTGAAGCAACGTCGGGGCAAAGTCAGAGCTCTTAGCAAGAAAACTACGTATAACAGGGCGGCACTGCAGCTCTAGCTCGCCAGCAGGACAAAAGAAGATTTCGGTCGAGTACCATTGTTTAGTACTTAATTGGTTATGACTTGGAGAAAAAGTAAAGCATATTTCGCGCAGTCGCGCGCGTTATAGCTGGACTACTGTATGCCGGGAGTTGGCTAGCTCTGGCCAGCAGCTGCGAAAGGAGAGAAACCAGCTTCGAATACGTGTGTGCGGTTACGCAACTGCAGACTGCTGCACTCTGATTCGAGAAATGTGTGGCATTCTCGCGCGTTTTCTCGCATCCGTCGACTTTTCAGCTTGTTTTTCAGCTCCTTTCACTCTCGTTTTTATTTTTTGCTGCTGCTGCTGCTGCTGCTACCAGTGCTCTACGTACGGTATAGTCAGTCGCCCGCACTGCCGCATCATCGCGGAGCGAGATGTAAAAGTACGCAAGATGTTTACTGCCGGCGCGCTACTGCCTCGCCAACTTGAAATTGTACATTCGTCGGGTACTTGGGTACTGCTGCGTAGCGGCGAATATGCACGAATACAAAGGCGCGCACTGCACATTGTGCTGCGGCTATATATGTACGGTAGAGCGACGATGCGTGTATACATCTATATCTGCGTAGGTTATATACGTGCCGCCGCCGTCTGCGTTGATGTGTCAACGTGTGTGTGTGTGCGCGTGTGGGAGTGTGAGCGTGAACGCGTATATCGCGCGCGCGGCAGTAGTCTTTTTGACCTCTCGACATGACCCAACTCTTAACACAGTTGTGGTTTTGTTGGTGCTTCGGTGCGCGTGAATAGCATATATGCGGATGTGCGAGCGTTATCTGTGCTGCTGCTGCTGCTGCTGCTGCTGCTGTTGCCTGGCGCGTCATTTCTCTGTAGAAAGCTCTGTAACGCATCAAAAACGTCGAGCTAGCCTGCGCTGCAAGCACGAGTGTGCGCGTCGTCTATGTATTTTCCGTCGATTCGCGCGTTTGTTTCTGCGCTATTATTTTGCTCTCTTTACAACTTCAGCCACGAAATGCGTACTTGCGTGAGCAGTTTTTTTTATTCAAACCCGCCGCATGTATCAGGCTTTGAGGTTTACATCTCGCTGCAGCTTGCGCATCATGGCCTTGGTTGTTACTGCTTTGCACAAGCACGGTGTATATACACGCAGCGAGGAAAAGAGATGCGAAGGATTAATCCATGATTAAAGTTTGCTTTAGGCATCATTAAGCTCAAACTAAAAGGCAGTTTAATCTAGCAATAGGAGGATAGCTAGAGGAGGCTAAAGGAATGTAGAGGTCGTTTGAGCCGGCAGCTATTACCGACATCGAACCCGCGTCCACGATCGATTTTATAGTCAACCCGCTTTACAACGGAAGAATCTTCAGAAACTAGTGCTGCTGCTCCTGCTACTGATGCTACTACTAACGGCCCCCTCTTTTTCCCTTCTCTCTCTCCCTCTCTTTCTCTCGTTTGCAACCATTAGTACACTAGATGCAGTGTATATAAGAGAGTAGCTACTACGTATGTGATGTAGGTCTGACTAAACGAAGGTTTTACCACTATCAACGCTCTTGCGACGCTGTACACGCGACGCGCCCGGCTGTTGAGCGTCGATAATATCTTTCCATTTACCTTCGCTGTACCAAGATACTCTCTCTCTCTCTCTCTCTCTCTCTCTCTCTCTCTCTCTCTCTCACCTACGTAAAGATACCCACTTTCACGAGTGGGAATGGATTTTTTTATGCATTACGAGAGTGAAGTAAGATGAAATTTTAGATACAGCGATCGGTGACACTGCGCACTGCGCACACCCTTTTCTATTTCAGGATTTTATTTATTCATCGCCGAGAAAACTTTTCCTACGCGATAATATTTTACGGAGAATTTCATGCGAGAATCCGAAGATGAAAAATCGGCATTGATTGGCAGACGTTTTTCTGTGTGTGTGTGTAAGCTCCCGTGTGGTGCGCGAATAATTTCCAATACTTTTTCAAAATTAACACGACGCCGGCAATACTTGCCGCATGAGTCGTAGATTAGCATGCAAGAGAAAAAGCTCGCCCGATGCTGGGCAAAGGAAAAAAAGGACCCAATGTCAAGTAGATGCATATTTGATATCGGAAATTGCCATGGTCCTTGAAAATCGAAAAAAAATTTAATCTGTACTCGGTGTGCGCGCAAGCAGCTGCTTGCCCGAGCGCAGCGCCAATTTCACATTCTCCCTTATTCAGGTGTGGAAGAAAAAATGTAAAAGACTCTTCTAAAGTTTTCAAATTATTTTATTTGTCCGAATGAAAAAGGCAAGCTTTCTCTCTCCCTCTCTCCCTCTCTCAACTCGACGAGTTCTCTCCTTCTTCGACACGAGTCGACTTTCAAATATGTAATATACATAGCGTTTGTTTTCGAAAAAGAAGTGCTGCCAGATGTAGCATACACTATCACTGTCTGTCTGTCTGCTATACGTACGCGAGCTCAAACTTGCATGATGCGCGATAGCATATTTGAATTTCAAAGCTGTAGCTTCGTTGACTGGGGAGGGGAAGAGAGAGAGAGAGAGAGAGCGAGTAGGCAACGCCGCGCATAACGAACAACAAAATGCAAGAGTAGCAGCGCCAGCACTGGTGGCATGTGTATTACAGAAGGTACGATAAGGTAAGCCGCTTCTCGCTGGGTTTCATGCGTGAGAGCGAGCGTATATAGCTATATGGCCAAAGACTACTCAGATGCACGGCTACATTTGCCACAATAATTATGGTGTTTGCTTCGTGAGTAAAAGTCCTCATCAGCGCCGTCGATAGTATTTCTACATTAACCTGCGCATGCATCACTTTCAACGCTTGCGCATATTTCTGGTAGAAATGCTCAATATTTTATGCCTAGTTTTTGGCCAACGAAAAAGTTTCTTGGGCATAAATGAACCACTAAAATTCGACATATACAATCTAAAAGTGTAAAGTTTTTTAAATATTTCTTGATTTCATGCTGTTCTGCGTTTTTAAACTATTTAATAACCATATCGAAGTAATAGACCCGAGTAAATTGTTTTTTTTTCTTTTGAAACATTCACTTTGGCTTATAGCATTATTTTTACTTTACCACTTGTAGATTTACAGATCAAGGTACTCGCCATCTAGCGGTGGAAGCTTAAAGTAACATGGTCGTATTCAAAGTGGTCGAAAACTGGTCTAAATTTTTTAAAACTAATTATTTGCCGTTATCAATTCGTCTGAAATTGCCTGGATATTTTTAATACAATTGTGACAGAAGAATCTACAAAAACAAGCCAATTAATGGTAATGCATGCTAAAACATTGAAAATGGTCATTTTTTGATCACTAGTGCATTTTTTTTATCATTGTTGAGCATCTCTACTTTTGTTATCATACTTGAATAAAAATAAATAATTGCATCTGTTAGGTTGATGCATGGAAATAATGATCCGAAAATTGACCTCAAAAGTTATGATTATTTGCCGTAAGTTTCTCTGAATGATATACAACTCGAGTTCGAGTATTGCTATGATTGTTATTTATAAGCCTGCATAGATATTTCAATATTAAACGAATTTGGTCAGAATATCCTAGACACGGAGCATTGCAGAAATGCAAGATTGCAATAATTTTGTTTTGAAAGTGGCTGAAAATAGAAGAGAAGCGAGAGAGAGAGCCGAGTGGAAGATGAGAGAAACTGAAACTCACTGCGTGTATATGAAATGTAATTTCGATGAAAATAGAATATCTTCGCATGTAGCTTCAACGTTGAGCTGTGCCTTGCGTACATGCAGAATGCATGCCAGAAAAGCGGCTCTCCTACCGTTGGGCTAAGTTAAAAAAAAAAGAATAAAAATATACACGCGAGGTAGAAAATTGGAATATAGCACAGTGAAGCGTAAGCTCGTGGCCATTCGTTGATCGATACGAAAAAATTCGACGACGCATCGGGAATTCGTCGGCAATAACAAAAAATCAAAAAAAAAAAAAAAAAATGAGGAGAAAAAAAACATCAACGCGTACATAGTGCTATCTGTATACATATATTGCGTGAGAGCATGTAGTAATTGGGATAACGTGTGGCAAAAGCTATTTGGCATGGGAGAGCGCCGCAATCAACTGCAAATATTCATTAGGTCGCGCAATAAGTGTAATTTCTCCGCTAAAGACGTCAGCTTCAAGTTTGGGTTTTATTGCTTGTGAGCGGCGCGCTGCGTGCAGTAGTATACACGAGCTCCGTGCTATACGTGCGTTGCGAGAGAGAGTGAGAGAGAGTTGCGCTCGCTCGCTCTCTCTCACCCTTGGAAAGTCTATACATCGATGCGGTTAAGATTTACGTTCATCGTGGTAATTTAACTGGTGAGTACGTTTAGTACGTGTATAGTTTATAACAAGTAGTTGGCGTGGCGCCGCCGCCAGCTCGGCACGAAACATAGATCTCGGGCTCCGGCTCGCGCGCGCGCGCTCGAGGTGTGTGCGTGTAATAAATTCCGTTTAACGACATAATAAAGCCCCTCGAGCAGTCGAGGGATCATCCAGCCAAAAATTATGTCGAGACACGCAATATGTGTGCGAGTGTTTGTGTGTCGGGGGTGCTACGTGTGTACGTGGCTGCTGCGTGCGTGCAGCTTGCATACATCGATACAGGCGCGCGCGCACCCACCCCTCGTCGCCGATGCACGCGCCTACACACGTATAACGGCTTGATTTATCAAGGCAAAGTGTAACGAAGCGTAGCCTCTTGCTGAGAGAATCATTTAACGCCGATGAACGATGACCGCACGCATGAATGCATGAAGCTCGACTATACACACGCATTTGTATAGCATCTGCTTGTGCATCGTCCTATACCGCACGTATATATGTACGAGCTTGCGCAAGCTCGACGCAAGAGGACTGTGCTTGAATTGACGAATACGCCGCGCGTCGCGCGCTCCATAGTCAGGCGTCGCTCACTCCAGCGACGATCGCTTTTTATTTCGCTTGGCGCGTCGCTGAATATAGCTTTGACTATATGGGTTGGTGCACATACATATATACAGCTGTGCAGCGATGGCGTTGACGGCGGCGACGACCGCGACGTAGATGATGATGATGATGATGACGACGACGATAATGATGATGATGATAGTGATGAGAGAGCCTCATCATCCGAGCTTAAACGTCATACTCACGCACTGCTTTCTATGCATATATATGAACCATAGTACACGCATAGACCCCTCTCACACGGTCAAACTTACATACACACGGATTTCGTGCCACGTATAATGCAATGCCAGTTAATCGATGAAACACGTCATTTTCATCGTTTGTGTATAGCCACAGCGACGGCGGCAGCAGCAAAAGCAAAAGCAGCGATATAGAAGCCGAGGCACGGATTTCAATAGTCATTCAAAGTGGTATGCAAGTACATATATACTCAAGTGGTGTGGTAATATTACTGACACTGGGCGAACATACAAATCCGGTGTATTTCGCGGCGAGCCATGAATTTTGTATTTATGTATCCCATTATTGTTATGGTTGCGTGCGCGCTAATCTAAACAGCCCTTATTTCCGCATTAATCTACAAACGAAACGAGAATATGTGACCGGGTACTGCGGTAAAAAATTCATTCCGTTCGATCGATCCTTGTTCAAATGATCAAATGCGCTTTCGTGGATGTCGTTAATCCTATTCGCATGGAATATCTATTTCGTTGCAGCTACGTATATTGAAGCTAAAAGAAACTGAAATATTAATCAGCGACATGTGTCCTATCAAAATGAGGACTTCTAAAAGTGTACTCACACTCGTCTCCCCGATCAGGCGACTCTATCAATTCATCCATGAATATACATTTATAACTTCTCGTCTTGTAAGTCTGCTCATAATACTCAAGCGAGCGGAACGACGATTTCAGTCAGGTGTACATTAGACTGTCCGTTATTTCCCGAATTGCTCCAATTCCTGCTCTCACCCCTTGAAAGTTCATCATTTGGCTCACAATGAAAGAAAATCACTGTCCGATCGCGATTAATTAACTCTAGATAGTGCAACACGCGTCAGCTTTTTTCCATTTAAATAACATGGGGAAATTAAAAAAAAATGTAAATTGAAGTTTTAAACCACTTAAAATCGCTAAAACTTGGAATTAGCGATGGGTTTCACTTCCTGGTACACCCATGATGAGTAAACAATACTTATGGGAACCCTCCGAAAAGAATTTTTAATTGTGCACACACGTTATACTTAAAAAATGAAGAAAAACAGCATATAAGCGTTGTTTCTCGATATTTTACAACAAAACTGCGCGTAGACGATTATCTTAGATATTTTAACGTCAAAGTAGAGATCAAGACCTTTAATTTGAGGGTAATAAAACCTATCTACGTTCATTAGAACCAAAGTTACGAGCGTTTGAAGTTTCATTGAAAAAACAGGTATCGAATCTCGTCCGGCCGCCCAAACGCGCGACTCGCGGCTCGCTGTAATCGCAACTCGTACAAATGACAATGTAATTAAACTAGAAAAATAATTAAAAATATGGTATTATGCGTTTTTTCTCAGCTTTCACGTGGTGTAGTTGGATTTTTCGATAATTTTCATTTTCGTACGGAAAAATGGACTTGAACATTTATTTTCTATTTTTCCTAGTGAACTTGTAACTTATCGAACAAATGATGAACTTTTAAGGGGTGAGAGCGAGGATTGGAGCAATTCGGGAAATAACGGACAGTCTAGTGTACATACCTGTGCCGGAGTCGCGCTAATCCCCAGATACCAAAACGCGAGAATGAGCCATACCGCGGCTTGTATATAACATTGTACACAGTCAGCTTCAAATTCACACTTGTGCGCGAGTTATATAGGTTCTCGACTGAGCGAAGCTCCTCTTCTTGCATTGTCGCTAGTTTGGTCGTTGTTTCAGTCGCACTCCTTGCCTCCACCAGGCACGAGTATACGTAGCATTATTACAGTTGAAATTAGGTTTGCTCCGCGCTATTTATCATAGAGTCTATATAGGTGCAATTGAAATAACTGAAAATTAGACGATAACGTATATACTATGCCAGTCTCAAATCAAGCATCGACAACTGACACAACCAATCCGCCGTACCGTGCATGTGTTCGCCCCTCCTCCCTCGTTTCCATGGGAAGATATCTAGCTGCGTTTTGTACGATACGGACGCCCGCGTACATACATCGGGACTGGTGAGATCCAACAATACATACATCAAGGCTTGCTCGGCAGTGCATATCCTCGCGATGCAGCAGCAGCAGCACATAACGTATATTGGAAAGCGTGTGACGCGCGCTCGGTATACGCGACGCGACGGGCGGCAGTGGCAGCGACAGCAGCAGCAGCAGCAGCAGCAGCAGCGCTAAATGCAAATTCAAGACATGTGCTTGGTAGAACTTCCTAATTCAATTCGGTTTTGCGTACACGCTCGGCACTTAATGGCTCTTCACTGTCGACGATGTTATATAATCTCCCCGCCCCCCCCCCCCTCCCGTTCCTCGCCTCTCTTTCTCTCAGCTCTCGCGCGCATAGATCGTGCGCGTCAACGAATACACACTTGGTGCACAGTAGTACTCGTGCAAGCCGCACACACGTATCGCGCGCCGCCGAGCTGAGAGATTTTATTTGCCGCACGCACTTCCGCGTACACCTCTCACAGACCTGCTGCCTTATAAAAGTTTCTTATATTTTTTACGCTGATATCGCTCGCTTTATTCAGCCTCGAGTGTCTCTCGGATATTGTCGTTGCTTGAAATTATTCAGTTAATAAAGTTTCAAGGTTTTTTTTTAGTATAAATAACGCTATCTAAGCATATAATTTATAAATTACAAATATAAATTTCTATTCTGCGTTAATTTTCTTCCGAAAACGTTGTTTGAATAAAATTAAATGAATTATAATCGTTAGACAAGAGATTACGAGCGCAAAATGTAATAAGGCATTCTAAATAAATGTGCGAAACTTGATATTATTATCTTGAATGGATCTGCCATCTCAAAAGCTTCGAAGTACACGTATATATAGATGGTGTGCGGTAAGAGTCGGCAGCCAGCGAAGGACCATAATGTATGCAAGCTCTAGCCCATTTCTACACGTGCTTAGCTCTATGTGTATGTACGTATGGTACAGCTGCGAAGGTGCAAAGTTATACGCGCGAATGAGGCTGTGAGAGAGTCGGAGAGAGCTAGAGAGAGAGAGAGAGTCCAAGGCCATTTATTTCAATTTCCTTCAAAGAGTAAATCCGCACCCAAAGCCTTCACATACTAGCTGCTAGCTTCCTCTTAGTAAAATATCTGTGTGTAGTACAGTATCAGATATAGTTTATATACATGCGCGCTCTATCTCCTCCCATCTCTCTATTTCTCTTTCTACTTTTCTCACCGATGTGCAGCAGCAGCAGCAGCAGCGTCTATTTGCCGTGCTGCGTTGGACATAATAATGCCCGCAACGAATTTTACAACCTATGTGCTGTTGTTCTTGGAAGCTTTGAAAAGGTATCAATATAATATAGAAAGTAGCAGAGGGCGACTGCGAGCTTTTCTCTGTATATAGCATAAAAGCTCCGAGTGCGAACGCGAGCGGACGCGCCCACGCAAGCGTGTGTGCGCGCGAGAGTGTGTGTACATTGTTGGCATCGTAAAGAGCCAAGAGGATCGTATAAGCCGCTGCGCAGTCCAACTCCTTAGATATATAGCGGAGGAGGTGGTATCGTGCGCTGCGAGCATCGTGCGGTTTACGCTCGAGGCGACGAGGGAGCTGTTCATTATTAGCTTCGGGGAAAGTAAGTTCTTCTTATTGCCGCGTAAACGATGCACTTTTGCACCTCCGGTAGCCGCGCGCACCGAGATCTAGCTGTCCCAGCTAGCCATTATACCTCCTAATCTTATTTTTCTCGATGTTATAGCAAGTGGAACGACTTGACGCCGCTTGATACGACTATATGGCCTGCGATGTGTCAGGATAAGTATACAGCTTGTCTTTTTATGTATCTGGGCGAGAAAGGCGTTACGCGCCTAGCGCTATTAATTCCCGACTCCAATTAAAACCATCGTAAAAATTATAATATTCAATAAATATACCTCGAGGCTTCAAGCTCGCGGCCGTAGCTTGTTGGCAAAAGTAATTTTGACAATTCGTCCGCCATAACGAAGAATTAAACTTTTTCCCGAGAGAGAGAGAGAGAGAGAGAGGGAGGGAGAAAAAATACTCGCGCGCACGCGTAATTTAAAATTGCATGATAAACGACGTTGGCAATTAGCTCAATTGAATGTTTCAGATGCGAAAGGCATTTAAAGTGCGAGTGAGCTCGCAAATGAAGAATAACTGCTGCGATATACCCGCATCCTTTCTCGTTGTTGCTTTCCATTGCTGTATATATATACCCACGTCTGACTCTCGCTGCTTTACTGCCATTACTATTTCTGCAGCTCGACTATCCCGAGATACTCTAGTCTGGGCAGAGCCAAGCGTATTATACCGGCTCTTTATTTTCTTTCTCTCCATGCTCTGGTCATCGAGATACAACCGCCATGTACTTCGTTTCGAGCATATATAAAAGATGAGAGAAAAAAGGCGAGGCGAAAGATAGCTGAACGGAGCTTTTGTAGAAAGGCGATCGTGCGCAACGTAACATCGGCAGTAGCAGCAGCAGCAGCACTAGCAGCAGTGGCCCAGTGCACACGAGAGAAGAAAGAGAACGAGAAAAAGACGTATGCTATGGAAACAGTAGAGTCCATCGGTTGCATAGAACTAGAGCTCGCGTATAGGTACACAGAGGCGAGGAGCAGCCAGGGCGAATACAGTATTTCTTGCCCGCCTGTCCATGTGTACACGCGTGCCACTTGGTCTGCCGTTGGCTGTCGAGAATGTTTACTCATCCCTTTGCCCTCTTCTAGGTGCTATATAAGCGATCACATTCAAATATGTATCCATATCGGTTAGGCATGCAGAGAGCGAGCGAGTGAGAGAGAAAAGCACATACCTACTTACATGTCGCACAACTCGTTTTTCGAAAGATCTATATAACATTTTCTTTTTCATGACTGGACCCGTCTCTGTACAAGATGCGCATGCACTCGAGTAGTAGACCCTCGCGCGTCTGCGCGTATTCCCCGTGACCATATCTGTGCCGTGCTCTCGTGAATATGTAAGCCGCACTCGGCGCGTGTGCAGCAGCGCAAACTTCGAAACGAAGACGAATGACGAAAAGTTCTGCGATACTGCGCTATTAAATTTACCTGAGCATCTCTTGTGTGTAGCGTACACGTACACATGCGCGGGCGCGCGAGTATGAGTATTTTTTTCCCTCGAGTGCAGGAACGAATCAGTGCGGGCGCGTTATAGATTCGAGAGAATAAATTTCGCATCTTTCGCCGCGCGGCGTAAATAAACAGGCGTCGCGTTAACGCCTCGCGCTATTAGGATACGCGAAATTCCCGCGCCCACGAGCTCTCGAATGCCGCAGACGCGACAATGCCACCGCGTAAATTACCGAATTACGCATAAAACGCTCGTTCAAGGAATCTCATAAAGAGATAGTAGTGTTAGTCGTAGTAATAGCTGTGTGCCGCTAGTAGTAGAGATGCCACTACGACGACGACAACGACGACGGCCTTAACCACCATTAAATCTCCCTTCCTCTCGCTTTCTCGACTCGCTCACTTATTTGCCTCCTTGCCTAAATTCTAATAAGACTAGTATGCTTTATTTATTTCCCAACAGTTGCACGCTGATGGCTTTGTATTGACTATGTATTTAATTTTTGGGTTCAGTTATTCGAGGGAAAATTCGTACATGAAGTTTTTGATTTTCGTGTACAAAACTCGAAATAACTTTAGAGATCTCTAGTTCACGTTCACGTGATATCATAGTAATTCGTCATATTAATTCGTTCACGAAAATCAAAAATTCATTGAATTTCGGGTACTAATTTTCCCTTAAATAGTTACGCAACGAGGGCGGGAGGTTGTCGATCTGCACGAGTGCAAGCTGGACAACCGCCCCAGTTGCATAAACTAATTTTCGTTAAAACGTGCGGAAAGTCGATTTTAAGATCACCAGCCGTGCGCGAAAGTAGCACTTTCCGCACGCAGTGATGAAAACCTCATTTCAAACCTCTTTGATAGAGTTGACTTCTTAATTATAATAACAATTACGGAATTCAATAAGATTGCGACTACGTATGAACTAATGAAAATATTAGTAACCAATTGCGATGTATATGAAGAGAACTCTGATATAGTTTCTGCTTTACTTGCTAGATGCAGCACTAAACGCACTAGTTGATAATGATATATATCTAGTGAATTTCAAAATAGTTTCCCTAAAAAAATTTCTAAATCAACTAATAAGTAAATGATTCATAAAATGGTAGGTTATGAAAAGCTTAGCTCCACAATGAATTAGTGCTGTCAACCTTGGTATTCTTAGCTAAGTTATGACCTAAGAGGGTGCGAGTGCATGGCGTGATACGTTTAGGCAATGCATCTGTCGGATCAGAATCAAACGTCGAAGCGTTGATACCTGTATAGAGACATTGAGCATCCATCAATAAAGTAGTAGTAGTAGTACCAGTAGTAGTAGTCGTCGTCAAAAACAAAGGTTCACTCACCTACACTCACATACGGATGAAATACCAATACGCTTGTTCAAATTCAAAGTATCATCAGATGCAAACGAGAGAACAGTACTTGTAAATATAGTATATATGTGCACTGGACACAAAATCCAGTGCTGGCAATTATTCACGATGCTAGCAGCAACAGCAGCTCTCACCCTATGTTCTCTTTGGCTCGCAGCGTATTCACATTGGTGCCCTACAAGCTTGACAACATCAGAGCTCGTGTCTCTTTCTCTCCGTCTCGTCATTGCGCGAATCCAGACTACTCGTCGCTGTTTTGTGCTCTCTCTCTCTCTCTCTCTCTCTCTCTCTCTCTCTCTCTCTGCGCTGCTCGACCTTCCGTGTGCATGTGTGCGCACGTGCGTGTATGAGCGTCGGCCTTGTTTCAATCACTACTACTGCGCTCCATCCGCTATCCAAGCGAATATTTATGGAGTTTAGCACAGAGGGTCCCTTTTACTATCGGACTCTCATCGATATATATAAGCTGACTGCAGTTTTGGCATGTGTTTGTGAGCGTACGTATCAATTCTTTTGATACGTAAATGCAAGTTTTGTATCGGTGAAATTTCAACTAAACAACTTACCAAGCTTTTCAATTTTTTTTAGATTCACATTCAATTCGACGAACATAATTATGCGAGTGCTATTACTAGCATAGTTCGTTTTCCCCTGTTGATGAATCAATTTTTTTTCACGATCTCATTACCGCTGTCCTTTAATTTCAAAGTTAGCGTCAGAAATATATATAATATTCAGAACTTAATACGCTTTTAATAATAGTATTAAATTTATTTGGTATATTTTCAATGTTAGCTTTTATTTGGCATTCTCCTATACTTGCCTTATAAAAAATGTTGTGATTTATTTCAGAGTTCTTTACATTTTATTATGCTCTTTAAATAATTTAAACATCTTAGTTCATCTTTACTTTTTTTATCCTTTTCTTACTTTCCAATGAATTTTTAAAATAGTAAGTCTACTGAATAATTAATTAATTAAAGTAAATAAATTCATGTAGAAATATCTGCACGACGTTAATAATGTCCTAATTCGACCATTTATTATGAAATCATTACCTTTTTTGGTCTCATTTTTGGCGTTTGTTTTTGATACAATTGTGTTAAAACTATAGAGCGCATTTCTAATGATTTGGATATGAAAATTTATTCAAAAATATTGGAAAAATTTTCAATGACTTTGAATACGATATCATTTTGAGCCTTCACCGTTAGATGGCGAGTACCTTTATTTGTAAATCTGCAAGTGGGAAAACAAAAATAATCATATAAGTCAATGTCAGAATATTAGTAGAACAAACATTTTCTTCGGCAAGGCTATTCATAAAATATTGAGAATTTTTGCCATTGTAGTGTTATTGCTTACAAATCGTGCTATAATACGCAAGTTGCATCCCAATCTCATCAAGTTTACATATACACGGTTGCATAGACCATTGGACAGTCGACGCACAACGTTCTTACTGTGACACTACCTGTCGCAAGCAATATCCTATGCTTAATATTACAACGAATGCATACTTACGTAATTCCATCTGTCAATCATTTAATACACGTAGACCCGGAATAAAACATGATCTGCTTGACAATCATACTAGCTCTTGCTTTATTATATCATTGAGAGAGTTTGAGTATCTGCGATAATTAATTATGATCGAGAAGGATTACGCGAACTAATATAAGCTACACAGCACTTAGACATTGCAAAGCTACATAGAACGAGCATCTAGACACTAATACAAACAATGGAGGATAAATACATCTGCTTCGTGCGCGCTAAAAGAAATCTCTGTCTCTCGTCCCTGTCTGCTGAATATTAAGATAATTAAGATAAATGGCCAAAATCGCCTTATGCAAGATGTCTACAGCTACGATCAATTTTAAAGTAATATTTGCCTTTGTAATGCGTATTTTAAATATTGTAGAATATTCAATATATGCTGGCTGAGAAAATATTACATGAATGTTAAAGTTTATTCTTTCAATAATATCACATTTAAAACATAATATTAAAGACATTTTTTGTACGTACCATACATACAAATTTAAGAATTTTACTGCTTTCAACGTAAAAAGCGTCATTATTTTCGAAAACAAATAGTGTATGTATCTAAAAGAACATCAATGTGATTGCTTTTCGGAACCGTGTTTTAAATAATTAAATCGTATAAAAAACGATAAAAATTTCATGCTATGATTTTTAAATAAATGTAAAATCTCATTGTACAGTTTATACTATTGGGATTTACCGCATTACCTGAAGCAAAAAAAACCGGAAATAATAAAGAAATTGGCTATACCAATGAGGTTGGAGCTTAGTGAAAGTTTCAAGTTAGAAAAAATATTATTACAGAATAAAAAGCATTGGTACATTTCAGTTTACAAGTTTATAGAAATTCTACACGATTTTAAGAAATAAACAATTTATCGTAAGATATATAACGAAACAAGATATAAAGTAAATATAATCAAGCCCTTTCATTTGATATGAAAAAAATTTTACACTCAACTCGAGAGGTCAGCAGATCGATCGCGATAAAGTGAGGGGCCTAAGGAACGTCAAGGAGAGATCAGTGTAACGAGACCATATCAGTTACACAAGCACTACACAAGACAGATGCTTTCTTATACAGAACACGAACGCGAACAAATAGAGAGAAGCAGAGAGCAACAACACAGTAAAAGATAGAGCTGAGCCGCGGAGCAGACTGAAGCAGTAGTACAGAACACTGCTTGAGTACATATAGTCTTGAAGAAGCCGAAATCCCTATCCACGAGCTCTGTGCTAGATTACGCGAGTCTAAAAGTTGTCCTAGGTCCAGCGATTTCAAATCCCTTGGCAAGCCTCGTGCAACTTCCATATACGTGTGCTAGCTATAGGATTCGAGTGCAGATTTGTATATACGTATACGGCACATGCACAGTGACAGTCTCATATACATGGAGGTTTGTAAAGGGAAACTTGCTCATGTGGCTGCAAGCTTGACCAAGCGACTCGCTACCTATATATTCACGTAACTTTATATTCTTTCATCGATTTGTCCTACACTGTACAGCTCGTGTATACAGTACACACACACAGTCACACTCGCGTGGCGGACTACTGCTACTTTTCTCTCTTTACCTCCTTCTCTTCCTGTTTTACCATTCTTGCGACCCAATGGAAAACGAGCAAATAACGAGGATTCAATATAAATCTGTACGTACATATGACCCTATACTACGAACAATCAGATGTCACTGAACGTTTTTTCTTCTTCGATCTTTTTTTCCGCTTTTTTATTGTTCAAACCACGAGATTTGCATATAGCAGCCGACACAGCGAGAGGTCACGTACATAAACGGAAAAAATATTGGTTGATCCGACGGAAGACATTTTTGTAACAACAAAAGTATTTTAGCGTATCAGCTTTGGCTGATCTATTTAAAAATTTTCCTTTATGTGCGCATGAGATTTGAGAACATCTTTTGCCTCGAGGAATATTTCATGAGGAAAAATTAATCTTTTTCTAGATTCTATAAGCTGAGTAATTTTAAAAAAGATGTATTCTACTCATTTTTTTTCATGAAAAGGTAAATGAAAACGTAAAAAATTTTATCTTGTAAGCAAAGAATGAGTAGCTTTGAATTTTTTCTGAATTATTTTCAGTACTTTTCAAATAAGTCAATTATAAGTCAATAAAATTTTTCCAAAGAAACAAATCCTCACACATTTTGCCATCTTTTGAAATAAATAAAGAAATACTTTTCCAACTTGCCTTTTACAACTTGAATTCTACAATTCTGAAAGTTTCTGTCTTTCAAACTTTTTCCCTAACATTCTTTTACACATTTTCATTATTGTTTTATTGAAATATATATCTGGAGCGTGCCAGTGTCTTTTGCGAGATGCAAAGGTATTCGCGCAATATTTGATCATGAAATAATGCATGACAATTTGTGTGCCCCGAGCTGTTTTATACTGTGTAGCAGGTGCACGCTCGAGTCTGCGTTTCGCAGTAGCGGAGTGTATGGGTGCCGCGTTACAGGTAACTAGACAGCAACGAAATCGCCTGTTTCATCGTGCTCGACGTTGTCTTAGTGCCATGTGAATTCTCTATCGTTGCCCCCTTTGTAGCTGCAAGTCATGAGCCTTATACCATGTGATCTATACTGCAACCATCGTTTTCTTCCTAATCGACCTACATACTTATTTTTTGCTTCTTATACTTTCATAATATGTAATGATGAGAGCGCTTTTTTGTCTCAATATCGATCCGCTATAAGTATACTTGAAAATAATGCGTAAGCTTTTTGCTACGGGCCTTATAGCTAACAATTTTGAAAATTTTATTCTCTAGCTAGTATCTAAAAAATTGTGTTTCACCTATAATGTAACTTTCATATTTAGAAATTATTATTTAAATATTATACTTACGTATAAAGAGGTGGTCCAGAGCCATCTTTGAACCAAAATACCATGTCAAGGGTATCGTATCCAGGTGCAGTGATATTGCATGGCAGTTCGATAGCTCTACCCTCCACGACGCTGATGTTGTACAATGGAACTAAAAAAATAAATCAGAAATATTTTTTAGCATACTGATTATACTCAGATTATGTCGGTAAATATAAATTTTGATGAGCGAATTTTAATATATTTTGCTTTTGTAACAAGGATCAAGTATCGCGGTATAGAAATGAATATTTTCATCAGTCGAGTTTAAAACGTACTAATCAACAAGTCGATGATGTTGCAGAAAGTCCTGAGCTTTGCAGAAAATACGAGTCAAACTGTTCCACAGCATCTGCGATGAATTTCATTATAATTTTATTTCGCCACCACTTCTACTAATACTTGAGGGTAACAGTAGCTGAGGCAATAAATTTGACACCTCTCGCTCACTTAGACGCGCATACTCACATTCACAAACATACATCTATAAATGCGGCGTCGTGAAGCTCTTTTTCTCTGCATTTCACTTTTACTCGCGCTCTCTCTCGAGCTCTGTATCTCTTTCTTTGTCTGTCTGTTTGACTGTCTTTCTCACGCTGTATATCACGCGGTGGTCTCTCTCTCTCTCTCTCCCTCTCTCACTCTGCGCTTTTATGACACCAACTTGGGACGGGCAGTTTAATTTTCGTCAAGCCCAAGCGTCGAGCGTGGCGATTAAAGCGCAACGAATGTACCCGAACGAACTGAATTAACTCAGCGAAGCCAGTAGTTCTGCTCTATTACCTAGCATATAGTTATAGATAGTACGCTGCCGAGCCGCGCAACCTCCGCGAGTGTGAGAAGAGTTAGCAAGTGCGAGTGAAACGCACGTCCGCACTCGCACACACAGTCTCTCTTTCTCGCTCTCTCGCCCTCTCTTGCCCGCGCACTCGGCTCCTGTGCTCTATTCCATACTATATATGCCGGCCAGAAGAGATGAAATAAAAGCAGAATTGAGAGATAGAGAGATAAAGTTTGAGATAGATACGCGTAATGCCTGTAAAATTCGTGTGAATACAGAATTTATGAAGTCTCGCGTACTAGCAAATTAGTCTTTTAATTTATGGTGTATTACACGCGTATATCCGCATATACGATTAATTTATAATACTGTAGTTTACATTCAGACAGTTTTTACTCATTCATTTAAAGCTCTTCGTTAGGTTCTATTGAATTGTGGATAAGAAAAATGTTTAGTTTTTTTTTCAGCAAAATTGTACTCGATGTTCATCAAGTAATATTAAAATATTCGATAATCTGTTTGTTTGATCGAGCGATATTTGACAAACTATCTCTCTCGTTTTTGATTTGCAAATATAAAATCGGGTTAAAGTAAGAGAATAGGAGAAGCCAAACATTAAGAGGCGTTCTTGTTTAAGAGACACTGAAGTGGGTACGATGTATAGAGCATATACACATTTCCTTCAATCGTTAACGAGAGAATGAATGTTTGAGGAGAGCAAATGGATTGAGAGGAGAGGCAAGGGTAAAGGGAAGCTGTTAGGCTTGACGAACTGTTTGCTCGGCAACGGTTCTCTCTATCGGACAAGTACGATGGCCTCGTCTTCATTATTCCGCATCATCAGGTACACGACTATGGTGAAATGGAAAAAATATAAAATCGAATCCTCCCCGTGACCATGATTGGTGTCGATATTAACAAAAAATAGAGTTTCATAATTTGTAATCCTCTGTTGTCGTGGAAAAAAGAATGAACTCGAAAAGTATTGGGGTAATTGTTATAAAATCATTAATAATAGAATCATAATTTTTGGACAGTTTTTACACAACTAATTTCTTACGTCTCTCGTTGTTAAAATTTTGAAAGAAAAAGATTATCATAAAAAAAATGAATTCAAAAATAGAAGAAATTTTTCGATGTTATTTGTAATCGCATTTTTTAACTTTTAAAAAACAATTATTATTCAAAGTCATTTGTATTCATTTGCATAACGACGAGAGGGTGCAATTGTTATTTACTTTGCATGGTAATTTTGAATAAGATATTCCATTTCAAATTCACACTGGCTAAATTTTTTGTTTAATTATTTCATTTTTATTTTCTAAAAATTAATATTATTGCGGAGTTCATCTTAAAAAATATTTCAGGGTTCGTCGACCTAACAAGATTTATCGATCGTATCTCAAGTCATAGATCTTGTTAGCTGACTTTTAAGAGTCACGAGGGGTAAAACACATCATATAACTCGAATCTTGCGTTATAACAGTAAGTTGGGTAAGAGATACACTTTATTTCCCAACAACAAGGATGCTTCGAACGTATGGTCTTTTTTTCTGCCCCTCTCAATTGGAAGTTTCAAAGAGGATCCTTCAACATTTTGGCACTTATCGAGCATCTTTGTTCATTAAACCGTGAAAAAAAAGGCTGAAGCACTTGAGACACGTGCATGAGCTGCAGAATTGCACAAAAGATCAAGCCCCACTGAATATTATTCAGATAAAGACATTAGCATGGTGGAAAAAAATCTTGAACGACGTGCGCGCGCGCGCGCGACGTAAGAAGCCATGCATAATGGCGAATATATATACACGTGCGGGTGCGGGTGAGATACTTGGAAAGGATTGTGGGTTGCTGCCACACGACGACGGCTATGTGCGCCAAGGAAGAGAGTAATTAGACGTTTTACGATACCGTTGAGAGTCGGAGATCAGCTGCTAGGATACTTTGGTCGACGGTCGCGCCCGTGCGTGCGTGGCCGCCTGGTCATGAGATGAAAGTTAATATTGGCAATAAAGTCCACGTATTATCGTAAATTTGTATTTCAATCTTGGCAAAAGCACAACACCATCTGTGAGCTCAGAAAGAGATCTGGGCGGGAGCTTTCTTTAGCCCGTTAAATGGAAAAAAGCAGAGAGTGAGTCTAGAAAAGTCTATAACCACCGTGCACACCATGGCTTGTTTAGTTTTAAGATGAAAATAACCGTTTTTAAACGTTCCGTCGTTGCATATAAGACTCCGGGTTGTTTCCCGGCAGATATTTTGCATACTCAGAAGTTAAGGCTCTGCTTTGCCCTGCGAATCGTTTTTTTAACTTTATATATTCCGCAACCTTTACGATTTTGCAACCTCGCCGATATAATACGAATCACTGGTTTATAAAATTTATAACTTTAAGTACACGCCTTGAATTTTATGCATTTAAAATGCACAATACTTGAATGCATAATGAGTAATTTTTTACGAACGCATATAAAGTGCCTAGTCGGCTGCGTACTGCACCGACGCGTATTGGTATTATATTCCTAAAATGATAATGAAATTAAAAGCAACAAATCATTTTTGACGATGTTTATCACCGCTTTCTCTTCTCTTTATTGTGCGGGGCACACAAGTCCGTTGACGTAGTGTGTACGTACGGGGGGGCTTGAAACGTCTTATTAAGCAAATTAACACTTTTAATTTATACGAAACTGCGCCACTACACAACGGTCCGTAACGCTACTCGGCTTTCGCGCTGCTGCAGCTAAATGTATGTACGGGCATATTACATATCATGCGAGTGTGTGTACTGCACACATAACGTGGCCGCCGCCTCGGTTGCTATTGCCAGGGCGCCGCAGCGCGCTCACTCTTTCTCTCTCTCTCTCTCTCGCTCTCTCGTAGCCGCGCGCATTTTTTAACGGAAGCTCTTGCTCGCATAATGCATAAGCTCACGCTTCTCCACCGAAAATAAAACTCCAAAGTCTTTGCGCCGTCGCGCGAGTGGTATATTTTACAAAAACAGAAACTGCAAAATATGCACAATGCTAGGCGCGCTGCACCGCTGCACGTATACCTGTATAGTAGCGGTACCCGCGTACATATCCCAACAGGTTTCCACACACACACTCACACATAGAGATAGCTGTACCTGGAAACGTCCCGGCTAAAATATCAGTTTATAGCGTGGATATCCCCCCAGGAGGGGGAAGAAGAAAATATTATATACGAACTTTTTCACCTTTTTTTTTTCATGTCCTTATGCGTCTGCGAGCTAGCACGAAGTATATATTTTTTTTCTTGTAACATCATTTTTATGATTATTACCCAAAATTATTATTTATAACGATCTATTATCGAAGTAAAACTTTCTCAAATGCGCATAAAAATGGAGATGAAACTTGTTAAGAATAAGAAAATCCATGTTCGAGAAAAAATTGTCTGCTAATGACTACTTGAAATTTAAAGCTGATTGGATGCATAACCGTAATAACACTGCTGATAAGAAAGTAGTCCAAGTAACTATCGATCAACCGGTAATGAAATACATAAAATTGAACGTTGTTTTCGCAATTTTAGAGATGTATCGAGACAAGAGGTGTAAAGTCGAGTAAAATTTAAAAAATTGAGTACTTTCAAAACCCTTATCGAAGAGGAATTTCTTTCATATTCACATACAATTTGATTACTCTGATCATTCATTGCTATCATTAAAATCAGATTGCAAAGCTCTTCATTACTTCTAAACTTTTTTACCACGTAACAGAAGATAAAATGTATTCAAGTTATTACTGTTTGCGTTAAAAGTTCCATTTTATACAAAAGCAAAAAGAAAAATCAATTCAGAGAAAATGTGTTAAAAATGAGTAAGCCCAACGCTCATAAGCAATTCATCAGTGCTGCTCGAAGAGAGAAAAAGATTTATTTTATTTTCCTTTGTGAAATGATACCATCTTTCAGTATGGAATTTTGTGTTGCAGCAAATTTCGTGGCTAAACAAATAGTCGAATAATTTAACTTTCCACGGAGCAACGAGCAGTCGTGGCAGCAGCAGCAACGTGCATAGTACGTCGTGTACGTCTACGTCTCGCTATATATCGGGGCTGTGCATTATAAAGCGCGGTAGTCGCGACGTTGTTTTCACAACGATGTATACACAACACACATCCACACAGAGGCTCCCTAAGCATCTAAGCGGAGAAAGCGGCGGCGGTAGCAACAACACATATAGATGCACTCGTACATAGCTGAATGCACGTAAGCGAACATGTGCGAAGGTATGTATGCACGAGAGAACAGGGAACTAGGCAGGCAGGCAGGCAGGCAGGCAGGCAGGTAGAGCAAGAGAAAGAGAGAGTAGTAGAGCTCCAAGTCAGGGATAGGTTGCCACGCGGACCAGCATCAGCAGCAGCAGCAGCGCAGCAAAAGCACCGCCACCGCCGTCACTGTGCGTATAGTGCATTGTGCCGCAGGCCTCGCGCGACACTGAGTTACGATTTGCGGAAGGGAGGCAGCAGCCACTTCCGTTTGTAATATAGTTTGCGCACAATGCCTCGCTCTGTCTCGCTTCCTCTCTCTCGCTCTTTCCTGCTCTCTTATTGTGTACAATGGCTCGAGAGAGAGAGGGAGACAGAGAGAGAGAGAGAGAGAGAGAGCAACCCTTGCCGGTGGCTGCTGCTTCGGCGGGAGCAACATGCGCCCACGCATACACCTGTGCAGGGATCAAAGTGCCTGTCTAAATACAGCTACGACATTATTATTTGTGCTTGCTGGAGAAAAAGTACGAAGCGTATACCGTACACGGGTTATTGTCGGAGCCAAGGGTTTCTAATATTTACTTTGTGGATTACCGACAGTCAAAATTTCATCTTTAATTTGTATTGTTGCATATGTAATAGAGATAGTAGTTACGCGAATAGATTATCTTGGAGTGCTTCAAGACCGTCTTCTTACATTATACACTAGGACAAGCAAAGATCAAATTTACCAACTCTTGTGGATGAAATTATTCTGAGGTATAGCTGGGTTCATTGCTGATTCAATGACAACATTTTAATCGATTTAGTTTATTACATATGATCTTTATGTAAATATCCAAAAATAAAAACTCCCTATACAATGAGGTTTATAAAATAACCCACTATTACTTGCTCGCTACTCTTAGTGATACGCTGATGTGCATTAAATTCGTTGGATCAACATTCGAATTTTTACTTCTCGTGAAAGAAGATGATTAGAGCACGGGCAGTTGAAGTATAAAAAATCTGCCCATGCGTGCACGCGACGTTTTCATTTGAATACGGTAGCTGATTTACGCAAGGAGCTTGAATAACAAAGTTGGGCATCATCAAAAGTTGAAAATTATCTGTAACGAAAACTTTAATGCTGAATCTACTCGAAGAAACGAGAGAGAACTAGGCGCGAGGCGAGGCGAGGCGAGCGAACGCACGTGTGCTGCTGATACTACTCTTAAATGACAGCGTGAAATTGAATTAATCGCAAATTAAAGAGAGGACAAGTAAACGGGCGAGAAAACTTTTAGCCGCACGAGCCCAAGTATATAGAGAGAACAGGGCGACGTTGGAGGCGACCGTCGACGCGCGCGCGGCCCCGCTGTATACCGCTACAAACTATTGGCTACGTGTATACACACAGCAAGACTAGCGCAGTGCCTGCGAGCGAGAGACCGGCTGCAGAGAGAAAAAGACGGGAAATAGGACGCCAAGGATAAAAGCGTATTTAGACGTCGAACAACTTGAAATTCACTTGATCCTCCCCTGTTCACTTTTCTTTCTCTCTCGCACTCTCCTGCAGACCAGCCAGCCAGCCAGCAACGCGCGCATATAAAGTTTAAATAACGTTTGTTCAACTCGATTTTCCAAGTTATATACGGGCACCGAGCAGAAGTAATGTGGATACACCGGTTACCGGCCTTCTAAGCCTTTTTTTCTTTTCACTTTCAGTAATACCTATAATAATGATTTTCAAAATAACCTTTACTAGCGGGTTTTTGTGCAGCGCGCTGTTTTGCTCTTTTACAGATGGCAGTTTTCTCACAAACAGTTCCTCAGAAAAAGACCAACCTCAATAAATGACTTGTGCGAATAAAAGTACGGAAGCAATCAATGTACAAGACTCGTATATATGTGCTGTACGCTATTGTGGCAAGTTTGCTTTGCTCTCGCGCGCGTGGAGTATCTCTCCTAATGAAACTTTTAAGTCTACGGGATAAATATATCAGATGAACGAAATAGTAACGCAGCTGAGCAGTAAACATATTAACTGTCCTTTCTTTGTCGAAATCGAGACAGAACGAGAGTTTCAGCGGCAAACGAGCAAGCTCGACAAGTGGAAATTTACTTAAAAGATAGGGCAGCTGAGAATTCACTCGTGCACTTATTCGAATCTCAATGTGAGCTTTAATGATACAGAAAAATAGAACGAGATCATTGTTTCCGACCTTCTTATCGATTGCATAAGACCATTATAATATGACGGCAAATTACGTTATACACAGTGATATATAATAATTGTTTTATCAAATAAAGTATAGTTGTTTTTACATTTTCAAACATTAATATCATTAATCAATCATTGAAACAAATAAAATTGAGAAATTCAATGGTACCTAAGAAAAAGTAAAACACAAGCGACTCAATTCGCTGAATCGATTCTGGCGATCAGCATTTCGCAAAATCATACATGGCCTCTCCATAGAACGTGAATAAAGAAATGGAAAAAAGCAAAAACAAAAAAAAAACGCGAAAGAGGGAGTAAAAAAAACTCTATGCCTATGCGAACGTTTCCCCGTGAAACAAAAGAGCACGAGTCATAATTTTCCGAGCAAACAAGCTTGCATATTTGAAAGTTAAATAAACTCCCGTGCCGTAACGTGTAGTGGTGCAAGTAGTTGGTGCAAGCTTGTGCTGAACGGTCGCGCGTGCGAACCACGAAAAAGAAAAGAAAGCTTACATCCCAAAAAGTTCCCTCTTTCTTCTTTTTTTTTGGCCTTTCGCTTTAGTCGTTGGGCTTTACAGCAGATAGGTGAGCTTTGAGAGCATCAAGACCCAGGCAGCAGAAGCAGAAGCAGCAGTAGAGAAGCGAGGCAAGTCTTGGCAAGCGACAATTAATAATATTTAAGAGGAGTAAATTGCGGCTGATATATCGCCTTCTCGTGCTTAGATATATACACACAGAGTATCAAGCTGGAGCCCTATATCAATTATCTGCCTGCTCGGCATTATTCTCCTTCCTTTAAGTTCTCCCTCTTCGTATTCGCCTTTGCCTCTTCTCTCTCACTCTCTCTCTTCCTTTTGCTTGCTTCCTCCCTCGCACCCTCCCTTCTCCTGCTTTCTTGCCTCACTCTCTCTCTTTCTCTCTCTCTCGGGGGTATATGCGTGCAGCTTAGCTTTTCTCAAGATTCTAAACATATAGACATATATCGTAGTTGAGCTCTCAGCGTCTAAGTCTAACATGCGAATGCGAGCACACGTACAGACGTGCAGATTCGCGAGCCCTTCTCCATATAGCCGCTCTAGATGCAGCTCTGCGAGGCAATGAAAGGAGGAAGGAAGGAAGCTACTGCATGGTATAGTGCAGTTATGAGGCACGCCGTCTGCCCGCCAGCCTGCATACACATGATGAGTTGCAATGCTATATGTATATACGGTGTGCACTTACAGTGCATACAGCTGATAACTACACTCCCTGCATATGCACACAACAGATACGTACAGCGATGCATCGGATTAGAGAAAAATAAAGAAGACTACGTCGGGAGAGCAATAGCAGAAACAAGATCGGAGAGATGCAATCAATCAACGCTACACATAATAAATATGAGCATAAAGAGAGCATACGTAAGAGCTGAGTATTGTTATCTAGCATAGACTCGTGTGGGTTCAGGAGAAGGCGTAACTCTCTGCGATCGCTGAGGTAGGTATAGGGCAAAGGAGGCTTGTTATACCGTGTGCTTGCAGCGTACAGCGCAGCATACAACAATCTGGCCATGTTGTTGAAGCTCCGTACTATCTCTAAAATATCGCGACGTGTAGCGCGTCCTTCTCTACTTCCAGCGTAAGAGTAGTAGGTGTGTGTGTTTGTACCAGGATGTGTCTGTGTATATAACTGCACATGGATGGCTGAATGCGTTGCGCAACGACATCGGCACAGCCGGGACAGCACTACTGTATTAAGCCCGATAACGCGAATTATCATCTGACGCTATTTGAACTTCGATGCATGCCGCTGCTGCTGCTGCTAGCTCCACACACACACTTTCTCTCTCTCTCTCTCTACTCTGCACTGATGCAAATGCACATGCAACGAGCGAGGGATGAAATCGGCAGAGGTGTTGCCGCTGATGCCACAGCATGGCACTCATATACAGCGTACAGCGCTGCAGTTCGACGAGCTAATATGGATTCGTGTTTGCATGTATGCTGCACAACATCAATGCGCTCCGCTGTGTGTTTAGCAAGTTGTTTTTCATCCGCGCATCGAATCTAAAGCCTCTCTCTCGCGCGCGCGCATACGTTCTTGTCAATACGTGCGATCGCGCCCTGCACCAGTAGTAGTACTAGTAGTAGTAGTCATACAGTACTGCAACGCGTGCAAATTCGTCCTATAAATATAAACCCCTGAAACGAGATGAATTAGTTCAAGTTTTGCCTCGAAGATAAGCACATACGCTCGTGTTGTAGCATTGTGTGCCGCGCACGCGTTTACACGCGGCATCAGCAGCATCAGCAGCCCCCCGGTGCATTAATACAAAACAACGCAGTGTTGCATCAGAATGTCGCTGCTTGGATTATGCATTGAAATTAGTATGTTATTAGTCTTTGCCGGTGCGCCGCCGCTGACGTCGCTGACTATATGTATATACGCACGTACGGTATTGCGTACATGTATGCGTGTGTTATAGCTGCTATACAGCCCAGCACCACCCCCCGCACTGCGTGTATAGCTGCCAGTGGCCCCTGTATTATTTAAATGATTTCTGCGCTCGCCTGATCTAATTGTGGTGTTGTGTTCATGCGCGCGTATTTCATGGCTATACATAATGCTCCGCGCGGCTACATTCGAGCTTTAAACTCGTGTATGATGCTGCGTATTATCAGATTTTAATGTCGTTACGTTTGTTGCTGCAAAGTTACATTCGTAGCCACGGCCCGACCGACTAGTGACAAGATTTCCAATATTTCATGTTGCTGCTCGATATGAATTATTCACTCATGTAATCGAGGATAAAACACTCGATGTAACAAGATGGAAAAGTTGGATAGTATCAACGACTGCCTCTGTATATAATAACGTGTCTGTATTTATATCCGTGGATAAAAACAACGCATCGCATCGTACTGCGTCACTGCTTCGATTTTATAAAGTTCAGACATTGGCTTTTTCACAATCTCATTCGTGTATTTTTCTCTTTCAACCCACATGCGCATTTTTAAGTGTGCAATTGTATCAATTATATGTGAAATTGTTTCTGATAAACGCATCACTGTAAACCATACTTATATAATTAATGGAGCTTAACCTCTTGCAGATTTACACATGAGGGCACGCGCCATCTGGTGGTGCAGGTAATATCGTATTTAACCAATTAGTCCAAATCTTATAATTTTTATATTATCGTGGCTTCGATGCTTAAATTAAAAATAATGATGATTTAAATTGGAGAATAAAAAAATTTGGTGCACGAAATGGCGACCGAAACACGATGGAATTTGTAAATCGAGTAACGCAAGTAATTTTTCTTTTTTAAAATTTTTTTAAGCACTTTTTGGATTTTTCAAAAAGGTATGTATTAAAAAATCCATCTATAATTTTCAGATCATTTAAAATTTATCATTTCATATTTATTCATTTGATATTTAAAGGTATGTATTTTAGAATATTTTGATTTTTTTGGTAATTTGGTTGATATTGATGTTGGTTATTTCCACTACCTCACTTCATTTTAAACCTGTAACTTTATTTATGTTATGTAACCAGCTAGTTGAATTTTTACTTTTTAACGTTATCGTATTATAACTTTTTTAGAAGCGATCAAATAGACCAAAAACATTTTACTTAATCAGCATAAATTTTGATTCAACTTCAAGTGTTAAAGGACACTTAATAATAAATTTTGGATTTACAAGAGTTATATGGAATGAAATTATCATAAACCAAGATATTTGAATTTATCTTTACATATAGTCTACCATGTGTTTTTGATACATGTACAGAAAGTTGAACTTTCGTGAAAAAATATGAAATTTTCAATTCAAGGGGGTGTGCAGCTTTCATGAAAAAATTATTTGAAAAAGAAATATTTGACTCGGCTTTTTATATTTTCATGAGGCTGTTTATCATCTATATTCAATATTTTATAACTCAATATTGAAATAATGCTCATGCTTAAAGTCTATGTAGATATGTGATCGGTATAATCTGCGATGAAAAAAAAATCAATGGAAATTCAATAAATACGACTTTTGTAAAGTAGCGGGTTATTGTGTGCATAAATGATAAGATTTTCATATGCTGGATGTAGCAGATCTACGTTCAAAATACAAAATTCGCGCTGAGCGCACATACGCACGTACGTAAGATAATAGCACGTATAATATTTATCATCGTAAAATATTTAATGCATGCTTTCAAAAAAAGAAAAAAACATGCTCAATAATGTTTCGTAGATAAAAATGTATACATGGAGAGTCTGGAATACAAATATATATGGGTCAGATTCAGAATTTTTCAAATAAACCTGCGGGCGAGATTCACGGATTTTCCTGAAATTTTGGTATGTTATAGTACATGATAAAAAAGTGCCAAAACCAAAATTTTGGACCCCCTCCCCCCTCCTACCCCCCTCCTCCCCTATAGACGTCCATTTTCTATCTATATTTTTTCTGAAGGCCTGAAGCTATTAAAAAATCTGAAAAAATTCATGAAGGTACTTTTCAACAATCCAAACAATCTTGAATTTTTTCAGATTTTTCGAGTGCTTCAGGCCTTCAGAAAAAATCATTGAAAATTTAAATTATTTTATTTTCGGTGAAATGGTTCGATGTACCAGACCGGAGTATTTTTTTCTGAATTCTGACGTCAAAAAACGATTCCTTGAATTTTTTCAGAATTTTTCATTCATGTCCATTCAGCCTAGAGCTGAAAAACCGCTTTTTTTCACGAAAATAATTTTTTTAAGGCGCTACGGAGCCTCAAAAAATCTGGAAAAATTTTTTTCTCATTTTGTTCATCAAAATACATAATCTCAAATTTTTTCAGATTTTTTAATTGAAGGCGATAGCGTCTGGAGCCGAAAAACGTTATTTTTAACAAAAAAGGTTCCTGGAACCCGATGGTTCCGGTAAAAAAATTTGAAAAAATTTTTTTTGAATTCCTTGTCAAATTTTAATAAATTTTGACCGTCGCAAAATTTCGATTGGAGCTTCCTAGCTCATTCTAGAGCATAACAAAGATTAGAGCGAAATTCTGAAGACATTCATCATATTTAAATTTTTTTCAGATGTCTTCAGAATTTCGCATTAATCTTTGTTATGCTCTAGAATGAGCTAGGAAGCTCCAATCGAAATTTTGCGACGGTCAAAATTTATTAAAATTTGACAAGGAATTCAAAAAAAATTTTTTCAAATTTTTTTACCGGAACCATCGGGTTCCAGGAACCTTTTTTGTTAAAAATAACGTTTTTCGGCTCCAGACGCTATCGCCTTCAATTAAAAAATCTGAAAAAATTTGAGATTATGTATTTTGATGAACAAAATGAGAAAAAAATTTTTCCAGATTTTTTGAGGCTCCGTAGCGCCTTAAAAAAATTATTTTCGTGAAAAAAAGCGGTTTTTCAGCTCTAGGCTGAATGGACATGAATGAAAAATTCTGAAAAAATTCAAGGAATCGTTTTTTGACGTCAGAATTCAGAAAAAAATACTCCGGTCTGGTACATCGAACCATTTCACCGAAAATAAAATAATTTAAATTTTCAATGATTTTTTCTGAAGGCCTGAAGCACTCGAAAAATCTGAAAAAATTCAAGATTGTTTGGATTGTTGAAAAGTACCTTCATGAATTTTTTCAGATTTTTTAATAGCTTCAGGCCTTCAGAAAAAATATAGATAGAAAATGGATGTCTATAGGGGAGGAGGGGGGTAGGAGGGGGGAGGGGGTCCAAAATTTTGGTTTTGGCACTTTTTTATCATGTACTATAACATACCAAAATTTCAGGAAAATCCGTGAACCTCGCCCGCAGGTTTATTTGAAAAATTCTGAATCTGACCCATATACAAGAGGCGCAACAGCTTCTTTTTCTCATTCAATCGATTCTCTCCAAGGGGTGGCTAAAGCCACTCCGGTACAAACAAAACCTACAAATGTTCAAATACTAGCTGCTCCTCTGTATAAACGTTCTACACGAACTCTTACTTCTTGATTTGAGAGTAATCGCTTCTAATTTATCTGCTTTTATCATGAATAAAACATGTATAAGAAAGAATAATATCAAAATGACTAGTATTTTCGATTTCGATCGCTAATCGAGGATAAAAAATCGTACGTATATTCATTGCCATCTAGTTTTTGTGACAAGCGCAGAGAGGGAGAGGAAGAGAGAGTTTATCGACCTCTTGAGGTACACACGCATACAAATAGAAATCCAGTTTTCACGTGGCGTCATCTTGTAGTGACACGTTTTCCGTATATATACATGCGCAATGTATCTACAGATATATACGCAGACGAGCATACACCGATACATACATAGCCGAGCGATGTATATCCACATTTGGATGTACCGAGTTTTGCTGCTGCATTACGAGAATTTCCCTTATACGAGGAGTAGTCAGAGTGTGAATTATTAATATACACATACACACACACATACATACACAGCGCAGTATGCTCACAGATATAGTAGCGAGCGAGGCTCCCAAAGCCGGAAGTAACATTTGCGCTGACGTCGTCAGATCGAAAACGAGTTTTGAAACGTCGCGCGCCCGAGCGCGCCAGTATATAGGTACTACGTGCGAGCGTACTACACGTGTGTTTGCCAATAGGTTTTAGGAAAGAATAGTGCGCCGCTTCACGCGGTTATAGAGAGTTAGAGGCCTGAAAACTAGCTTCCGCATCGAATCGATATATACATAAAGTTGCTTAGCGCGTGCGGTGCTGCTCTCTGCGCGCGCTATCCCCGATAATTTACGGTGGCCTCTTAGCCACTTTTTGCCCTCGGTTTTTTTCTCTTTTTTCGTCATAAAATAATAATTTAGCCCTGGAGCACGTAGCAGCCTGCAGTAGTCCGGTGTGGTCGTGCAACGGAACAGACCATCAGCAGTAGTAACGACGGCGGCGGCGGCACTGATCATCGCTCCTACATCAGCAAGCAAACAAATTGTAATTGCGCTTTCGCAACTGCTATCCTAACAACAGGCCGCGCGTTATACTAGAGCTGCACAGAGCAGCCTCGTGTTTGAAGACAAACAAAATTACGGTCGGTAAACTGGGGCGCTTCGCAAAAATGTTAATGTACGACAAGCTGCAGCTCGGAGCTCCTTTTCCAATTCTCAAAATATAGTTTACACCTCGGGCGTGCGAGGATATCACAAGATATTATGAATATATAAGATCTCGTAAACTCGCCTAGAACTGCGAGAGCGAGCGCTGCTCCGTATAATTAATATCTCGCGTATTAAGTATACACGAGCCGGAATTCATAATTATGCAACCTTTACGCGCCAATTTGTAGCTGTAGCAAGCCAGCGTGCTACGTTGGAAACAATAATCGTTTGCCCTTGTGTTTAATACATCAAGTATACACGAGAATACAAAAAAAAAAAAATGTCGTGCTCAGTTACGCAGCTCTCCTGACAGATACTGTTAAAGAATATACGTATATGATCCAGTGACTCTTTGGTTCGTTCTCTTTTTCCTTGAGTTTATATGAAAAATTAATTTATTTCTCCGATATTCGTTCGATCCGACTCGCTTGGCATAAAAAAGAAGGCAAACTTTTCTTTGTAATTTCCTCTTGCAATATTACATTAAAATAGTTACGCTCGAGTGTGTGTGTCTGCGTGTTTTCGTGTGCTTGTGCGTGAATGTGTATGTGTGCTTTGATTGTATGCGGATAAAGTTCGTTTTAATAGTTAACTTTCGAGGCTGGTATTTCATATATATGTACGCGCTCGTGCGTATATATACAGCATACCATTTAGCATCCAGCGGTGGAGCGATAACGCCCGAGGCTGCGCCAAGAGAGAGAGAGAGAGAGACGGAGAGAGAAAACTGCAAGTCCCTCTCACCCCCTCTTACCGCCGGCTGACTCACATGCGCGCAGCAGGAATAGAATGCGGGCTACAAACCAAACTAATCGAGAATGACAACAATTACGGTAAATGCCGGAGAGCTAGATTCTCCGATGCGATAAAACGAAAGACAATTAGCTCTCTCTCGCTCTCCCTCTCTCTCTCTCCTCCTTCGCTTGCGACGGTGAGCTTGCAAGCTCTACGTTACGTATCTGCAAGGTTCTGTACACATATATACGAGCAGGAAATGATTGCGTAGTTCGTATAGAGCCAAGGTCAGTGGCCAAAGCTCAAGCCCATATAATCTTGCTTCTAATATTTTACTCATTTCATTAATTCTTCTTTTTTGTTTCTTGCCTACTACGTGCAGAAATGATAAATTTTCACTAACTATCTAACTTTGCTCCCTGTGGGATTGGCGCTGAAGGGGGATGAACACGGATACTGCGTCCGTCTTCGACAAGTTCTTTGGAGCCCTTTTATGCGCTGAATGAGGAAGCAAGTAAGCGGCGCCGCATCGGCAGGCGTCGGCCTCGGCAACAGCTCCGGAGTCTCTCATAACCGCAGAAAAAGGGGGAAAAATATTCGTAAAAGTTTTCATTTAAGAATATGTCCCTGTAACTTACTATTCTCGTAGAGCAAGTCCAGCACTAGTTGGGTTATTCTACAGGCGAGTAGAGAGAAGCCACATGAGACTCCCAGACCTTTCTTCTTCGCTCCCGCTCTACTCTCTCGCTCTCTCTCTCTCTCTCTCTCTCTCTTTCTTTCTGATACTCTTGTGGTGCGCAGATAGGCAGAGAGTCTGCGAAGAAAAGCTGCATACATATATATAGTGTGAGAGAGAGAGAGAAGGTGCTTTGCTTGCTGCTGCTAGTGCGGTTCAAGGCTGCTAGCAGGCGCAAACTTGGAACAAGTCTTGCAATCTGGAATCGAATGGAGTTTTCGGGGGCGGCTAGGCCGAGTGAAAAATCGCCGGTAAAACTTTTGCGATGCGCTTGTGGGATCTATTAGACAGTTCAACAAGTTTCATGCTCATTGCAAAAGTGGCTCTTGCTGTTGCCGTTACTGCCACCACACCAACACCCAAGCCGTACTGCTGCTGCCGCCGCGCAACCCGAGGCATAAAAATGTACACCCGACTTATATACATGCATAAGTTATACTTTTTGCAGCTACTCCTCTTTTCCATCTTTTTCAGAGCTTCGTTTTGGCACGCTCTTTTTTTCCTTCGTGATTGTTCTTTTTTGCTCGCGCAAGTTTTCGTGGCGCTTACTTTTTTTGCGCGAGCAGCTAATGTTACTCTAGGCTCCGACTCTCTTCCGGTTGCACCAATTTTAAATACTACACGCGCACACATACGCTCGTATGCGCAGCAACTGGATTTCCTTTTCAAGAAAAAACCGGCTTTTAACGCGTCGGTGCAATAGCGGGCTTGCACGCGCGCGCGTATACGTCGCTGCGGCAGTAAAGCAGCATCACCGGCTGAGACTTTTTTTCAATTTTTCATCGACACACGTACCGAAAAAGAAAAATCCTTCGTGAGTGAACCGACTTTCATATGATTTTGCTGTGCGCACAAGCCGCTTGAAAGTCGGAAATTACGAAAAGTGCGCTTGTGCGTCTCGTTATTCCGCTGAGCTGTAAAAACTGTACCACTGGAGTTTGTTACAGAGAAGGCATAAGTGGGCGTAGCTTCTGTATCAATATATTTATTTGAATGAGAACGATTTGGCCTCGATCGTCCGGCTTTTCAAGTTTGAATCAAAACTTTCTATCAATGGCAATAGTTTGTCGGAAGATCATTCTCACAGCCGAACTAGTATTTACCAACTGCGAAGCTTCTGAGTCTTCAAACACGATCGATATTCAATCAAACTTCGATATTCAATTTTCAAAAAAACGGGAAAAAGATGGACGAATGATTATTTTGCTCGAATGCCGTATCTCTTTTACGCATCGGAATTCACGCTGAAAATCATACATTACAAAATTACAATTCGTGCCAGGCAGACACGAAGGCGGTACGTAGAGGATTGCGCGCGCGAGAATATATATGTGTACACTGACAGACCTTTCTAGCCCCGGTGCCGTGAAACGACACGGCGCGGATACCACACAAATTCACGAACGATCCCCCTCACTTTCACGTATTGGCTACGAGAATCGCTTAGGAACCGCTCCGTGAGTGACTCACGGAGTATATCCGTGAAAAATCATAGCTACGTTATGAGGTGCGTTCAACGAGATTTTGTGTATAAAAGGCGAGCGGCCAATTAACAAAATTGTACGAGAAGAATAAATAACAGAATTTTTTGTAGGATTCTCATTACATAGTGCTACTGATAATGGAAATGTATCTTATTATAGTTGTAAAAGTAATTGTTTAACCCTTTAACGTCTGAAATGACCATTTTTGGACAACATTTATAGCGATGAATTACACCAACTAAAAATTGTTTAAAAAACCTTTCAGATATAATAACTTACGTAAAATTTAATGTACTTTTCAAATCTGGGGTCAGAATTTTCAAAAATTTATTTAATAAAAAGTTATAAACAATTTTGTAAAAAAAAAAATATGAAATTTCGAGAAAAAAAATTTCGTTTAACTCAAATTTCAACACGAAAAGAAGGTTCGCTCGTGCGCCTCAAGCGTATAGATTTGGACAATGGCATGTATACTTTATTGTAAAATAGTTATAATTATGAGATTCAATATGGCGATCATAAATATAACTCCCGAAGACCTGTATGTCATGAAATGATTTCGACAATTTTTAACTCGATAACCATCAACTTTACGAGAAAAAGTTGTAGAATAAAAAGTGTTTAGAATTGATCAAAAAACATGCCTGATTTTTGTAATTCATCGCTAACTCGTAACAGGACATCTTAAACGAAAAATGGCAAAATGTACAAGTCTCAAAATTAGTCAAACAATACATTTGAATTTTTTCAGAATTTTCGAGACCTCCTATCACTTATTTTCAAAGGACTCTGTAATTCTTAAGAAAAAAGTAAAAACGCGTTAAATTTGAACCTTTGAAAATAGGTGATAGGAGGTCTCGAAAATTCTGAAAAAATTCAAATGTATTCTTTGACTAATTCTAAGATTTGTACATTGTGCAATTTTCCGTTTAATATGTCCTATTACTAGTTAGAAAATCACAAAGGTTTTTCAATAAACTAGAAAATGATTTTTAAAATGGGCCCTAAGGCCCATTGGATCAAACTAAGCATAGGGGGTTTCATTATTAGATACCAGGAGACCAGAAAAAAATTTTCAGGACATTTGGTGACCCGCATCTCATGTGGTCTCCTTGTTGGAAAAAAAACTTTCTATATTATCACCTGATACATTAATCAAAAAACTATATTATTTCAACAATTCAACTCAACTCAAATTACGATCACCACTGTGGGCTATGTGCTATGAAGACATGTAACGGTCTACGTTTAGCGTATCGCGTTTGTATACAATGTCTTAGCGCGGCAGCAGTAGCGATGGCCTTTTAATTTCACGGGTATAGTCCGTGAGTATTCACTGCGAGGCTACAAGAGTACAGTCAGGCAGCCCGTCTGTGAGATCAACGGTCTGCGCGCTTGACTCACGGCGCATAGGTGTGTTACTGTAGTAGCCCGTGCCTGAATTCGTGTAGTATCCGCGCCGTGTCGTTTCACGGCACCGGGGCTAGAAAGGTCTGTCAGTGTATATAACGCGCTCCGCACGCCGAGCAGATAAACCAAGGGGTCGTATAATAACTGCCTTCCTTATGACAGTTCATGGCAATGATAACTGCGGGTGTGAATTCATAAATGTCGCCGGCGCCGCTGCTGGTTGTAACAAAAACGACCGTCAAATATGTGTACGTCGAGTAATTAATTACGCCTTCGATTGTTCTCTCGTTACGCGTACAGCATATAGATGAGCAATTTTGTAACATTGTGCACGCATGTGCAGGCGTGTGTGTGTGTGTGTGTGCATTATACGGTGACACGCACGTTTATTTTTCCACAAAATTACGGTCGCGTTATTTTTTATCGCTTAAACGATGCGCGCAGTTTTTTTTCTACAAGCTCCCGTATCTCACTGCACGATTGTAATTATTAAACAAATTAGGAAAGTAAGCACACACACACACGCTCGGTGGTCTTTGATTAGTGTACTTGCGCTTTTTTTTCCATAACGTTTTCAAGAGAGCCCGCTCGTGGTCAAAAGGCTTGGCCGTAAAAGCTTTGTAAATTACGGCTCCTCTAGCCACTGCAGCAGCAGCAGCAGCGAGAGCCAGCTTAGTTGCTCCTACTGTACACATCTGCTGCTTCTGGCTGTATACATGTATATTCGGGCTAGCTAGTCGAACTTTTTGATCCAAGGCGAAGAATCAAAGCTTGAAAAAGCTTTCGAAGCCAGCGAGCCGTTGTATACGCCGCCGCCGCTGCCGTGGAGCACCAGATGAACAGCAGCAGCAGCAGCAGCAACGGCAGCGGCGGCGGAATTTTCTTTCACGGAGGCTACTTCGAGGCGATTCTCCAAAAGCTCGAACCAAGTTACTCTCTGCGTTAAGCCTTCGAACGTTAGCTTTTCTACTCCCTTTTTTTGCTGCGCCTCCCCTCCCTTCGGCCAGCTCTGACCTACCACCTCATTCTCATCTTACAGCTGCGTGCCCTCTCTACCCCCCCCCCCCCCCCCCCCNTGCCCTCGTACCATACACTTCAATTCACTCCTTTTATTTTTCAAAGTCTCGACTGAAGAGCTCGCGCGCAAAAGAGAGAGAGAGAGAGAGAGAGAGAGAGGCAGGGAGGGAAGCCGCCGCGTTGCACCTTTGTGAGAGTATAAGAACGGGCCGCTTCTTTGCGCACTATTTCGTTTTTACGAAGAAAAAAAGCTTATGCGCGCGAGGGTTACGGAAAGTGATAGAAAGAGTGAGAGAGAGAGAATAGCTCTAAGAAGTTCTCCTTTCTACGACGTACGTCCCATTCTTTTTCGTGCATGCATCCCACTCAATATTTCGTCACCCTCTCGCGCTTGTGTTGAACTTTTTTTTCAAATTTTTTTTACTCCGCTATATAAAGTATATACCAGTCGCGACGCCTATCTTCGAGCTTTCGCTGCGCTACATATTATTCGCACCTTATTTTGCGACTCTGCTACTGTCTGTCTGGGAGCTGTTATAGTGGTGAGAGTTGCGCGCGCAAATCCCTTTTCTCGTGCTACTTTAATTTCGGTCGACCTTTGTTTTTAATTTTTTGACTTTTTTTCCTTTTATAATGCCTGGTCTCTCCCTTCGAGATTCTTTTTCTTTTTCTCCACCAACTCGTAGAACATTTTAAGGGAGCGAGGTCTATACTCCTGGATGAGGAGGGAAAATTCAGCTCGTATAATCCTCAAAGTTGGAGAAAAGGGTTTTGCTGCAAGCGAAGAGAGAGAGAGAAAGAGAGAGAGAGAAATCATCCGAACGCGAGTGACCGTAAGATTGAAAAAAATTATCCTGCGGAATATTGAAAGAAGAAAAGCAGTAAAAATCATTCACGGTACAGGGATTCATTGAAAAGAGGGTGAGAGAGAGAGAGAGAGAGAGAGAGAGAGAGAGAAAGAGGGAAGTTATGCAAGAGGCAAAAAATGGTACATTTCGAGAAAAAAACCGATGGTAAATATAATACCTATTAATGTGCGAGCGACCTAATTCTCTTGAGACTACCTGTGAGTATGCGCATTACACTCCAGCAATGCTGCACATGTACATTACATGAACCAACATTTGTACTACTGGTTTGTAGTGCGTATATAACAGAGAATGCATTATACCGTATCAAGCACATTATGTATTTATCGCCATAATGCACTATACATGACAACAACAAAGCTCAAATACATAGATAGCCAGATCAAAATTCGGAGTAAAAAATTAATTTTGTAAATAATTTTCGACCATTAACATCGTGTTCACGTTGGCGTACATGTATCCTGCGAATTTTGCCACATTCGCAGCAGCGGCAACTGCGGTAATAAAATGGACCAAATAGAATATTAATTAAGTTAGCATTTTCAATTCAATTATTCCTTTCCGAATAATAATTTGTAATTAAGTACACGCGTCACGCAGGAAAATCAAATTAAAATTTCTTCGATAAATTAATTAGTTATTAACGAATGATACAAATAATCAGAATTGCAACTCCCCAGATTCTACAACTTGTTGGCTGTACAACATTCGGATCTACCTGCTGCGGGAAACATTCGAAAATACATCGAATTGTTCAACCACGTCGAGCACTCGCACGCGCAAGTGCACTAAAATCGATGAGCTGTGCAAACAAAAGACGTAATTCAAGAAAAAACTCCCAGACCCATGGCGGATGAAGTGCTACATGCGAATCTAAGAAATACACGTCCAAATGTGCAGGGATCGCAGCGAACATCGACGGAGCGGAAGCAAAAAAAAAAAAGGAAAGGACGGATCGGTACAGTGAAAACTATCCAAGACAAACCAAGTGGAAAGGAAAGCATGTATAATATAAGCCGCGCGGACACGGTGTGGGAAGCAAACAAGAGTGGATTGACACGAGCTGCTTGACATTATACGATACTTGGTATATGATACACACATACCTGTGTATACAGAGCATATAGGCGCACATATATACACACAGTCAAGGAGAGCCAGGCAGGCAGGTATACTCGAGAGTACGTAATAAATGTTAAATCGCTGCCGAGGCCGAGTGTACACGTGGCTAGAGCTGTCGAAACTCTAAGAGCTTCTACGCGAACTCCTGTACTGACCGTACTGCAGCTCTCGTACTGTTACTATACATGTTCCTATACGTATACGTACGTACGTGTGTATGTACGTAGGCAGCAGCGTATCAAGGACTGCGGTCAAAGGCCTCTCATATTGATCTCGCCTGCCGCTAGGCTCGACGCACGGCTAGGCGTGCACTAGCCTCTAGAACTCTGTTACAGATATGCTACAATACGTATGAGCTAGCCCTTTCGCGTGTGCAACTTTCAGGAACTTTCACCCTTGCAGCTAGACAGGCCTTTTCCTCAACTTTTTTATGCCTTGCCCTCGTTGAAGACGCCCAAGTTACTGGCATGGCCTTGCTGCACATTTCGTCTATGAAAAATGTTATTTATTTTATCCTTCATCATAATGCTGTATAAGAGACAGAAATCATGATTATTGAAAAAACCCGATAGAATAACACATCGCACGAGCACCTTGCCATCTATATATTTTCCGATATTTTTACCTTTGCAACATCTCACGAGTATTTTGAAGCAGCAGTTGCAGTAGCAGCAGTAATAGCAGAAGCAGCATCGTCCTCGTCGATGCTGGCTTGAATTTTTTGCCCTCTTTTTTTTTCAACCTCTTTTCCAGCTCGCGTATATTTTCTCGCTCATCTCTTGACACCAGGGTGCAGATATTTTTCTTCGCGAATCGCGAATTTACCTTGGGCTCCGAAAGAGAGAGAGAGATGCCACCATAACTGGGTTATATGGGTGTATAAGTATAGGACTATAAGCTATTCCAACGAATCTCCGGCAATATCTCAGTAAAAGAGAGAAAGAGAGAAAACTGCGAAAGCTGCGCGGGGTCTTGGCAGCGCAGTCGGCGTGTTATGATCCAGCAGCAGCAGTCTAAATATTACGTGTGAAAACAGAAGACCTATAGCCTCTCGCGAAAGCGGCGCGGGGCTCTTGTGAGCCCGAATGGCATTAGCATAACACTTTTTGTGCTGCAGCTCTGCGCCTATGGTACGAGGATAGCTCTGCTTTGCACATAGTCGCTCGGGCCGCGGGTCTGTGTGGCTTTTTTTAATATCGAGTATGAATGCAAAATTCGTCGTTTACATACAGAGCTCGCTGCCACTGCCACCGCTTTCTGACGCGCTCGCGTCAGATTATATATATATGGTATGAAATTTCATGTATGAGTGTCGCGATTCACCGACAGTAGCTGCATTGACTGCATTCAGCTTTTGTGATAGCTGAAAAACGGCCCATAACCCAGGCAAGTCAAGAGAAACGAGTTTATCGATCTATATGGATATGTAATATACTCGCGTATCTCGTCTCGTCGTATGTAACAAAAGTCATATTACCCAAATATTTTCACAGCGCAGCCGTCGTCCTCGCGAAATCTGAATAAAATCTCTGATGAGGCCATTATTCGATTTGAAAATACATACGTATTTGTAAATTGTACTTATATCGCATTGAAATTGTCTCAATTTCATCATCCATAATATGAGCAGGTATTGAATGCTCGTCACTAAAATATATATCAATGTTGCGAGAGTTTATTTCTGTGCGGCGAACGCGGAATAGAACCTGTAGTTATATTATACGCCACTAACAGAGTATCACGAAATTGCATATGTGTGTGTTGTGCTGGCGCGAAATGATGTGTATATATACATGTTGCAGTAGCTCGTATGCAGTGATAATGCATGTATACATGAGCCGTGTGTATGTGTCTATGCGAGTGTGTCAGCAAGCCTCACACAGCATACACTCCGTGTACAATGTTGTATATCTGTATATAAATGCACGCAGGGCTGATTCACGCGCGCGTCTTTTGCCCGTCGGGTATACAAGGAAGTACACTTAGAGAAAGCTATACGCACGCTCTGCCGCTCCACTGTCTCTGGTAACTCGTGTATACTATCATACAAATCTGCGCAGGTCTTCGGCAAAAAGAGAGAGAGACGAGCAAGCGAGTGAGCGAGGTAAAGAAAAAAAAATTTAACCATGCGAACGATGCAACTTGGAACTTTCCTACAGCTCAAGATGGATATACATATTTTTATTTTTATTTTTATTTCATGCCAAACTTATTTTGATATTGTGAGCTCATGATTGTTATATATATATTTGTGATTATTATTATCATCTCCGGCGCAGCGAAGCAGAAAACTCCGCCGAATAAGATAGATTAAAAGTCATGGTATTGGCATCGGGGAGGTTTGTAACTTGCCAGTTGTACTGAAAATTTGCGCGATCTATAGCTGCGCAATATTATATGTATGGGCGCGGCGTATAGCTGGTTGTAATACCAGTGACGTTCTGTCATAATTATCAGAGTTTCGCGCTGCTTAGAAACAGCTCGGTGAATTGCTTTTCATTCAGCAGTAGCGCCGCAGCGACTGCGACTGTGACGGTAACGACAAAGCTTCGTATAATACAGCAACTTTATCAAATGTATTTTAAAGTAGCAAACTTCACTGGTTTTGAGTATCTTTAGTTTCTCGTAAAATTGAACTTTGAAAATTCCAAGTCCGGGATTTTGTAGGCCTCGGTCGTAGAATTCAATCAAAATCGACGTGTTTTTCATCTTTCGGTTATGAAAAATGTTCAGATTTAAAAAAAACTTCACTTAACTGAATATAAAAACCATTTCTGCTCTTTTTTAACCACTATTCAGTCACAAAACTAATCTTTTTAGGAGTAAAATTTAACAAAGTCTATTCTCATTTAATTATTTCGGTCTTGAGAACAATACAGACTTTTTGTCGTATCGTCTGCAAGGAGACTCGAAGGTCTTTTACCGCACCTCCTTATTGTGTCACACGACGGCAAAAACAGAAGTAGATGGATACGAAACGGAATAAACGAGACAGGCAGCAAAAAAAAACTTGGTCATCAGGGAGGACAAGCAAATAAAGTATTTGCAAAACATGAGGCATGTACGTTTATGTATGCATGTATTTGCGAGTGTGTTTTTTGCGGTGCGCACTGCATGCGCTCACGCACACCAGGAAAATTCCTGCGTTCGTAGTTGTCACAGAGCGACCTATGTTTGGGCGCATCGGAATAGTAGTTGGCCCGATTATCGGAGCATAAAACTCAACGGATCACGAGCGTTTCATATCTAGCAGCTATCGCAGTGTTGTATACGCACGAATTCGATAGTTGACTGGGCTCGAATCAAACGACGAAACTAAAGGCGCCAAAAGGATTAACTGAGACGTTAACTCTTGTGATGAGTATACACGCTGTACTCGATTCTAAGTACCCACTACTTCGATCGCGCATCATAAGTTTTACCTTTTGGCGTTCGCTGTGACCCGCAGAGAACGTTTAATACTCCGAAAGTTTTTCATTGCACGCGCGTAATATAGTTGGCATGGTTGGCGCGGAAGAGCGAGAGACAAAAAAAGGTTGGCGTGTGCAGTGTGCACAGAGTGCAACGAGCAGCGCGCGGAGGACCTTGCTGCGCTCGTACGTAGAAGGACTTGCTCGTGCGGCAGTGGCAGCGACTCGGCGGCAATACGAGTAGCTCTTCTCGCAGACGTTTTTATATTCCATTGGACTCACGCGATCTTTAATGCCACGCGCTAGTGGCGCTACTCGCGACTGCACTATACACGCTGCTGCTGCTGCTGCTGCTGCTGCTGCTGCTACTGCACACGGTAAAACGAAGAAAAATACGAGCGGAGCGTGCTTCATCCAGCGCCGCACATATACCAGTGCCACTGCAGCTAGCGGCGCACTGCACATATACAAAATTCCGGCGCGCACTAAGACGTATATATACGCTCTCGACTGTTCCGACACTTATATACGTATACCGCATACAGAACTATATACGGAGTATAGCTGGAAGGCTGCTACGGTTTGGCACCTCCTCTCTTTCTCTCTCTCTCTCTCTCGCACACACCGAGATTTCTTTCTCGTGCGCTACACCGGTACGTGTGTGTATATATATAAGAGTAGAGAGCAGCACACTGCTTCAGGACAATTTCTATCCTCGAGACACACGCGCTCGTGCGGATTTAAAGCCGTTAGCGCGCGAAGAGGGGACCATTTTAAATTGCTCATTGCTCCTTCTCTCTCCCTCTGATATGATCCTTTAACGCGTTCGTGCGTTATACTTTCCGCAGCTTAGATATAGAGCGAGTGAGAGAAAGAGAGAAATTCCTGAGGTATTAAAGTAAGAGGGATGATGAGGGCATGAGGGTCAAATAGGAGGAAAAAAAATAAACGATGGATGTGCCCCTCCGACGACGGCAGCCGTATAAAAAGAAACAAATGAAAAAGAAAGAGCGCGACACTTTCGTCGGCTTGTATATATCTTATAAGCAACTACACATGATACACGTATATGCTGACGTCTGTGTGTACTTTAGCTTTAGTCACATGTGTGCTCATACGTATACCTGCTACTGCTGCTGCGATGATGACGTGAATGAACTTTTATGCCTTATGTGTTCGCGTGAAGAACCTGAAGTATGTGCGGCTTCCGTGTAGAATACGCTATTATAATGTACATCCACGACTCCGTTTTTTTTTCTTCTACTCCAGAGAAAGAGAGAGGGCCATCGCACATTTTTTTCTTATGTCATGGTTTGATTTATCGTTCTGTTTGATACTTATACGTGGTGTAAAATTCGAAAGAGGATTTATATCGATTGTTTGAGGCAAAAATGGACGCAGCAAAGTGCTTCGGGATTTATCACGCATCTTTTTTTTCGAAACTGGGCGAAAAACTATTTTAAAAAAAAACTGTCCGTAAGCGGCTTTTAAATGAAAATTCAATTGAGGAGCTTCGAGGTTCAGAGAGTCAGTGTAGAAAAACCCAGAAATCAAAACAATCGCGGGCTGTTAATTTTGAACGTTGAGTAAGCTATCCGTTATCGATTTTCACATTATTAAATATTACCGGCGGCGCTATACATAGGAAAAACAACATCAAGGAGAATACTCGACATTTATGAAAAAATTATTGGGTATAAAAAAAATTTACAGCCCTCTCGAGAAACAGACCGTGATTGCTATATTTTATGACGGCTTCCTGCTATAAACATTGATTTACAATATTGAGCACACAATCTTACGAAAAAAGTAACAAGGTGTAATCGAGCCCGAGAAAGATGACGAAATTTACAGCTCGTATAAGTGCGCACTGTCGATTTCTATCGATACTCGTACGCTTACAAGCTGAAGTAGCGATGCAGAAGAGGATGTTGATCCTAATTCATTTTTGGAAATTAGAAACTTTTGCGTCAAACTGGTCTTCACTTTGAAACAATCGATTAGGATCGAGTAACTTTTTGTCATCGGTGCAACGCGTACTTGTATCGAAGAAATCATGGGACAGGTTTGACGAAAAGTTTATTGCACTCCGCGTTGTATGTCGATAAAATCGTTGCTTTTTTTGTTTCTGCTCTACTCCTCCGACGCGTATTGACAATTACAAGTTTGTGTTCTCTATAAGGAAACTGAGCTCAATCGTACGTGTATCGGCGCGCTTATACCCACGACTTTGATGTAATATCATTATTACATTGCGAGCATTTGTTATTCGCAGGTTATCGTCGTTGTTATTGCTGGTTAGACGATTATTATTATTATTATTATTATTAATTATTTCAGTGAGATAGGCTCTAGGGCGTTTGAGTTTGTCATTGGCAGGTAGAAAGTTTTGTACACCTGCAGTGCAAAGGCAAACGGGCGTGCGCCAACCCACGCGCTAAGCTGTAACGTAATTATTCTCATTACCTTACGGCTCGAGAGACTCGCGAGAGCGAGAGAGGTATGGTATGACTATTATGTGCCTGCGCGTACACAAGAGAAGCGGCAGCAGCATCGCCATCAGCAGCGCATCGCATTAATTAACGAAGAGATGGGTTTGATGTGCAACATTCTTAGCACGATCACACGATGATAGGTTCAATGGATTATGTACTGATTTTAGTAAAGCGTCCGCTGATTAATTGTATTGTTGCAAACATTAAGGGCTTCCTTGCTTGCTCTCCTCGTCGCGCGATCTCATCGATTAATCTAAATTACTGACTCATTTTGTGCAAACAGCTGAGCATTCTGCCAAGAGCTCGCGAAGAAAAGTCTCTCGCCTGCGTTTCATAATGGTATGCACGTGAGCTTGAATCTTGCTCACTTACTTTCGACAAACGATCACCTTATGTATGCACTAGTACGTGTGTATGCGTGCGTATGCAGTTTAATGACTTGGCATTATATATGGTGTACAGTGTGGCGCGCGCAATATACGCGATCACCTTCGACACACAAGGATTTCGAACTATAAATTATATTTTAATTCTATCTAATGCGAGTAGCATATTGTTGGCCGGCCATATCTTGATAGCGTAACAATGAACTCGAGCCAATGGTGTGCGCGGCTCGAGCGAGTAAGCGCACTTGAAATCGCCGCCGACGTTAAGCATTATGCTCTCGTATGCTCGTACACGTACGTACGTACATACATACATAGCTGGGACGCAGGTACAGGTGCTTACGTATAGCCGAGCGCGTGTTTTTTATCACCGCGAGTATCTCAACGCCATTAACAATTACAATCACACTGAATTACACACATCCATGCGCGATGTACTTACACGTACTGTAACTTCCACATTTATGACCCTCGAAATTGTTTTAAATTCGATCGCTCAATGATGATCGTTTCGGCGTTGGTGAGTCGAGCGAGAAATAAGCTTTCACAATCGTATATTACATATCAGCGGCGGCGGCGGCGCACTTTACTGCACATATAGGCTCGCGCGTTATAGATAAGCACGCGCGCAAGTGTGTGTATGTGCGCTGCAGCATATAATGTGCAGCGACGAGCGGCATAGACAATTAAAGAATTTGTTAGTGCGCTCGAAGGAGTTAAAGCGTAACGAGCTGTAAATCATGTCCCCGCTTGCGCACGCGTAACTCCGCGTATACAGCTGCGCTCGCATCTCCCTTTCTCGAGGCGAGAAAAAGTCTTTTGACGAGCTATATATTAGCGCAACTTTTACATTAGAAACGTCGTATAACCTTATCACCGAAGGGGAAAATATCGAAGTTAACGAACAAAATATAATGGCGCAAGAGCTATATATACAGAACAACGAACGAACGACTACGACGACGCGCGAGGGGGTGCAAAAACAAAGTCGACGCTTCTTTCCTTCTCTCGCGGCACGCTTCGCTACACGTGTAAATGCTCTCCTACGTATAATATACGGTTATTAGCATTTAATAAACACATAGCGCATTATGTATATATTTTATATGTATATGCCGTATACGTTGGAGAATGTATAATAGCAGCGGCACAGGCGCAGGAGAGTAGCGCTCGCAGCAGCTCGCCGGAAACATCAACCTGGTACGGTACGCGGGGCGCGCGCGGACGCGCAAAATTGATTTTACGCTCGTCTGCGTCTCTGTTTGTGAGCGTATGTACATTAGGCGAGCTCGCGCGCGCGCGTGCAGGAATTTATCGTCACACCGTTGGAGCTACTATAATATAGCTTTATACATATTATATATATATAGAGAGGCCGCGCGCGATATAGGATAATAATGTTCTAGCTGCTTTCTCGGCATTTTGTGTGCATACGCGCACATTTTGTAGTCCCCTCTCGAAACTGCTCTACATCTTTCACTTTCCCGATTGCTTCAACAACTATATAACCATCCTCGTCGTCGTGAGTCGTCGTCGTCATCGTCGACCTGTATCGAGAGTCGAGCTACAGGAAAAACTCGTCGTCTTTCTGCCTGGGCGTGTGTGCGATAATACGACAAGCCGAGGGGAAGAAGCCCCTAACACTGTGCGAGGCACTAAATTTCAGTATGCTTTACTGGCTCGCTATCCGATGGCCAGTGGCCGTGCTGCCGTTGATGCGTTGCTGCTGTTGTTGTTGCGAAAATCTGTGTGACGTTGCTGAAGCAGATCACTCGCTGTGCGTTACAACGAGCGATCCTGATTATTCGCGGCTGTGCCCTTCAGCGTGTATTTTGCTCGAGGCCTGACAGCTATATACTCTCCATTCAAACTCGCACGGAAGTACACGGCACAATTTTTTTTTGTCTATTATCCTTCATCGATAGATATCGTAAAGCGGAATCGGACGAAAAACAAGGTTTTTCGCAAACAAGTACGAGGGCTACCGTGTAAATTAACAATGCATGATTTATTGCTACTTCTGTAATTGAAAAAATGGCAGCTTCGAGTCCGAGCCTTGAAGACAGCTAGCAGAAATCAGAAATCAGAAATCATGAGCAAAAACAAAGCTCCGGGCCGATATAATAAAAATAAAATCAATGTTGTAAGCTTGGATATATGCAGCAGGGAGCTTTATATGTAGGCAAAAATTTATAGCTCTGCTCGATGACAGAGAAAATCCTATTGCCATCGATCATCTTTGATTTCGACTGTTTTTCGTCGCGAACGTGCATCATTCGTAGCGGCTGCTGCTGCTGCGCACAAGAATCGATTACAATTCGCCGTATTATTTCAACAACGTCCCCCCACGGGCGCGGGCGCCGCATGCAGAGTATAGGTTTCACCGTTCAATACTTTTCACAGCTCCGCAGAGCTCCGCTGCATCTGGAAATTATATAGCTCGCATACGAATGTACCTACGCGCGTCGAGCGTCGAGCGCGAATTCGATCGATGCTGCAACTTTACCTCCGTAGGTATACATGGCTATATAGTATGCACTCTCGTCGAGGCTCTCGGGCGCACGCGCGCTCTAAACGGCACGAGCTGCACACAGAGACCCAGACTGCGAACTGTGCGCGCAAACGGCGACACCGAGTCGCACGTGGAAAGCAGCAGCAGCAGCAACAACAACGGCTCTATGCAGATAATAAATGATCTATACGTTCGAGCATAGATGGAATTGCCAGTCGCACGACTAGAGCGAGCGAGCAAGCGAGACGGAGATTAGGAGCCGAAAAAAAAAAAAACAGAAACGAGACCGGCGGCAAGGGGCTGTGCTATACATGCAGCACTCGAGTTGTACACGGCTCAGCCTGGCACGGCAGACACTAGCTCTCCGCTGCAGAGAGCCTATATTATAGGTGCAGGTGGGAGATGAATTATAAAGAGGCCGCCGAGCAGTGAGAGGTTTTGCAGTGCAGTGCCTTTGCTGCGCGCCGATGCAGCCTGGTACAACACAACGTGCTCTCACTTCCGTGATTTTCTTTTATTTTCTAACTTATGTACATTAAAAGCCGAGCCGTATAATAATGTAACAACAACAATCGGCCGTCGAGTGTTGTGTATCGCGGGCGCGTTACTGTGTACACGCGCGTCCACTAACAATCTTATCTCGTTCGACGGGATTACATCAGTGCTCTTTTTTTTGCGCGTGGGACCAGTAGTGCATCGGTCGTCGTGTACTTTTCGTCAGAATTTTCAAGGCGTTTTCAATTTTTTTAGGCGCCGCACTGCCTAATAACTCGAGGCGTTTATGAAAAAGTATTCCATTCAGTTTAACAACGAAGACTACTACTACGAGCTAGCGGCTGCTAGAGCCGCACGTGCTGTGCCTACAGCACCTGCCAGCCCCGCGGTGATTGATCAGTAGTGCATTAGTTTTCATCCAGCAGTGAATCTAGTTACGAGAGCGAGCTAGCAGCTAGCTAGCAGGAGGGTGTGAAATAAAAACAGCACGAGGAGCGCGCCGCCGCCACCGGTGCACTTTTAAACCGATTAGCTTCATGAACGATAAAACAATGTAATACTCGGTAAATGGCAATCTGCGAGCAGCGGCGAATCCCGTGGATCGTGAATTAACGATTACAGCTGCTAAATTGATGAGTGTCGAGAGTATAGCAGCAGAGATGCAGCAAAAAATAGAGTCGAGGAGAATCGAGCATCGCGTCCGAATAGAACGACTCCAACGTCGATAATTGCGAAAAGTAGCAGACAAAAAGTCGGCGCGCAGTATATAGCGAGTACAACTTGGCCGTGAACCAGAATCAACGGAGCGGACGAAAACTAGCCGACGATCGCAGATTGGAATTTCGCCTGTGTGTACAGCAACGATAAGATGTCCTACAGTCTGTCGCAGCAGCCGGCCTGCAACGAGCCGTACATCGGGCCGAGCCTGGCCCAGTCCTGCCCGGGCTCGCAGTTCCTCGTGTTCATGACGCTGCTCGACATGTTCGTGCGCTCGAAGCGCCAAGTGTCGCGGCTCTGCGAGCGCGTCAGACCGACCGAATCGGCCGACTATTTTTACGACTTCATCGTCGTGGGCGGTGAGTATTTTCCCAAATTTTACCGAGCGAGCTGCAGTTCTGTATACAGCGCCAAGTATAGGGGGCTTAAACGCGTTGTTATTATATGGGCCGTGGTGCTCGGTGCAGTAAACCGCGTGCACACACGCATCCTATATCACGGGCGTTTATGACCTGTAAACATAAATATGCGCACATGCAGAGTTGCGGAATTCGCGCCCTTCATTTCTCACAGCGGCGGCGTGACTTCGATAATATCGAAAGTATATGAGCTGTGCTGCTGCTGCGCCGCGCACCACTCAGCAATGTGCACCGAGCGCATTGCGAATTGCAGTACTACGTTCCCATGCAGCGATACACAAGCGCGCGCCGGTGCACGTTTTTCTCAATGTTGTTGTTGTTGTTGTTGTTGTCAGTTGTCGGTTGTTGTCGGTTGTGGTTGCCTCTGTGTTGTTGGGTTAGTACAATAATTCCGCGTTTTCTTTATAGCGCGAGAGCAAAGTTCGATAAGAATTGGCATTTATACGAGCGCTTGCGCAAATATCTTCAACGAATATTATGTTCACTCATATTCAGGCCACGTCACATTATTCGGGTGAACGTTTGTATAGAGCTGCGGTCAATGCGAGCGATGCGTGACACTACGCGTATAATATTTGTTTTCTGTCCTTTCACCGTGTCACAATGACTCCTCTTACAGTCCGTCTTTCTCTTTCTCAGTCCCGCATACTAATACTAAATTCAACAACAGCAAATGTTATGCACCCGTGTGAAGATGTCCCGTCAATTTATACACTGCAGTACATCGATTCGCTCGCTTTCATGTAAGGTGATGTTTAAAGCTTTGATTTTCAAATGAATTTTTTTGCCTATTATATAAAAATTCCGAAGTCCATACAATTTCATGAGCCTCGTAGTGCGCGTATAAGTATAAACATCTTATTGACAAAGTCGGTATATTTTAAGCTTGGCTGAACAGTGCAATATATATTTCAGGAAATATAATTGTTTTACAATAATTGTAATATAAAAGTATAACACGTGGCAAATCATATGTAGAGGTCCATTTTCTTTCGATATCGATTTCGAAGCAATTCATTACTTCAAAAATCTAAAAAAACCTTAGAAAAAGCTTCGCATTAGCTAAAATTTGTGAATACGGACTTCATAAAAACATTATTGAAAATTTTTAAATTTATTGATGACGACCTCATTTGAAATATCAATATTTTTTCTCTTTTTTCTAGTATAAAAATACATGATCTAAAATTTTCTCAAATATTTTTTAGGATTGTACTTCAATTTTTAAAGACAAAAACCCCATACACTGAACAAACCACTTTTACAGTGGATATAGCTATAAAAATTTGAGAATGTTCGAAGTTCGAAATGGGTTTTAATTAATTCAAAAAATTTTCCGTTTGTTGCTTTCGCTTAATCTCGTTCATTTTCAAGTTTGGAAATCGCAAAGATTAAGAAGCTTAAGGGCGTTTTATCAAAATCGGAAAGATAATTAAATTTTAAGTTGAAACTACTAACTGCTGAAAATACAGTGTCCTAAAAAGGTAGAGAAAAATTATCTTCAAGGATATAAAAAGTTAAGTATATGTTAATTCTACTTCAAACCTGCACCACTGGATGGAAAATACTTCAAGTTGTAAATTCGCAAGAAGCAAAGTAGAAATATTTCTATAAGTCGAAGCGACTCCATTCCCAGTTTTAAATTTCTGTACCCAAATAGACGTTACAAACTGATTAACGTATAACTCTCGTTGGTTTTACGACTCTAATCATTGATGATTTGTAAAAGTTAGTAAGACGCCTGTAGCTCAAATAGTTTACTCTGAATGTTACTACACAAAAGAAGTAGAACTTTATAATAAACATTTTGGAATTTTAGTAAATTCAATATAAATATAAAGGGAAAAAAGTCCTTTCTAAAATTTTAATTAATTTTTGTTCGATTTTAAGCCCTCTTTGAGCCCTTAATTCAGTTAAAGGCGTTGTGACGTTATAACTCGAAAAGTAAGCACTTTACAACAAAAAGAATGTTTAAAAATAATAAAAATAAATCAATGGACACTCCAATATATGGTGTATTATTTCAAAAGCGTGATATGACATGTCTTGTTATTGTAGCTATTAGAAAACTTTAAAAAAATGAAAACTAAGACGGTAGAACCTTTCATTTCAACGAATTTAACCTTCCGCAACTATAAAATTTCCATCAAAAAAGACCACATTGATTTGCCAGCCGGATAAACACACAAAATGTCCCCTCCGTGACCTGTCCTGAACTCAGAATCGATTGTTTTCACTCATTAAAAACATTTTTACAAATATCCAGCAATATTGTGGTACATTGGCCTTATTCTATATATCCTAAAGAAAGTTTTTTTTCATCACTCGTCATCTTAAATAATTTCAAAACAATTATACATAAGTAACAAAAGTGTCCTTAAATTATGTGAAATTTTACATCATTACAAATATAGTGCCAGTAAACGTGCCAGTAAGACAGTAATTTTGACCTCTCTAACTATACGAGAGTCATCTTTCAGAACTAAGGTACTCGATTTTTACCCGTAGAATATTCAAGTCCTAATTGCAGCTTCGCTATAACAATAGTTGCATACGAAAATCGTAATAGTAAAATAAAGTGTCCCGTCCGCGATCGACGAGTTTTCGAGCTAGCAATTTTTGTTTTTGACTCTGGTGGCATAAAAACGTTCGTTTTTACAAACAATTTTTGTGCGTGATCGAAAAAAAAATTTTCAACTTTGTTGTCGTCGTGAATTTTGATAAAAGTGCGATTTGTCTCCTCCGTGAGTGTCCCCTCCGTGACAAATTTTCATGTTTGCAATAAGAAAATAAACGGATTAGATGATGGCCGGTAAAAAGTAAATATTCCATGAAAAAACAAAGAATCAAGTATCAGAAACTACGGGGGTCCAAAAAAATTAAACTCAAAATAGAAGAAAATAAGTTTTTCAATTTTTCCAATATTGCCCATTTTACCCACTCCAAATATCACACTTTTCAAATAATGCACCATACATATATACATGCATATATATATTTGCATGCGTATACATTGTATAAAAAGAGAGAGAGAGAGAGAGAGATGCAATTAATTATTAAGCGGCAAAGCAACGTTTTCTCATCGATGATCATCCCTTGTGGATTATAACACGAGGTCGGGCGTTGGGCAGCAACAGCTTTGCTTTCGAAATTTATTCCTTCGGCCGTGTACAGTGCAGTGCAGTGCGCGCGCGAGTTCGCCAGCAGTATACAGCCATGCAGCTCGGGCGGCCGCGCGTCAATTTAAATTAAGCGATTTATCAGGGAGAGCGCGCGCGCGTGACGTGGCCTGCAGCCGGGCGCCCCGTGCTATCATGCATCATGAAAGGACAATGAAGTACCGGTTATGCGCGCGCGTATATCTTTGCAACTCGCGCAAACGCATTCAAAAGCTGCATCGAGAGCGAGAGAGAGAGAGAGAGAGAGAGAGCACAGCACTGCAATGATCATTTTATTCTCGCGCGCGCGATGAAAAGGAAAAATTGTCGCTCGACTGGGATACACATTGAAAGTGCGCCGGGACGAGTTCCGTATGGGCAATTTCAGCTTTAAGCGCGAATATGTAAAAAAGTATTTTTCGCGGGTTAAACTCCGTACAGAGGGAGAGAGAAAAAAGTGGACTGACACCAACATATACACATATATTACTCTATTATCCTATTAGCCATTTATTACTGGCCGCTGCTGCTGCTGCTTTGTTTCGCATGCAAATTCACTTGATGCCGTTGCTGTAGTGGTAGTGGTAGTTGTAGTAGTAGTAGTAGTAGTACTAGCTTCTGCACTCGGACAAACCATAGGGAGTGGAGGCGGTGGCTGCGAGGGATTTCGCGGCATATAATTGACGTCTTTTGCTCTCTGCTTGTTCGCCAGCTCTGTCCCGCGCACACACAGTGCACCGCTGCCACTGCTGCTGCACAGCCAGAAACGAAGCGAGAGGGTGCGAGGTGGGAGAGAATTTATCGAATTTTCCGGCAATTATTTCGCAGACGTGGCCATCGAAACATCGCTCGCTCGAGCCTGCTGCTAGCTATATGGTATATATGTACGTGTGCACGGTCAAAGGCTACATTGCTCTCCGGACTCTCGAAATATATATTGCACATCGACGAATGCGTATACGTATATGTGTGAGTGTGTGCGTCGCACATACGTACATGCACGCGCGGACGGGAGGTGAAAACGCCACTGCCGCTACTGCTACACATACATGCACACTCGTATAATATGTACAAATAGCGTGAGCGTAGCGCATGTATCGTCGGATTCAGCGAACCGATAGAAATCGAGCTTTTGGCTTTTCTACCTTCGCGTATAGATATATATACGTACACATACGTACGTGTGTGAGTTTATAAATATACAGTGCCAATTGATTAGAAAAAGGCGGATCTCAGCTGGCTAGCTCCGAGGTGCAAATGTGTTGGTGCCCGACTACACGGCAAGTGCCCTCCCGACGAAGAAAGGTCGAGTAGCACGCGCGTGTGTGCTCATATAATAGCTCCGCTAACGTTAAAAACTAATTGGAACGAATTGCACGAACTCGCGCGCTGTTTGTCGCTACATGCTTTTTCGACCATTACATTATCCGTCGAAATTGTAAATCCATTCGCGTAACGAAAGCAAACGTCCGTTCCATTTCGACACCCGCTGCTGCTGCTGTTTCGACTGTAACTGCTGCCGCTGCTGCACATCTCTGCGAGTGGCGCGCGTGATTTTTGCAGTTACGTTTTTACCTCCGTCCGTTCGTCAACTTGAGCTTACCCATGCCTGCCTGCCTGCCTGGCGTTCGCGCGTTAAGCTCGACTATCTATCCATCTATCTCTCAAACTTGTGTGCCGCGAGTACAAATGTGCGCGCGCCCTCACCTGAAACAGAAAAAGCGTCCAAGTTTGTAATTATGCGCAAGAAAAATAAAAGCTTTTCGCTGCAGTGTCGCGAGCGTCGAATAATTGATACTACAAATTTAATTTGCTATATTTGACTAAGAGAGCGGCAAGTTAGATCTCGCCGCGCGCTTTCAATCTGGACGCGTAGGAAAATTTGTCAAGCGCAGATTAAAATCACGTCATAGCTAATGAATGGACGCGCGTGCGTTGCTGCTCGAGCGCTGTACGCGCTACGCCGTCTCGTTTTGCTATGGCGTGCACGGATCTGCAAATTCCCAATCACCAATGGAGCAAATCGGTGCGGAGAGCGCGTACAGCAGCGTAGTTTAGTACGGTATAGCTCAGGGAGTGGGGTCGGGAGCGAATCGTGGTGGCATTACAACGGATAAAGCGAGGAAAGAAAGTCATTAGCCGAATGGCGCACGGCGCGCACTCACTCGCCTCGCTCGCTCGCTCCTACACTCGAGTAAATTAAGTACTTAAACGAGGCTATTGCGCAACATCGTGCTCGAGACTCGCAGGCAACAGCCGCACACACTGCAGCCGTGCACAGTCCAGAGAGCTTCGCATATAATGCTTTCTAATCGCTCTTTTAGAAATCATTCCATTACAGAAGCTACTCTCCGGCTGCGCTATATATACAAGAGAGGTACACATAATACGTTGCACTCCTCCGCAGCTCCGCGCGCCACAGTGAATGCCATTCAAAGGCGCGAATCATCGTAACTTCCGTCGCTCGCTCGAGCTCGGCACGCATTATGAGTACTCGCTACACTGTATAATACACGCGGCTACGTAACTTTCGCGATAAATCTTACCCGACTTAACACTGCGGAGAGCCACGGGAAAACTAAAAGTGTAACAGGCCGCGATTGACACTGAATAGCTAGGGAAAATGCTGTTGTAATTTTTTGACCTTATCGTTTTTATATACAAACGGTAAAGTCGTAAAGTTACGCGATGCTTGTGGAATTATATTTACAGACTCTCAAATCCTCGAACACGTTATTTTATGAATCACCGAGCACGATAGTGTACAGGTGATAAATATGCATGTCAACGCAAATACTATCGAAAACTATTAGAGACAATCTTCAACGATCTCTGATCGAGTTTGAAGTGATAGGATAAGTGACATTGGCTAGCTGGACCGTATAAAAATGGTGAACATTTTTATGCCCTCGATGTTACGCGCGCGCCGGAGCACTATGTAAACACATCGCATAGACAGACGCGAGAGTATAACACATGCACGTATACACGCACATAACAGGTACGCGCGCCGTGTGCGACCATATCCATCTATCTATCTGGCTATATATGTGCGTATGGCATATCTGTGTAGCGGCGCGCAAACTGAGTTCGAAATTCACTTTGCCTGCACTAGATACAGCCGACAATTTTCACTCCTAACCAAAGTGGCAAGCCTAGGTTGACAAACTTTTTGCAATCTAAAACGCGAAGGCACTCGATATTGAAATTCGTTTCTTTTTTTAGTATTCTATAGCCAGAAACGCTATGTAGCAGCAGAAGCAGTACCGGGACATCGGTGTTTGAAATTTCAACTTTTGATTAAAAGAGTCACTCGCTTTTTTTGCCCGCGTAGGCTTTTAAAAAAAAAAGAGAGAGAAATAAAATGAATGATATCGCAATTGCAGCAAACAGGCCAAAGTAGTATGGCTGCTCGACTAGATATCTGTATCATCGAGCACGCCGCTATTATTATATTGTGTGAAATTTCATCTCTTAACAAAACAATGCATTTACCCTCGAATATCATGGTCTTCGAGCAGTATATTATTTATTGTAATTTTGCGCGAAGCGCGCTAGTTGCGAAGAAAGGAGACATCTGTTGGTTTAACAATGCTAAATATTTATCGGTGAAACTGATATGCATTCGTTTATGTATTTCGTGTGACGGGTTTTGTTTACTTTTCGGCTATGTTATCAAGCTGGCCAGTTTTCGGGAAATTTCGAAAAATTCAAGTACAACATCAGAAAGTTAAGAAAACACATCGAAAACCCATATAACGAATTTTTTTTAGGTGCATTTAGGAGCTTTCTTGTGAGGTTAAAAATTAAGCCATTCGCTTTATAAACCAGCAAGCGCTTTGATAAAAGAGTTGACATGAAATCTCATATGTGTCGCATATTTAACATGATCAATTTGTGGACCAGTTGAAAAGTGAAATTTGAAAATAAAACAAAACTTATCGCGAACGCCTATAGTTTATGATCGTCTAACCTTTCAGACCGATAAATTTTCTACTAAGGATTTGACAAGGATCCAAGTACATTTAATCGTACGTTTCATACTGTTTTTTCATATTAACCACAATCGTATTCAAGTTAATAATGTTCTGTCATGTGATGAAGTGTACAAGTATGATATGGTTCTAAAGCCGACAAAGAAGTCAATTTTCTAGCTTATATTTTCAACAATCATTTCCTAAAATTTGGTACGAAAATTCGAATTCAAAAGTGAACCTGAAGTTTCCTTCGTCGAACTTTGACAAAAAGTTCGACGAAGGAAACATCAGGTTCATATTCAAAGTCAGTCAAAATCAAAAAGCTCGACTTCAGTTAAAACCATTAAACGCGTTTTTTCCTAAAACCGTACTTTATTTATCGCCCTACCATGTTCAAACATTTCGGGAAGGGAGTGTCATTTTTGTGGCTTTAAATGAGAACCTCCTCTCAAACGAAAATTTGAAGGAAGAAACACTAAAAATATTTTATGAAAAAGAGATAGCACCCTTTCGTCTATTGATTTCTGGGTCATGTACGAGCTTGCAAATTCCTAAACCTTAGCGAGTGCATAATGCAGTTGGCATAATCTTATGTTTATGTACCGCGAGCAAATGCATTACATATAAAGTTTCACAAAAGTACAAAGTAGTCGTAGCTGGAAAGACATAGTAGGGTCGCAGCACATAATGCCATTGAATCTTTGTCCCTTTAATTACCGTTTCGCGTAGGAGAAAACCTGGTTGGACGACTAATTAACGCAACTTCTCGTATACGGCCACCCACTCCCTTACTCGCAGCCTCCCTCTCGCTTTTTTTCTCTCTTTATATTTACCCACATACACGCACATACACACACATGTATAATTTCTTTCATTTTTCTTGGTTCTTTTTCGTCGCTCTCGTCTCTCTCTTTCTCTCTCTCTTTTTCTCGTTATACCTGCGCTAGGGTAGAGGTGTACGCTGTACATGCACAAGCGCACATAGACATAGACACGCATATTACCGGCGCGCGCTCCTCGTCGAGCAGTCTCAGCTCGAGCGAATTTAACCTACCTTAACGTTTCAACCCGCTTTTCTCGTGTTCAAATATACTCATGTGATTTTAAGGCGTCAACCCGTGGCGTACATATATACCCAACAGCGCCCAACGTTATATACTTTACTTGTGCGTGTTAATCGTGATTCGCGCAAGCGTATAGTGTGTGCATATATATCTGTAGGTGCGCACACGCATACACTGACATACGCGAACAAAGCTGCCACTGCCAGCTCTCTCACACACACACACACACACACACACACACACACACACACACACACACACACACACACACACACCCACACAGTTACGTTTATATAGCTCACATACACATATAGACATACAGTTAAAGTTGCGCGCCGACTGAGCGTAGAGCTCTCTAGCCATGTTGTATAGGTGGCCGAATTCACGCGCGTGCAACTGCGCGACGGCTCGTCAAGACTTATTTGTTAGACTCCCAGCTGCTGGCTCTATATACTATATAGCCGCTGCCACCTCCATCCGAGGCTCGCGCCGCTTCGTCAATCAGCGAAAATCTTCTCTTGACTTTCCCATAATTTATTTAGACCTTATCGCTAGCAGGCCGCGCGCGCGCGCGCTTCACAGTCGGACTTCGGAGTCCTCATTTAGCAATGATTCTCTCCCTCGTTTTTACCAAAGCCAAGAGAGAAAGAGAGAAAGAGAGAGAGAGAGAGAGAGAGAGAGAGTCGAGCTACAGACGCGTACTTTATGCATGTTTCGAGGTATTTACTCTGCTTTACCCAGACTTTGATCATTAGGAAATATTCAAGCTTGCTAGGCACGAGGGGGGTGGTGTGCTTGCTGCTGCTGCCGTCGCTGCGTACTTTTTTTTTATCGAAAAATAATCTATTTTTTGCGTGCGAACATGATCGTAAAGTAAGCGGTGTATCATTATTCAATGTCGTGAAATACGAGCCCGAATATGCGCCTAGGCTACGTCGGCAAGAGAGCATTTAATCAAAAACGTAAGGCGATTGCAACTACTCATGGCTATTGAACTAATGACCTTAACAAGCATTATTTACCATTAGACGGAGCGCAAGATCGAAAACCGCCTCGGCGGTCGAAACTATTCCCTTTCCTCTTACTAAACTTCTGTTTTCGCTTCTGCGAGCTACCGCTAATGGCCCGGGCGTTTGTGCTGGCCGTACACACGATGCATGTACGTGTGCGCGTGTACACACATTCGCGCAAAGGCCAAAATAATATTGATAGATTTTCCAAAATATCCCGTATGCGATTCTAACGACGCAACACTGCCGCGCTTATTGCAGTCCAATTACAAGAACCGAATCGGGCGTCGGGAGGAAGCTCGGGAAGCGCAGCGTGTCGGGCAAAAACCTAATTACAAATTGCAGCTCGACGCGAGCAACTACACGACCCAACTAGCTGTGCAGCTTTAATATTTGAATTGATAGCGTTAATTGGTTTGGGGGCTGTGCTCGCAAACAAGTGCTATTTATAGAAAGATCAATCGATGCAAATTTATTACGTGTGTACATAGGTGGCTCAGCTGGCGCTGTAGTGGCGGCTCGTCTGAGCGAGATAGCCGATTGGAAAGTACTGCTCATAGAGGCGGGTCCGGATGAGCCGCCGGGCGCCGACGTGCCCAGTATGGTGGCCATGTTCCTGGGCAGCCAGATCGACTGGAAGTATCGCACGCAGAACGAGACCCACGCCTGCCTCGCCCAGGGCGGCTCCTGCAGCTGGCCGAGGGGCAAGAATCTCGGAGGTACGAGCGTGCACAACGGCATGATGTACATCAGGGGTCAGCCGCGAGACTACGACGACTGGGCCGCGCTGGGAAATCGCGGCTGGTCCTGGAAAGACGTAAGTCCGCTGCCAATGGCATATCCCCCCATATACGATATATAACGCGCTCGAGCGTTTAATTTTGCGAGCTGCTGCATTGTGAGCTAGAGCCGTGTGGCATGCGCGTGACAATTTTCCACTCGTAAAGGCACGCACAATTCACACATGTCGATCGATGCGCGCGCCTGCAGGTACTGCCGTATTTCATGTGCTCGGAAAACAATACCGAGCTGTCGCGGGTCGGCAAGCGGCATCACGCCAAGGGGGGGCCGCTGACGGTCGAGCGCTTCCCCTGGCAGCCGCCCATCACCGCCGACGTCCTCTACGCCGCGGCCGAGGCCGGCTATCCAATAAGCGAGGACCTCAACGGCGACCGCATCGTCGGCTTCACCGTCGCTCAGATGAATAATCGCCAAGGCGTGCGGGTGAGCAGCGCCGCGGCCTTTCTTCAGCCAGTGCGACAGAGGCGTAATCTTCACGTGCTCCTCAACGCGACCGCGACGAGGATCATCGTCGAGAATCAGCGCGCCGTCGGGGTGCAGTACTTTCAGAACGGAAAATTCCACGCGGCTAGAGTCACGAGGTAATAATCATAAGATTTATAATCCTGCACGTTGTGCGGGTAATTTTGCATTTTCGACTCTACTTTTTTTTCGTTGAAACTCAGAGAGATCGTGGTATCGGGCGGAGCTGTAAATTCGCCGCATCTACTGCTGCTGTCGGGCATCGGGCCGAAGGAGCATTTGCGAGCCATGAACGTCAGCGTCGTCAAGGATTTACCGGGTGTCGGTGAAAATCTTCAAAATCACGTATCTTATACTCTATCTTTTACGATAAACGAGCCAAACACGTACGATCTGAACTGGGCTGCGGCCACGGAATACATTGCCTTCCAAAGAGGACCGATGGCTTCGACTGGCATGTCTCAAATTACGGGGAAACTACCGTCCACCTACACGACTGCTGATCATCCGGATATACAGCTATATTTCGGCGGATATCAGGCTGCTTGCGCGACCACTGGTCAGGTCGGGGCTCTACTGGATAATGGCAGACGCCGCATCAGTATGTCTCCGACGCTTTTACAGCCTCGCAGCAGAGGTAGAGTCTTTTTTTTATTATTCGGATCGATTTCGATTCACGCGCCAATCCAGCGAGCGAGCACTAACGAATTTTATTATTTTTTCGACTCACAGGCACTCTGCGCTTGGCCAGTAACAATCCCTTTGTGTACCCGATAATAAGGCAAAACTATTTAACCAATCCGGTGGATATTGCTATATTAATTCAAGGAATTCAGATTGCCCTTTCTCTAGCTAATACATCCGTCATGACAAAATACAATATATCCTTAGCAAATGCTCCCATTCCCGCGTGCTCACGCTTTCCATTTTTGAGTTATAACTACTGGGTCTGTGCCATCATGCAAGATACAGGTCCAGAAAATCATCAAGCTGGCTCATGCAAAATGGGCCCACCCAACGATCCATGGTCTGTAGTGGATCCTGAGCTCAGAGTCTATGGAGTTAAAGGTCTGCGAGTCGCAGATACTTCGATCATGCCCAAAGTATTTATTTTTCTTAAAGGAATACAGCAGAAATGTTTTTGATCGACTCAACGATTGTTTTATTTAGGTAACATCAGGAAACACGGCTGCTCCCGCAATGATGATTGGCGAGAGGGCGGCTGCATTTATCAAAAAAGATTGGGGAGCAAAACCAACGTCATGGTACGATTATAAATACACTTTTACCGTTATTATGCTCAATAATTCATGTGAAATTCTTTGACAGTTTGTATGCCAATGCAGACCACTCATTGGATTTACTTCACTGGGGTTTAAAATATCTTGACAAGAATCAAAACATTTGGAGATAAAGCCGATAATTTCCGTTTCATGTTGACGATAAAAAGTGTGTCAAGAGCAAAACTACACTGCGAGTGAACTTTAATCTGTTTAAATAGTCAAAACGAGAAACTGATTGTGCGTCATTTTTAAACGTTGTTATTTGTTGCTTGTAATTGTTATTTCAAAAACTATTATCTAGTCTAGATTACTTTACAATCCTACTTTCATTGTTACGTGTGTCATTGTCATTTTTATTACCAATTAGCCAGGTAACTGATAAAAGGAAATAATGTATTTCATGTGTTCATTTATCAAAAAAGTTACCACGAGAACTTATTTACGAAAACATTCGTACGTACTTGTTTCCGGTTTAAGTTTTAGCGATAGCAATATGTTCGTTTAGTATTTTCCTCGAAGCTTTGTAAAAGCATAAAATATAAGAGCGCATACTTTTTGTTCTTGCGTGTTGCTGATGTGCATTATTTCATATGATGGTACATTGTACAAGTTTCAAATCGAAATACATTTTTATAGTTAAACTTAGTCAACATTGTTGTTTTAATTTTTATATTATAGGTAAATTTTAGCGAATATTCGTCGAAAGAATGTAGCGATCCATTTCTTAATGGACCAGAAGTCAATCAACGCTGTGAAAATTTATTATCACATTGCGCCTTGTACTTGACACTGATGAACACTATAGTACAGAACTATACGCGAGTAACTGGCTCAAATAAACGCATAACACCAGTGAAAAAAGTGCTAGATGTTTACGATTTTATTGTTGTCGGAGGTTCGTCTATTTGAATCTTTTAAGTAAATTAAAGATTCAAAATACAATTATTTAATCGAAATACAATTATAAAATCGATAAATACAATTATGTAATCGAAAAAACCTTATTTAGGTGGTAATGCCGGGGCAGTGGTGGCCGGAAGGTTGAGTGAAATAAGAAATCTAAAAATATTATTACTGGAAGCTGGACCCGACGAGCCGAATGCAGCCCAGATACCCAGTAATTATGCTCAATATTTAGGTGAGGAAAGTTTTCTTTAATTTTAGCAAATTCTCATTCGCTAAAAGCTTTATTCAATTCGAAATGATATCGTCATTACTTATGTAGGCAGCGAGCTAGACTGGAGATATAAAACAAGAAACGAAACGTATGCTTGCTTGCGGAATAAAGGTATCTGTTTGTGGCCTCGCGGGAAGAACCTCGGGGGAACGACTGTTCATCACGGTATGGCTTACCATCGGGGAAACTCAAAAGACTATGAAAAATGGGTGGCAATGGGATGCACTGGATGGTCTTGGGAAGAGGTAAGTTTTTTTTGAAAATGTACCATCTATAATGTGTTCCAATTATATAATCGTTGCAAGATGTTTTTTAAATAAAATGTGGAATAAGAAAAATGTATTATTTTAGGTGAAGCCTTATTTTTTAAAGTCTGAAGATAATCGTGAAATCAAACGAGTGGGAAAACAACACCATAGTACCGGTGGGCCATTACCAGTCGAAAGGTGCGCAAAAATTATGTACTAAAATTAAACTTATCTTGTCTCGATTTGCTGCTGCACAGATCATCTTTTCAGATTTCCTTGGCAACCTCAATTCGCGAGGGACATCTTAGAAGCTGGCAAAGAAATAGGCTATGGAGTAACTGAAGATATGGTAGGCGATAAAATAACTGGATTTACAATAGCGCAAACAATAACTGATCACGGCGTGCGCATCAGCAGCGCCAGATCGTATCTCAGCCCAAATAGAAATAAAAATAACTTACACATTGCTTTAAATGCCTTAGCCACAAAAATAATATTCCAAGATAAAAAGGCCGTGGGCGTTCAGTTTATTCAGGTAAAACACTTTTGAATTTTATATTGAATAAGCTGGTTGTAATAAAAAAAGCAACTGAATTGGCACTTGACTTATTTTGATGGTTTTACCAAAAATCTTCGTTAGCATAAAGACGAGTATTTTTACATTCATATTTATGAAAGAAAAATAAATCAAGTATATCTCTGCTTCTTTAGCAAAGATAGTTTTTTCGCAAAACTTTAGCAAACAAGTAAAATTTTTTGAATCGCGTACTTACGCAAAACTAAACAAGAATTTTTTTTAGAACGACATAATACAGGAGGTTCAATTTAGACGAGAGATCATAATTTCTGGTGGCACTGTAAATTCACCGCAACTTTTATTATTATCGGGAATTGGATCGAAAACTGACCTCAAAAAGCTCGATATTCCAGTCGTTCATGATCTTCCTGGAGTTGGAAGGAATTTGCACAATCACGTGTCTTATGGTTTAGATTTTACAATTCAATACCCGAACAGTTCGGGCAATAGTTTCTCCCCGACAGATCAATATCTGGCCAATCAAACTGGACCGCTATCTTCTACTGGTCTGGCACAAGTGACAGGAATATTGGCGTCTGAATACACCAGTCCAGATGATCCGGATATACAAATGTTTTTTGCTGGCTTTGAAGCTAATTGTGGGTTAAACGACTCATCTTCCATGCGACACGTGCAATTCATTCCAGTGAATTTGCATACCGAAAGCCGAGGTAAATATCTACTCATAAGCGCTTTTGCGTTATCGAGTGCGAGGAAGTTTGATAAATAAGTATATTTCGAGAAAGTGCATTATGCGAGCGCTGCATGATAAATTGGTAGGACTTAAGATAGCTACACGCGATATGTGCGCGGGGCATTAAAGATTATTGAGTTGATTGCTTGAAATTCTTAATCCAGGTGAAATATCTTTATTGAGTAAGGATCCTCTGGAACATCCTTTCATACACAGTAATGATTTGGAAAATCTACGAGACGTGAAAGTTCTAATCTCCGGAATCCGTATAGCTCTTTCTCTGGCTGATTCTCCAACGATGAAGAAACTTGGCTTAACTCTGACGAGCTCCCCCCTAGCCGAATGCGCCGATTTTCCATTTAAGAGCGATGAATATTGGACCTGCGCAATTCGTCAAGAAACTCGGACGGAAAACCATCAAGCTGGATCGTGCAAGATGGGACCCGCTACGGACGAAATGTCAGTCGTTGATCCGCGACTTCGCGTTCACGGTATCGAGCGCGTCAGAGTCGTCGATGCTTCAGTTATGCCGAGGGTATTTATGTTAACTTGATGCAGGACGTGCCTCTCTACATAAATCTTTCACTGTTTATTGGAAAAATTATACAATTTTTCAGGTGGTATCCGGTAATCCATCAGCCGCTATAACGATGATAGCTGAACGAGCCGTAGATTTCATCAAACAGGATAACAATCTTTCTTTGAACGCGTGGTGTTGTTGAATACTGAACTCTTATAATGAATAAAAATGTGCGCTATAATTTTTTACAGTGTTGCATGAAAAAAAAGCATTGAAGTTGCATTGTGTTTTTCAAAGTAAAAGTGTTTGATCAAGATAACTAGGACGAAATAAGAGCGACTACGTGAAGTAATGCCGGTCGTTACTACGTGCATTAGTTCAATCAGAAAGAGCTTCTCGAACGAGAGACAACAAACCCAAGATGATAAGTCAGCGTCGAGCTCCGCTAGTCGAGAAGTCGGCTGATTTGCCTCGAAAACTTGTGTAATCTTTAAGGATCGAGCAGTTACAAAGACTTTACTCCTTACTCTCAGATTTGAAGTTTTATCGTGTTACCGTCCAATTTACGTTTGCTCCACTTTATTGAATATTCATGCGTGCAGAACTTTTATCAGGCTTCGAATTTATTTTTAATTGTAATTATAGCTAGAATCACAATGTCGAGCAAGTGTTTATATTTATAGCATAATACGTCGCGAATATGCATGACATGCTTATAAATTAATCACTCCGCACTGAGATATGTCTTATCGGGAATGCGATGTCAAAGGTTCGATTAACTAACAAGTTCATTATGTATGCTAATTGCTTCAAAGATAACATCCGTACAAATTGATAATAGTCGAGATATGGGAAGTTATATGCAAGAGGGAGTGAGAGAGAGAGAGAGAGAGAGAGAATAAGTGAATGTCCATTGGGAAATTAATCTCGAGTAATACATTGTTGTTCTCTGGCAGCGCAACGTTATGTTCTCTGTTTCAAAAAAAAAAAAAAATTGAACTCCGAACTTTGAAAGGCATTCGTCATTAATAGTTACAAACATCGATTAAACGGCGCAGTTTAATTTAGAGAAATGTTTTCGTAGTGATCATCGTGGTCAGTCGCATAGGTACGTATTTACCGATACCAAGCTCGGCATATGTGCTTACACGTATTGGACTAAACCGCAGCGGCAAAATAAACGCGACCCAGAAAAGTTTCCCGAAAGTTTGTGTATACACGTGAGCTACAATCAAGTCCCTGCTACGTTTCAGCCCGGTATCAACGAGAGCTTAGATAAATATAAATATGTGTGTATGTGCGTGTGTGTGTATTTTTTTACGAGGACAGAGTAATCCCTACAACTAGCGATCTTACGGCATCAAGTATCCCACCATGGTCGCCATTAGACATTATTTCGGGAGAGCTTTAGAAATAGCCTCTGGCTGCCTTTTTGATCTGTTTTAACAATACATTTCTAATTCAGCTCGCGGCAATTTGGGATTAAGGAAAAAATACAACGTATTTGATTTCGTTCTGTCTTTAGTTATCAACTGTTTTATTACCTTCAAAGCAAAGTTTTAGAAAAATCACCCCCTTACGTGAACTTTGGACAACAAAACAAAGCGGGCTCTGTGTTCCTATCTTTTGTTAAACAGTTGAAGCAGGATGACACTTCGTCGTGTACCAAACGATGCTCTGACCTGAAGCATCTGTGCATCAACAAAAGCTGGGTAATAATTCATCTCATCGTGATCCGTTTGACCCAAAACTTGTGATCTGAAATCAGTCCCCCTCCTTTTTTTGAAGCAAACAATCAAACGCCGTACCTTTTATACACCAATCATGATCACAACAAGTCCTGAGTGCGTACGTGAGTATAAGCGAGACATTTTCCATCGACGCTATGGGCAATTAACTTGGTAAAAACTCGCGAGGATACGTCACCACGGCTCGTTGAAAGTTTGAAAGAGTCAAAATAAAGCGATATAAATTTGCCACTCTTTCCTGCTGAGCCAAAAACGCCTTCCTCCCGAGCTTTGAGCGAAGGATAACGGGCTTCGACGTGCAACCTCACAAACATCAATGCTAAATCACACACCGTGTATAGCACATAGCGGAGTTTATAGCTCAACAAGCCCAGTAGTGCTGCGCACTGCTTGCGCGCTGCTTGCCATGAATGTATATATAAGTCAAGTACGCGCTCGCGTTCTGTCGTCGTGCCATTCTCACGTTTGCATTGTCTCGGTGGAACTTAGCCGGCACTTTGCCGAGCTCCGAACTATGCCGTTGCGCCGCGCGGCAGCTCTTGCGTATACTACCACTACTACCTACTACTGACTACATGCCTTCCAAGCCCCGAATTCCAAAGCCATGTGCGTTTGTAATTAACTGCAGTTACGTACGCGCTTATTATTTATAGTGATCTATGCGTTTACGAGCTAGATCGAACGGAACGCGTTCAACGGCTTTGTTGCTTCCAGAGCTATAAACTCGCAAGCGTAAACCTGAGAGTATCAATACATGCGTGACACGCGAAGATGAAATATCATAACCGAACGTTTGATGAATGGCCGTGAGCGTGCGAGCGTGAACGAAATTCCGTCTTCTAAATCTAACTCGAGGATAAGTTTTAAAAAATTACAAGGCTTAATCATGTTAAATTGCTTCTTTGGATAGGGAAAAGTCTGAAGCCTCCGTGACATAGTAAAGACGGCGCAAGCTGTACAGCTTTGGCCGTTTAGTAAAGCAGCAACAGCAGCAGCAGCAGCAGCAGCATCAGACTGCGAGTATATCTTGGAAGCTCTAGATCTCCGTTCAACGGTTAAGTCCTGTATTAAGGAGGAAACACGGCCGCCTGCTCCTCTGTGCTCTGCAGCGAGCCGATGAAAAATTTCCCTAACCCTCTCGTTCATGCCAAAGACTGGTGTTGCTCAATATCCTGACGTTTTTTTTCCCTTCCTTCTTCTTCTCCTTTTTGCTCCAATCTTTCTTACTTTCGCTCTATCTTCATCTTCTGCTATGAAAGTCTGTATACTTTCATCTTCGGCTGGCTAAAGTAGCGGCAACGGCTGTGTAGCTTTCGCGTAAATTGAATTCGATTTTCTGAGAAACCCCGAGCAAGGGCATTTCGCGCACAAACTCTCTTTCTCACTCGCTGGCAGTTTCCTCGACTGAATCAATCGAATTTCCTTCTATTTCATGGACTTCATGCTCTTTTATGTATTATCATATCTCCCTAGTTTTCTCTGACTTGTTATGTAATAACCAAATATGACGATCGCTTCAAAATCTCACTCTGGCAATGATTTCTTGCCAGATTTCTTTTTTATGCCCAAGTTCATGTCACGAAACATCTTTTTACAATATCACCAAGTCAAACAAAAACTCAAACATTTTATCATCTACATAAAATTTTAACAATCTAGAGTGAACTTCATTAAATGATTATTTTTGACATTTAAAAAAAAAATGTATTACAAAGTGAGCTTGTACAAAAAATCACACTTGAACTTATTTAAATGAATACTTCAAGGAGTAATGAAAGTCTGTACTGCACCCGAATGGAAAATGTATTTAATATATTTTTACACTCTCAAAATAAGAACGTGAAATTTTATCCAATAGCATGATTGAAACCGAGGTAATGTCAGTCGAGAGAAAGAGAGAAAGAGAGAGACGCTTGGCAACATTGTGCAATGAAATTATTTCGTATTGTGTGCCAAGAGTACGATATTTCGAACGAATTAAGTTGGGTGATGCGAGTGAGATCATGAGAGCGTGGCCAAGAGCTTGCAAGCTCGGACTATGAATTAAAATCTTTTTCTATTCGAGTGGTATTGAAAAAGTCGCACTCGAGTCGAGTAATTACTCTCAGGAGATGCTTGCGCAGCGCGCGCGCTCAACCCCGTCGTCGTACATGCGATGGTGTCGTCGGAGCTTCGAGCTCTCTTTAATGAAATTTCATATATGAAATTGCGCACGCGTCGAGTGTAAGAGTGTGAGAAAGGAAGGGAGAGACAGGGAGAGAGAGAGAGAAAAAAACAAATTATAGCTGCGACAGGTTTGAATATATAATATCGCGAAACACTTTATGCAGCATAGAGACTCGATATATCGCCAAGCAGTCGGTGGCCGATAGCCACATTGTGGCTTCTAGTGCGAGCTTTAGTATGCGCGCCGTAGATATGTGTACAGCTAGAATGCATATAATACACTGGGTATATGCTTGACTTGGGTATAATTGCAGGAGCTCTGAGCTCATGGGTAAGCTATAATGTATATATAACGTCTCCTTCTAGCAGGAGTACACACGTATACACGGGCGAGGCTCCATTCATTCGCAATTCTGTCTGTGTGAGTATATACCAACCGGTACGTAACGGGGGAATGTGTGTGTGTGTGTGTGTGTGTGTGTGTGTGTGTGTGTGTGGATGTGATACAATCGTTTGGGCTAGCTAGCAGTGCCTGCTCGACGTTGTATAGCCCTCTCGCGAGCGCACGGGCACACTGGCATTCATCTGATACGATAGGATCGCTTGTTAAGCCTCACCTGAGTACCAGCGAGTGAAGCAGCAGCAGCAGCAGCAGCAGCAGCAGAAGCAGTAGTAGAATTCCTAGCGCCGACTATATAGGTATATAACATGCCTTTTCTCTCTTTCTCGTGCTTCCTCGCTAACATCCTACTGACGCACGAGATAGAACGCGCGTCGACTTTTGCAATCCTTCTTTTCTACCCCTTTCACTCTTAGCTCATCCACTTAATACTTGCGAGCGCGCGCGCGCTGGCGGCCCGTTGGACTCGGGGGGTTTTCTTCATTTGTGCTGCTTTAGATAGACCCACTCTTTTCTTATCTTTTCTCGAACGTGTTCTTTTGTAGCGGCTCGTGTACGACTATACGAGCGATAGGTACGTGCCTATAGCCGTACTATATATATACACACACCGTACACCAAGGTATATACGTATACGTACGTACCTATAGCTTAAATATACTGATGAGCGACCGAAGGAGCGAGTGAGCTAGCCCAGAGAGCCGCTATAAGGGCGGAGATTCTCTCTCTTGCTCGCTCTTTGCGGCTATTATGCTATGTATGCCCTCTACGCGCGCACACGCCGGGTCAGGAGCGACCGCCCAGCAGAAACGCCAAGATTTATGAGCTTTATGCGCGACCTGCTATTAAAATTCAAGAAGCTATCATTGAGTTTGCGCCTATATGTACTATGAGTGTTTGCATCTATTTTATACGGCCGCAAACTGGTTGGTATAAAGGTGGTGTGGGGTGAGGGGTGGGGAAGGGGGACACCCGCGCGCGCAGAGAATCGAGCAAGGAAACATAGTTGTATATAGATAACTCTACTTGACTTTATTTACATTTAGCTTCGCCTCGATGTACACGGGTGCCGCTGCTGCATGGTTTATTACACCCCGAGACCCTCCCACAGTCCGACTACCAATGAATCGCTTTAAATCTCAAAAAGTCGGCAATTATGGAAATTTTTACGACTCCCAAGTCCCACGAGAATCATACGAGTGCCGAGGCCAAATAGCTCTCCTCGGTCTTCTTGCGCGCCGCCAGCAGCAGCAGCAGCTTTGTGAGATGTTCGATTTGCTTTGCTCTCGCGGCGCAGCTCGAGAGTACAGAAGTGCGAGCTCTTTGCTGCGCGTTACAGTATAGTGCGTAAGATGTATGCGCGCGCGAGTCGGAGAGTGAAAATACTGTTTCCAATTTATTTTGCGCAAGACGTTAGGAATGTTCAAAGTCTTTTGAAAAAGAAGCACCACCGCCGCCGTTTTCTAGTCTTGTTCTCGCGCTAACCTGATCGATATACACCGCACCGACCCCCCCTCGACTCTCTTTCTCGTGCGCTGTAGCGGGTCCGCGCGCGCGCGCGCGTCGAGCAATATATACGTACACCGCCCGAGCCCTCGCGCTCGCTCGCCCTAGTTACATGCCACTGCATTACTTAAGTTACTTACGGTCTGCCGGCTAGCAGCGCGCACCCTTGCAGAAAGAGAAAGAGCATAGTTGTATAAATCAGCGGTAATTACCTGCAACATAAAAAGGATATAACATGTTAGTAAATTCCTTTGCAGTTTTTATTAATGTTCAGTTTTATAATAAACCCGTGTATACGTGTATAAATATAATTAGGCGCAATTTTTCATCTCCCCTGATACTTTGCGGATGAAATTAAGGACTTTCAATTTAAATTCGCGGAATTTATCGAGCATGACGCAATAACAAATAGCCCAGAGGTACGGAGCGAAACAGCTGATGAGCGACATCAATTTTTAATTTTAAAACGAGCGAAGTCGGTACTCGGTGTAGCGTATTCAAAAATTAGCGCTTGATTAAAATTTTGACTACTGCAGTACGAAGTGTAGAAACTAGTTTTCATTCGCGTATTAAAAAAGCAGAATTTTTTCATTCATTATTTATTTTTACGTTGCGATACTATTTTACTTTCGAATTTCAATGGATAATCATTCACGTGTTCAGCGTTGGTTCATGAGTTGTCATTATTCGTTTCGTGTAGACTTTATTTAATTATTCCACTCATTGACTTATCGAACACGCTGCTTCGAGAGTATACACACAGAAGCAGAAACTGTGTTAGCCTTGGAATTGGCCCATTTTCTGCAAGTCACACCGTGATGAATAAATCAAAATATTAATGACTAATTTCGGTTTGCTTGTTATTTCATCGTGGCAATTCAATTAAAAGTAAAAGAAAAATACTCCACACTTTAAAGCAGTTGTGCACTCTTGGTTATTGCAAGTACGTGTACATAATATGTATATACACACACCAAGAAGCAGCGAATGCAGAGAAAAAGAGGTGTACACACTGAAAGAAGGAGTAAAGGAGAAGTAGCAGTAGCGGCAAGTTCACGAGTACTCGGTGATAAAGAAGAAGCACGTAATTACCGCACTACGCTTTACACACGACCCTATCGGCACGTAAACCGCTTTACTTTCGAGACCCGTACCTCCCTCTACCCCTGCTACCCTACCCCCTCCCTTGCCTCGAGCTTCCTGTTCTCGAGTGCGTGCAGCGGCTACATCGGGGCGCGCGCAAGTATATATAGCGGCGTGTTATACTACAGCCAGTGGTAGACCGTACGTTCAGTCAGACGGGAAGACGGGAAAAAAATGAAGTGTGACTTTTACGGTGCGAACGACGTCGGGCGCGACCGACACAAATCCAGGCTACATATCATTGCAGCCTCGAGGCGAGCATCTTCCGAGCAGATAATGACTGGTTATTTGGGGATTTTTTTCAGTACGCGAGCGTGTACAGTAGTACCCGCACGTATAGACGAGCTACATGACGTATAGCAATAAGAACAGACAATATACTTGCGCTACACGGGAGCTCTCTCAACTAGAGTTTATTTTATTGTGGTATCGTTATATATACGTAATACACTTACTAACTTCGCCCTCGACTCGTGCTTCCTCTTTGATTTCGACTTGTTGCCTCAAGCTTTATACAGCGGCGTTCGTTGTCTCGTGCTCTAAGTGTAAATTAGCCCGCCTTAGCAATTACCCCGGGAAAGCTTCGACCAAAGGAATGTAAGAAACTCATACTCGAGGAAAAAAAAAGCGACTGCGAGAGAGAAAGGAAAGGAAAGAAATTTACACTTTGAGGGTATTTGGGAGAAAATGAAACGTGCAACAAAAAGAGCTCGAGAGATACGTTATATATACAATTTGAAAGATGGACGAAGGATCTTACGTTGAGCTTAATCCACGTGCAAAAAAGGGGAAAAGTAAAGAAAATCAGCCTAGCTGCTAATTGGGTTTACTTCATTAAAAATAATTCAGAAAGACTTTTTTTTATAACGAGCTTTGTGCTTTAACTATATTTTATGGGATTTTATGTGAAGGCTAACGCCTTCGCAAACAAACAAGCTGATCCGCGTTAAAATAACCATGAAACTGATCAATTATTTCATTCAATTTATATTATTTAATTAATAATCAATGTCTCGAGGTAAAAAAATATCGACGCGATTGCACACTCACGTCGTGAACGACTCGTACAAGGTATATCATAGGTGTCGGTACTGGTTATAAAACTCACGGATGAATAATATAATATCAAAGAACGAAGCGCGACCAGTTGGCCTGTTTTCATCAGCGCGCCACGACGGCAAATTAAGTTGGAAATGCTCGCGAAGCTCGCGCACGCATACAGAAGCGACGCGAGTGCGCGCGGCTTATGACACTAAATAAACTCGATGCTCAATAAGACTCGACATTTATAGTAATTTACGCTCGAGTAAATATAATACGCATAGTTCGTCCGCGAGCGAGTCAATTTACTTTAAGCGGAAAAATCTTTAAATATTTTGCATAACTCGCGTGCAAAATGAAATGATTGAGTTGGTAAAGCTGCTGCTGCTGCTGCTGCTGCTGCTGCAGCAGTGGCAAGCGTCGAAAATTACGATACCCGGGATATTATCTGCACGTGTATATGTAGATGTAGACGTTGGGGGGCACGCACCAATCCTGGACGAGGCGTAAGCACGCCGTAGCGTAAATTCGAGCGACAACTACGCGCCAGAGGTAAAGGCGAGAGTGAGATAGAGCGAGTGAGAGAGACGAGATATAAGATTTTCAGCTGCTCCACTTCGCTCGCAAGCTGAATTGGGTAAAAATCTTCTTTTTCTTCTGCTTCAGACCAGGAGAAGCGAGAGAAAGAGAGCAAGCTCATTAGATTTACGGTGCCTAGGCTAAATGTATGCAGATTGTACGTAGAGGAACTGCTCTCTACTGCTCTGCTGCTGCTGCTGCTCTCGGAAAAACGAGCAATTCAAGGAAAACGCCAAGAGGGTGCAAAGAAAAGAGAGGCGGGAGAGAGCATCGTATAGCACTGCGAGAGCGTGAGGTGCAAAAAAAAAAAAAAAAAAAAAAAAATAAAAATCGGTGAACTCGCGGCAATGAAGGAATTATGCGCAACGAAGGAGAAACGCGCGCGTAGACGTACGCTCTCTTCCCCTTACCCCTCCTCATCCTCCTACTCGCTTCGTTTCTCTCTCTTCCACTAACGCGTAGCGAAAAATCGATACTACAGCAAAATACCTTCGAGCTCTCCTCACAATCTTCAATGTATGTATATATGCTCATCATCAATTTACAAAAAAAAAGGGAAAAAGCGAGCCCTGTATAGGTACCACAATAGCTCTTGGCAGTAATCAGCGTTGCTTGCTGCCAGAAGCAGCGGCGACGGAGGCAGTGGTGGTGCTGCTGGTGGTGGCGGCGGCGACGATGGCATAGTACTTCTCGATGGAAAATAGAAGAGAGAATATAAGGAAAAGATGAATAGAGGAGAGGAAAAAGAAGCAGAACAAGAATGGGATAAACGAGAAACGGCAAGAATCGCGACAAGTGTACACAGAGAAGGAGTGAGCGCGCGCGCACAATGAGATTGAACGGGAATAATATCACGATACATGGGAACGAATTTATGAGTGAGTACGCTGTTCTTTGTTTACTCTCTGTGCGAGTGAGCGAGAAAAATAGAATGAGAGAGAGAGAGAGAGAGAGAGAGGAGATGTATTGAAGCTAGATATATATCTTATCTTCGTACAAGAGTTTATTCGACGGTAGTTTATAATGCGACGACGACGAGCAGCGAACGTTGTTATACGCGCACGATGCACTAGGCAAGCGATGCATTTGAAGAGAGAAAGAGAGAGAGGAGCGAGTGAGCTATATATGGGAGTTATTAAGAATAATGACTTGAAACCGGAAGAGAGGATGTCTGCTGTGGAGGTAGTTGCAGGGCACGCTTAGTGCCTATGGTAGTGGCGTATAACCGACATTCACAGTCTGCATCATACTTATTCATGAATCTAAGTGATTCCGAGAGGGTCTGTAGACGATATCTCTTGGTACACGTGCGCCTGATGAACTCTTGGCCGATGGCCGTTCATCTCTCCCATTCTCCCACTCCCTCGTGATGTTGCTCGTTGGTGCTTTCTTTGCTCCGACTCTCGAACTCCGCCAACCTTAACGGCTCGAGTGTCAGCTGCCTAATTCATATACGTAACGAGCAAATTGACATGCACTCTCGAACGTCTTTTCAAAGGAAATTCGCATCGATTCACACGATGGCTTGCCAAGGAGCTTGCGCATAGTCAAGCCACCGTACCGTGGATTCGAGTTTGCACATTATTTTTAACCTTTTAGCGTGTTACCTGTATGTACAAAGCCGTCGTCGACGACGCGACGAGAAAACACACACACACACACATAGTGAGCTGAAAAAATTCATTTAATGCCAGTAAGAAAAATCTTCACAAAGATTTGCGAAGCACTTCTGGATTACCGAACGGAGGCGGCAGTGGCGGTGGCGACGGTGACGGTGCGCCAGCACTCGCTCACCTATACACGTACAGCGCTCAACCCGCATTTCCGAAAGAGAGAGAGTTGAAAAAATTTTCTCCACCGGCACAACTTTCAGACCATATACTTTTTTTTTTTAAACCACTTGCTTTTTTTTCATAATTCTGCATCGTGTCGCATTCTTTTTCACGCTCGACTGCACATACGGGTTTCGACGGCGCTCGAAATCCCAGGTAGTGTACGGTGCAGCCGAGCAAGCTGCAGTTCAGATAAAGCGCGTTGTACTGCGCGAGCTGGTCTCATGAACATGCTCCTAGTTCCTACCCTCCGTATATGGCTGCGCATGTTCGTGTGTCTCTGTGTGTGTGTGTGTGTGTGTGTATGTTTACGAAGCTCGCGGAGTAGAGAGAGCTAGTTTGAACGAGGGAGGATAAATGACGACGTTGACTGTGTTTACGCATTCTGCTGACGAAAATAATTCGAAATCGGCGCGATCGTCCGAAATCTCACGCGTTATCGAGCATTGAAGGATCCGAGAGCTCGTTTGTGCTCGTGCACTGGAAGAGGAGAAGCGAGATGAAAAAAAAGAAGAAGAGAGAGAGAGAGAAAGCGAAAAACAGACAGACAAACAGACAGATAGACTGCGAGATAAGGTAGCGGCAGTGGAGCTTACTTTTGAGCATGTAATAAGCTCTGTATCTCTCCTCTTTTGCCCGAGTGTGTGTGTGAGCGTGTATGCATATTATAGCGACACACTATACACTCGACGGTGCAACGCACCTGCAAGTACAACACGCGGGGGGATGCAGAAAAAGAAAGACGCCAAACGAGCTTTCGTGTGTATACAGCGCGCGCGCGCGCGCTCACACACGCGTGCACCAGCACAAAGTTTCCTTCCTCTTTCCAACTTCTCCCTCTCTCCCTTTCTCTCTCTCTATCATTTTAGCATCGCTTCTAATGGCTTTTTGTATACGGATACTCTTTTCATAATTGAGTCATTTGCATTTTTCCGCCGTATAGACATAGAAAATACATACTCGCTGCGCAATTGTGTACGCTTGCTTTAAGCAAGCATTATGTATAGTACACGATGACGAACGAGAAACTAGGAAATTAAATGAACTTTTCCGTGCGCACCTACTTGCGTTCGAACGATTTCGTGAATAGTGCTAATTTTGAAAAATATGTATATTTACCACGCTATAGACTGTTTTTCATTAGCGGGTTAAAAAAATATCATCGACATGGGTCACACGCCAATCAAAATTAGTTTGGTATATTTACTTTTTATTTAATTTATTTTCTCTTGACTCTTTATAATATTAAACGTACTGTATAAGCTATCGTCGATAAAATGTATGAACCTTTGAATTTTTTAGAACATATATTTTATTAAACACAGGTCAACGTTTTACTGCACATGTGTGACTGATGTTAATTAAGCAATATCGATTATTATAATTGGAACAATGTGTAGCGAAAAATCGTGAATTTTTTATTAAATAGGATAGGATTTAATTGAATCGTTTTGGCAAAGAAATTTTAAGTTCGTTGAACTGTACTGCATAACCTACAGAGTACGGAGGATGAAAATTAATAAAGATCTTGAATATCGAAAAGCTCTCTTGCCATACGGAAGACTGAATATTAATAAAAGTGCCCTGTACACTTTTATTTCTGGCAAAAGGTTAATAAAATCGAGGCTTTGGTATAATGAGCTTGATAACGAGTCAATATACGTATGGAACGCCCATGAAGTTGGCAAAAAATAATCCACACATATACAGACGCGTATCAAGACTTTGGTATATTCCATATGAATATATATGCATGCATTATACGGTATCAATGTGTTGCAATTCATTTTATCGGCTTGATGTCGGAGAGCCGCGAAAGGAAAATAAAATAAAGGAAAAAGTAACCTACGTCGAGAATGAAAAGGGGCAGATTTGTGGGTAGGCGAGGTGGTTCGAGTCACGCTAGGCACTAGCCGCTAATTGCATGTCCGAGCCAAGTATATCACCGCAGCTGCTGCTACTAACCTTCCTTATACCAACCCTTTTCATTCGTTTCGATCCGCGTTGATAGATCTCACGCTCGTTTCTTCCCTTATACTCTTTCTGTGCTGGCCTCTCTCTCTCTCTCTGCGCTGATTGTCTACCGTATAGCCAGCGAGAAAGAGAGAGAGACTAACGTATTTACACTGATTTGTGTGCGATGTATGCGCGTACACGAGCCAAGGAGAAATAATGGCGAGGAAGGAGCTTTCTTATATCTTTCGAGCGAACAGCTTTTCCGATTATCTCTTCTCGTATGTCCATTAGAGGCCTGTCAACAGGTTAATCCAAGCCTCGAGCTCGCGTGGGCATAACCCGAAAGAGGGAATCGGTACGTTAAAAATGCGTACACTTTTATAAAAAATCATTCTTATCCTTCGAACGCGCGGGGGGCGAGCATTCATAAATAATCCGAGTATGCAGTAAAGCGTTCTCATTTTTCTGCCCTTATCCTTAACAGAAATATTTTCATTCCGCGGAGAAATATCGCTTTTTCGATAAATGCCGCTACACACACACACACACACACACACACACACACACACACACACACATTGTAAATATAAAATATGTGCAGGCGCATGAATCATTCTTCCTCCGCAGTATGCGAGCTCTCTCGTTTACGAATCGCGCGATTTGCGCGCTCAACTTGAGACGCGAAAAGAAAGAAAAGTTTTTCGAGTCCCAAATTCCGATTGCCAAAAAAAGGGTATTTTGCCGGATTCAAAATGGTCGAGAGTGTAACGGACGCAGGTGCGGGGGAGGATCTTGTGTACTGCGGGGGCTCAGCACATGCTCGCACACGCGTGGACAAATGAACTCGATATACATTCCTTTCGTCTGGGGCGTGTATAAACTTGCCAAGTCGCCCAGTTCGAGTCGGGAAATAAATCTCGATCGGCTGGGTGCATTGTAGTTTCAATTCGCAGTTGTATCGTACACCACGTGTACCGCTGCGATACCGCGGCAGCAGCAGCAGTTAGTTTTAAAATAAACAACGAAATCGAGGGATGGAGCGCGGCGTAGAACAACTGGCAAGCAGCAGTAACGGTAACAGCAGCAGCACACCGCAGTAGCCAACTCGCTCAGTGGATGCGCATCATGAGATACGTGCCATGTATATGCTCTCTCTCTCTCTCTCTATCCCTCGAGTTGGCTGGATAGAGGTTCGTTCAGGTCGCATCGTTTTGATTAGATTAATAGCCTTGGATCGACGTGTCAAAACCGCTGTGCATTTCTCGCTCGCAGCGCTCTCGACTCGCAAAGCTTCGACCTACTCTCTCGTGCGCGCGCTCTGTATGCATCCGCACCACCACTTGTATCTTTCCACTGGGTTGAGCTCGCTGTGGAGCCCGAGCCACCGACGGCGCACAGGGCGTGTGTGTATATGTAAATACTACTAGCCAGTGTGTGGATGTCACTTTTCTGCAACTGGCAAATTGGTACACATAGGTATATATTTGCTCCCGGCGCTATTCGCACACTACACACGGTGGTGCATCTGCGCTAGCTGCACAGAGATCGCGCACGTTCGCAATAAACTCTACCGACTGCACTATCCACTATCCTATACAGTCAGATGCATGGAAGTACATACGTGCGTGCATACGTATATTTATAAATTTAAAATTTACTAAGCAAAGGATGAAAAAAAATACGCTGCGATGCCGAGGCAACGAGTAAAAGAGTATAACCTGTAGAGCGCCAACTATTTGTTATTTCAATCACACTGTAGTGCAGCAGCAGCAGCAGCAGCAGTGGCGCGAGGGATTCAGCCGAGGATTTGAATTTTTTTTCCTCTGCAGCTTTACACGACTCTAATATATATATTTTTATATACACATATATACGTATACCATGCACACAATGCTGTACTCGATTCTTTTGTGCGCAAGCGACGCTTGGCGTTGAGCTACCTGCCGAGAGAGTTACGGAATGCACTCCAACGTGAATCGATGTGTACGCGCACAGGGATCGAGGGAGAAAAAAACGAGGGGAAGGGAGAGAGAGAACGAAAACGATTGAAATTTCGAGCGTTGATATTGTATTTTTGCATTTGATACAGCGCCAGGGGTTTGCACGCCACCATAGTAACAGACTCGAATCAGTGCGAGCTTGTCAAGCTTCCCTATACCTACGAATTCACAAATATAAATAGATAAATTCCATCGACTCTTGACTCGCCACTCTACTCGGTGGAAACTTGCCTTTTTTAAGAGATCCAATTCACTTAAATGGCATCTTGATTTCTTTTTAATCATAAATTTAGCCTTACGAATGTTCGACATTATGCTTTTTGCAACTATTCGTATTTATGTAGTTGCTTAAAATAACTACTTAATTGCAATTTTATTTTGTAATAAGATAATGATAATAATAGCAATGATTGATAGTTTGATTAATACAGATTTAAAAGTAGCTAATTATTTTTCCTTTTACATGAACGTTTTTCATCCAAATATTAATATTGATTTGAATGGAATTTTTGGTAACACTCAGGCAGGTTCAAATATTTTTAACAATGTTACATTATTTACTGTCAATGATTTCAATATATCTCATACTCGAAACCAGTAATGCGCAGTACATGACTAATGCATACACTTTATTGAATTTTACATATAGATATAACCGTTAGAAAATTAAATAGTTCGCATATTCGGCACTGCGCTCTATTATAGATAACAGTAATAAACTTTCGACGTGTGTAAAAGGATCGAAAAGATTATTACGAATGGATATCTTTTATATTTTATACACAAAAATGAAGTATAGGAACAGAGTAAATCTTAAAATTAAACAAAATTAAGTCCATCATTTCCTTCGAGTGTGCATCTGTACTAAAAGAGATAAAAAAAAGGTTACTTCGCTGAAAAAATGGAATACTACTCTTTACTAGAGGGCATTGGTAAACACAGGAACTGAACGGCGCAGTAACTTCTACCTCACTGTTCAATTTATTGTACTAATATATCAAGTACATTTGACAGTCACCAAATAAAGTAACCTCGACCAATATATTCGAATAGAAACTAACACCTCATTAAACATTTTAAACTCCGTATTAATTGATACATCAAGTGTAGTGAACGCATTCTATTTCAAACGATACACATAAATGACTTTGTCGAGAGCAAACTTGAGGAGTACAAATTCGGTATATTTATAGAAGCCCAATTTTCATCCTTGTAACAACGTATGCAATTTGCTAATGTTTTAACTAATATTACAAATACAAATTCTAAGTATTAGATGCAGAAAAATCGAACGAAATCGAATAAAAAGGTTATTATAATTCCTTCTTAATTCTAAAACTTTACTTTTTCTCTATTGGGTTTAGAGATTGGCTTTACGACATCTCGCGACAACTAATGAACTAATGCGTTGCTGAAAAAAATAATTACAATACATCGAATTTTCAACACGTTTGCCTTACTTCACGATAAAATAATGTTTTGTATTTTTTAAGCATAGTGTGATACATTTAATGCGAGTATTGTAATGATTGGTCAAGTAAATTTGTAGTATATCTTTGTTATGAAAATCATTAGTTTAAAAAGTAGTTTAAAAATTAGATTAAATGTTGAAATTTCAAAATTTTTTTAACTTAGAAGATCATTAAATTAAGCCTATTTGAATATTACGATACAAATTTCCATTAAAAGTACTTGAAATTTATGAACAGTTTTTACGATTTAGATAGTTATGGTAATACTACATCGACATAGTAATCATCACCACAGCATCAAGTCCTGCATAGTATTTCATTTTTTCAGTATTGAGGGAACATGTGGGACGGAGAACATGAAATTTGTTTAGGCTATCGGTCAGTTGCAGGTATGTGAGCAACGATTAATAAATGCGGTTAACCGTTCGGCCAAATTATGCCGATTAGCAATTGCGCCCCGAGTCATAGCCCAGCGAATTCGTCAAAATACCGCCGCCGCGAGGGAAAGAGGATGAATGTTTATTCTACAGCTGTATAAGGACGACCAAGTGTGTACACGCACAAGTGCGAACTCTGAGGTGTTTCATCAGCGGCTTCTGTAATTAAGGGGGTTTTCCCGAACAACTATGCATATAACAACCACCACGAGTCGCGTCGTGCTCGCAAGCTCGCGCATGTACAGAGCAGCAGCTTTCTGCTGCGAGCCACGCTGCGTGTAGCTGTATTACGTATCGCTCGATGACACGCCTCTGTTTGCTCCACTAGCTGACGCGTACGTATTTATTAGATACATAAGCGCGTACACATAATAAGATACGTAAGTATACATATACTATGAAAAACAATTCTGAATCCTCATTGACGTATTTTCGACATGTACTTTATTTGAATTTGTTTATTGCTACAGGTCAAACCGGAGATACGCAAGCCTGTGTGATTCCCCCATTATTCATCAATTCCAAAAAAACTTTCTATTGAAGGGCATCGCGAAAGGTTGTATAGACTGCTCATCGTTGTGCATTCTGATACGGTCAATACATCAAGAGTAGCTACAACAAATGGTGGATTCAGTCGTGACCGAGGTTGTGAATAACTCGTCCATCTACATAATTGACGATTGGATTAAATGTCTCAGTTAACAAAATTTAAGAGGAGATGATTTTCGGTCTTGACCAGAGAACAGGCAAAATACAACAGATATTTTATATTGGTATTATTAGAGAGATGAACCCGTGAATAGCATAATACTGAAGAAGCGTAGGTAATTTATAATCAAATTGTCTTAATGCATGTAAAGTGTTTGATCTGCATGGCTGCATGTTCACATCAGCAGATTTATAACAAAGCTTCGTGGATTCGATGACAAGCTCGCTCATTAAAAATCTGTTTACAACAGTTGCTGCACTAAAATCTAATCGATCGTACGCTTTGGAGTTTATGTTGAATTATTCATCCCCCTCGCCTACTGACAACTTTTTCATAATAATTTTGAAATTCCTCGATAATATGTCGATGAAAAGTCAAGTATTGAAGAGTCAAGAATCTTATTTTTATAACTATTGAATAAGGTTTATTTTCAATTTTAGATTTCTAGATTGAACAGGTGATTATAAGATGAAACATAAAAGTGTGTAATTTAAAACTCGAATCGGCTGCTTTACAGAAACTTACATCAAGAGTTTCTGTAGTTACAAATTTGAAGCAAAAATCCGTTCGTATACTCATACTGACAGCGCATCGTGAAAAAAGATTCTATTTCACAACGTAATCCTAGAACTTAGAGGAAGTCAGAAAAGAAGCTGTACGTATCAGAGATCTTTTAGTTATCAGAAAAAAGATTCTTTTCTGCCTTTAATGTACATGTAAACGTATACCGGGTGCGTGTATGAAGGCGCAGGCCACTCTCGCTACAAATTCATTGCGTAAATCTGAATTTTTAGTAGGATCGAAAAAATTTTTTGACAAATAGCCAAGTTCGTCGAATGGTGCGCGCATACATGCAAATGCGTTTCATCCTTTTTCATTATTATTATTTTTTTTTCTCTCTCGCTCATCCCATCTCTCTTTTTTCACATCTCATGAAGGCTTTTGCAATGAAATTGCTATCGCCTGTAAGCTCGAACCTCGCGCTTCTGCAAGTGATATTAAGTTCTTGCCCGCAAGGCTAACCGATCGATTTTATAGAAAAACATAGAAAGCCATATATAGAGCGCCAAGAGTGCAACGCGCGGCAGGGCTGAAGTGTGTCTGTAAACGGTGCTGCACGCGTGTATGTGTCAGAGTGTGTATTTGTGCCGGAGCAGAGAGATGGGACGATCCTGTAAAAAATTTTCGAAAGCTTTACTCTTAGCTTCAAGCGTTTCTAGTTTTCTCTCTCTCTCTCTCTTCATCCCTTTATCTTTTCTTTTGCAAACTTGCTGCTCGAACTACACCCGCTTTTCTCAAAGCACATTACACCTAACGGTGACGTAACATAATTTTTCTGCACCTCTCTATATCTCCTTTAGCGCAAGTTTATATCAGACAACGCCCTATCTCCGATGTTCCGAAGAACTATTGTAGAAATGCCGTTGCCAATGGCTTCTGATGCTTCTACCTTTGCCATTATTGTACGAAAAGAGAAGGTGTAGAGTATCACGTATACCTTAAGGTATATTGCTAGACAAAAACTGTTAAAGCACTTTGCGATGTTGTTGGACCAACAACACTGCTAAAGCCGTTTAATTCAAGAGCATACGTTGTTAACAGCATAATTTTTAAAATTAACTGTGATTCCGAAATTGCTTTCCAATATTTTACAAAAAGGAAATAATGAGAACAATCGCTTTGATAATTTTGCTCGAGTGTATTACCATACGTTAGCGAAAATGACCAGCAGGTATATATTTTCCAAACTACAAACTTAGAAATTCTAATTAGATGCAAATAACTACTTTACTGAAATTGGCCGAAAATCCAATTCAGTCTTGTTCATTAAATTTGAGCCATTTCGTTGCTTCACGTTCACTTACCATATTCGTTGTAATGAAATATTTAATTAAACAAGAATAAATGAACAAACTTGAATGAACTCTAGATCAAAAGTCAACTGGCGAATGTAACTATGCAAAAATATGACTTTATCTTTCTACATTATTGATCATTTGGACACAAGACAAAGTTCACCAAAGTTACACTTTTAGAATTAGACATGAACATAATTCAAAATTCTATTTCAATCAATCTTCTATTTCAAATGATAATGTGGAGATATTTGTATAACACAAAGCACGGTTTTGAAACCAACACGGTGAAAATCAATTTGATTGTTTTAATTGACATTTAATTTAATATTTCAAGTATAAAAAAATATCTACTTTGATTACAATAATATCGCTTTTCCTCTACCACCAAATGGCGAGTACTATTGTCTGTAAATTAGCAAACGTTATAATAAGAATAACATAAAATAAAGCACTATCTTCATATACACTAGTACCGTATTTTATAAACTGTATATCTACTGGTCATGTGGAAGAAATACATTCATACGTCGCATTATTCTTTGTCAATGCCTGACTTGGCCGCGCAAACTCATTGGTGTACGGTTTACCTTCGATAAGGCGCAATGCTGCAATTAGAAACCTGTGCCCGTCACTTTATTGTACGTGCATAAATATTTCGGATAAATTTTTTTAAAAATATTTTTAAAATTAAAAATATTATTTTACCATCGCGATATTTGGAAAAAAAACAGTTTAAGGTCGCATGCTGTATTGTATTCATTAATCGACAGTTTGTTGACGGAAAATTATTCCGCATCAACGGTGTCCCGAGCACAAAAATTCATTATTGAACGCTTGGCGCGTGAAAAAAAAAATTACAAAAAAAAGGAAAAAAACTCGCAAGTAAATGCTCGCAAATCCGTAAATCATAAAAATCGTGCAAAGTTTGACGTACCAATCGATTCACTCACAACTGATACACGTGCAGCGGCGATTTTTTTTTTATTATAAAAAATTAGTATGTGTGCCTCGTGAACGCTTCGTGTCGCGTATAATATACGCAAGCGCGGACGTACACGCGGATACTTACACAATCACAAAAGTGTGTACATGTGTGTGTGTGTGCGACATGATTTCCCGACAGATTTGCTACCGCATTTGTTAATAGTAGAGGCAGAGGCGCGTATGTATACATTTATAGGAGGAAAAAAGACAAGCGCTTGCGGGTAGTACGTTTCAACGCAACTACGTACATATACACGGCACACACATATGCACGCATAGGCAGGAGAGCGCATAGTTGAGTGATTCTGACTAACTTTTAAAATAACGCCTAAAAAAATTTTTGATGAAAAATTTAGCGGCACAGTATCCGGAATGAATTTTTCTTGAATATTATCAACAAAGAATCCCAAAAATAACTTTGGGCTTTATTTTCCTCCATAGTCCATTTGGGAAACCCGATTTAAATGTGGGTCAAAATAAAACTTCTTCAAATTTTCGAATGACACCGATCTAGATGCGCTTTTGATATGTTATAGTACATGGTAAAAAAATCCTAAAGCCAAAATTTTACTCCCCATCCCCCCCTCCTACCCCCTCCACCCCTATAAACGTCCATTCTTTATTTATATTCATTCTGAAGCCCTGAAGTAATTAAAAAATCTGAAAAAATTCATAATAGTACATATCAACAAAACTAAGCACCTTGAATTTCTTCAGATTTTTCGAGGGCTTCAGGCCTTCAGATAAAATAATTAAAAATTTGGAAAATTTATATACGGCGATACGAGCCAATATCAAACTCGAAAATTTTTTTCTCTGTTTTATGCATTGAAAAACATGACCTTAAATTTCTTTGGATTTTTTCAAGTTTCCTTATGCACTTTTTGAAGCGAAAAAACCCCTTTTTCTTTCATGTGTTTTCATGTGACATTACTTATATCATCCCGCACATAATTATCTACGTAGGCGAATTGCGTAGTCATTATAAATGAATTAAATGTAAAATTTTTTTTTTACGGCCTTGCCCTTGATGATATAGCAAAATTTTTTAAATAAAAAAAGAAAGTGTGTGAAAAAAAATTATTTGTTGAATAATTTATTTATTCATGATAAGAAAAAAATTTTTCATGAAAAAAAATATATTTATAAAAATTTTTCATGAAAAAAAAAAATTGTTTATAAAAATTGTTTATAAATTTCCCATGAAAAAAATTTTTTTTATAAATTAATTAATTTATTCATAGTAGAAAAAAATTTCATGAAAAAAAAATTTTTTTCAAAAATTTTTAAGTGATTAACGCAGGATTATCGAATGTTCAATCCAGCGTACAATTCTTATTAAATAAGGGACAGAGTTCTGGTTGGGCTCATTTTGTTCGTCTTTTCCAGCCCTTTTTAAACATGTATACAGATATAAAAAAAAACAATAGTCCATTGTAAAAAATGAAAATGTATAAAAAAAGCTAAAAGTTCAAATAATCCAGTACGCGCGGAAAACATTCTGGGAAATTTCCAATTTAGGAGGATCAAGTTCAGGTCACAAATTTTTCTAAAGTATGTGAATAAAGGAAGGTAACATGATAATTTCAGATCATTTGGTTAATAGTCCATTTTTTAAGAAGCTATCGAAAATTTATTTTATTCGCAGTACGTTTTTTGACTCAAGAGTAAAATCGATTTTCAAACGTGCGATACAAAAAGGACGGGCCACCAAAACGCTCAAAAATAAAAGTGTAGATCTCTCAAGTCTTCTTAAAGACCCTGATAAAATTTCAGAACTGTGCATGGTAAATTACCTGACTTACACATCAGTACGTGCAATTTTAAAAGTTAGTCAGAAACACTCAGTTACGCACGCACGAAGTGTATGCCTGACTGTTTAATGAATGACACGGCAAAGCATGTCGCAGATAAACCATGTGTATGCTGATTTCAACTGATTTGAGCATCAGCGAGTCGAGGGAGAGAGCGAGAGAGAGAGAGAGAGAGAAAACGGATGGGAGCGCGTGCTACGGTCGTTGCGGTTATTAAAAATCGATGCAAACTCACAGTGCACACAGGCACATTCACACGTACGTGCTCATCAAGCGTCAGGCTCGATGTTGTTGGTCCATTACGAATATCCAATGAATGCAGACGTGTATTATCAAACATGGAGTCGCACGCGCGCTAGCTCGACTCGTCGCTGCTGCTGCGTGTCCTGCTGTACCTATATGCAGTAGGCACAGGAACGCATAAGCGTTAAAATGTGCATCTGCGTCGAATGTGGCAGCTACACGCATACCGTACTGTACACTACGGCCTCGGTGTCCTGTGCAGTTATTGTATATACATAAGCCTCCGTACGCAACTGCGTTCGATCCGCACATTTCACGAGTATATTGCGCGAAGATGCAGAATAATCGTGGTCACTCGGCTAAAAAGAATGCCAAAAGCGATGATTTAACGAAGCTTTTTGCCCAATTCCTATCGTGTATACGCGTACGCGTAACACGCGAAATGCCTCGCATACTGCTGATGTTGCTGCAGTTGATCAAGAAATAATAATGTACACACGTACACGCTCGCTCTCGTGCTGGCTTAAATGCTCAACGAATTCGGAGTATTTATTAACAGAGCATTCAAAAATTACACTTTCAAATAAATTAAAATTCGCGCGTGCATCGAAACTCCGTAGTGTGCGTGAAAAACAACGTGAACGTTCACGGGCGTGTGCAGGCTGTGAGCTCGAGTACGCACATATATACGCGCGAGCCACGATCGCGTTAGCTCTCGCTTTCTTTCTCTCTTCTGCTGTGCGCGCTTTATTCGGGCAAGTTTGCATTAAAGCTTATACACGAGTCCATGCACAGAGAGATAAAACGAAGTGGCAAACCAGAGAGAGAGCGAGCGAGAGGGTAGAGGGATATTGGTTAATATCAAGCCTGACCTCGACAGCGCTTGTGGATTTATTTCATCAGACAGGAAACAACGCGAACGCGCCCGATTCTCTCTCTCTCTCTCTCTCCGCGCGGCCCGAAATCGTTCGAACAACCGGAAGGATGTACGAAATTCTACATGTACCAAGCGTTCACCGTTCTTCGTACGCTGGGTTTGTTCGCGTTGATGCTGTTGTTGTTGTTGTTGTTGTTGTTGTTGTTGTTGATGCCGTTGTTGCTGCTACTGTTGCTCGTTTGCTCGCGCTTGATATATGTATGTATTTTGCGGCTCCGTGTTAGTGTGCATTATACATGAGGGACTTGACACGAACGAGCTGTATTGTGCACGTAAACTCGCTGCTCGGCCGCGTGTATTGATCAGCGCGCCATATACATGCATATTACATTACACGTGCCTCGAAGTGTTAACGACAGCTCCGGTAAGAATCTGCCGTTTTGTCTATGCATATTAATGAGGAAAACGTCGTCCTCTCTCCCTCTCGCGTCGAGTATCGGCTCAGAGAGTGACCAAGGAGTTTAGGAGCAGCTCCGCGACGCCTGGTGTGCGACCGCCTTGGGTTATGCTTCGTCCGCATGAGCAGGCGCATGTACCATTACCGCAAACTTCGACGATCACAGTATAGCAGTGGCGCAAGTAGTAGCGGTGGAAGGTGTCGCGCGCGGCGCGCGCGCTAAGTTCTCGAGTGGCTATATGGGCTAAAGCATCTTCTTGTACTTGTTCGGCTGGAAGGGCCACCCACTCGAACCCACAAACACGTACACAGCTCGCACACACACACAAACACACGCACACCAGGATCGTTATACTAGGGCTCGAGTCTAGCATACACGTATGCAAATTTACATTCATCTTTAGCACATTAAATGTTTCAATTGGCCTTGCAATCAGAGAAGCTGTATTCAGACGTATAATTTACCGGATAAAGTCGTTGAAACTTTGGCAGGGAAGCTTATCATAAGCTCGAACTGAACTTCTCAGGCGTGCGCCGAGCGCGCGAGTGTAGCCCTGGCTATATCGAGAGCTTTGCCGCTCCAATTGTTCAAATTTATAATGACAAATGCTCTCGCTCTCTCTTACTTTGAGCGAGCTTTAATTAAAACGCTCTTATTTTTGAGGCCATCAAACAAGACCGAAAGCACACCAACTTCACTGGGTTGACATTTTAAGCTATATATTTTAACCGAGCTTTCTTTCGCGCATTACAATTTCATGTTCACGCAAGGTTAAGCACTAAAGCTGATCAATTTTGTGAAAGTTCAACCATGTACGGAGATCGAAGTATTGATAAGTGACGTCGACCGCATATCATTGAACATTGATGGAAAATTTGCGCTCTAGAAGTGATGTACTGCTTTTAATTATGTAAAATAATTATCACGCGAAAATTTAAAGATTATCAGCAAGTGCATACATATATCGATCAGTGATAAAAAGTTAATTGGAGCGAACGAGCTTTAGTCATTCGTACCATCACATTCGACAGATCACGACGCTTATTAAGATCCGAAAATCGACTAAATAGCTTACTTGGAAAAAAATATGTATATGAACTATCGAAAGTTTTATATGGGAGAAGGAGCGCGTGTTAGGGGATATTTTGTGAACGTCGTCAGATTTTGGGCAGATGGGAGGAGTAAATTTCGCTTATTTCATCCTTTTAGATCGGGTGACAAGTGATTTGTAGCTGCGCAACTCGAAAGTGCCATCGCTTCGCAAGGAAAGTTTTGCGAACGAGCCTATAGATATGAGTAGCAGCCAAGCAACTGATGAGGTTACTGCAAGCTCGTGCGTGACTGCGAGTATGAGATTATTGCGGCGCTGCTTTCGGTGATCTATACAAGTTGGAACAATAGTTGCGAGTTCAATCGAGACTCGCGCACACGTTTACCCTATCCAAAAACTTGTTCATAATTCTCTTTTGCACCGCTCGTAAACAGTGATACATGTTTTCTCAGTCCACAACGACGGTATCCGACGCCACTCCAGCTTTTTCCAAAAAGCTTATCCGAGATACCGTAGTAATTCAAATTTATTATCTTCGGATAACTTTAATTAGTAAATGTCATGTACGGGACTTTAAATTTAATTCCGATACTTCATTTTTGATGGGTTTACTTGTTATTCATTATTAAAATAATCGATATATCGATCGAATAATAACATTTCCTGAAAAAGGTTTCAATATAGATGGGAACAATGATCTTATGTAAATTAATTTCGAATTCGATAAGTTCGGATGGATGAAAAATGATTTGATTTAATGATTTGATTGATTCAACGGGAGCCGGGGGCGCACGTCAAGGGACTTTTCGACAAGATCCATCGACGATACGCCACAAACGTATACACGTATACGCGTACGTGAATTTTTCCATTTGTATGCGCGCGTACATGGACTCGCGCGAGCCGCTATGCAGTGTATGTGTGAGTTGAAAAGCTGGAAATGACCACAAACCGCTTCAAAGAGTCGTTGCGCGAGGTTCACGCGTCGACTGACGGCTTGTGGCTTGTTGTGTACGTGAGTGACCATATGCCTCTCGCATCCATATAGAGAGCAACGACGGCGGCGGCGGCGGCAGCAGCTGCACAAGCAGCGAAACTTTGCCAGCTGCCGTTGTGCCACCGGCTCTTATCGAATATGTTTACGTTGACACATATCGGACCAACAAAATTTATTCTTTCCATCTCGTTTTATATTTATGAATGGGCTGTGTGTGTACGAATTTCGTGCGAGTTCGAGCCGTGGCTGAGTTTGCGCTCAAAAGCTACTTTGTTGTGGTGAAAATATTTGAAGCTCTCTCGAGCTCGGGTGTGTGAGCTTCATTTATTAAGCAAAGAAGAAGAAGAAGCAGTAGTGGCAGCAGCAGTAGCAGTAGGCAGTGGTAAAAAAAACTGCTTATTTCAAGAGTCAGCACGTACATATCCAGGAGAATGAGGTGCAGGGAAAAAACTGCCTACTCCATACAAAGTGTAACGAACACCGAGACGGAATGCAAGAGCAAGAAAGAGAGAGAAAAGAAGAGTCGCTTAAAGCCGTGGTGGCTTGGTACGGTGCTCGTATCTCTTACTCGTCACGAGCAGATATAAGCGGCGAGGCGACGGCTGCTCGGGAGCTTTTTAATTAATGAACGCAGCCGGTGCGCGAATAGTGGTTCTACGTATGACTACTACTACTGCTACTACGGCTGCTGCTGCTACGTATCCAACGCACTACACGGGCGATACGCGCGCATATAAGCGCATAGACGCGCAAGCAGCGGCAACATAGGATTACCATTATAACCCAACGACTATAGGCTATGGTGGCGCGCCTTATGGGTTATATTTATAATCGTGATTACGCAACAGTCTTTTGCCTCCTCGCCCTTTACTCCTCCCTCTCAAAGCCTTCGTTATTGCTATTATTATGAGTATTAGCCCGATGCTCTGCGGTTGCCTTGCACTCCGCTGAAATGTTGCCTTCGCCGGTTGCAGACATACACTCGTCCCCTTATATAAGTACAGAAGAGGAGAGTGAGAGAGAGCAAACTCACATTTTTAGGTATCGCGTAATGGCAGTGGCAGCAGCAGCAGCAGCAGCAGCCGGTGCTCATTAGAATCAACGAGCACCGTGTTGCTTTGCGAATAAATACCGGAGGATGAAAAGAGCAGATAAATAAACGAAAAGAGTCACATGGACTTTTGCTATTTTTGCGCATTCGTTATAAATTTATTAAAGGCAAGCGATGTCATGGAAGTCAGAGCGGACGCGTGAACTTTGATCTGTTCCATTAATTTTATTTGCATATTATAAGGTTTGTAATTGATACTCAATGTTAGTATTGCACATAAACAAAAATATTTCATGGATGAAAATAATGATGTTATATTATTAAATTAAAATAAAAACGAAGTTAATAGTACAAGTTACCATTAAATATAATAAGTAAATATGATATTAAGAAATTTTCTTTTTAAATACACAAGTGAGTGATTATAAGAGAAGAACGGAGGCACGATAATGAAAAGGCTGAGTGTATAATATCGGCCATCATACAAGAGGTCAAATATACAGCTTCACCCTTGGATTAAATTCCCGTGAGAGTAGAAGAGAATTGCCGCGCGCTGCACGTTGGGGCTCGCGCACACGTGAATATTTCGAGGATAGGGCGAGTCGAGTAGAGTCAAGAACGCGAGCGATAGCGAGAAGAGCCGAGAAAGCTCTCGAGAAGTAGAGCTTTTTAGACCCACACGAGGCTATATATACACCGAGCTTTCTCGCTTGCTTGCGTGTAGTACACGAGGCGCGCGCGGCCGTGTATCGCTAATACACGAACGCGGGTAAGTACACATCGAAATACTTGCGCGCGCTCCAAGAGTGATACGAGTGCAGCACAGCGCGAACTCCGCTCTAGCTACTCCGCACAGTTGCAGTTGTGGTCTCATCTGCAACGCTAAAGAAAAGGAGAATAAGAAGAAGAAGAAGAAGAGGTAACAAGAGAGAAAGAGAGAGAGAAGAGACTCTGTGTTGACGACGCAGCGAATGAGATACGCTTTACGACTGACCGTATTCGCGTTTATCTGCGTCAACGAGCTTCCAGCTATATATTATATATAGAGAGATGCGCGTAGCGTAGCTAGCGCACCCACACACACACACGCGCGCGCGATGAAAACGGCTTCCACTATCTTTTTGCCGCCATGGCCACCTTCCACTTCGCCTTCTCTCTTCGTCTTCGTCGTCGTCGTCGTCGTCGTCGTCGACGTAGTCGGTCGTCTCTCGTTCGACGAAGCGCAAGCTCTCTCTCTCTCTCTCTCTCTCCCGCACACACATGTGTGTATACACGTATATATGTATATGCACGAAATGGCCACGCATACACAGGCATTCACGCTGATTCTGCGTTTTGCTTTCATCTACCCCGGCCGTATCACCTGGCTCGTCGACGCCTTTTTTCAAGCCATCTACAAACGCAAGCTTTTTCTTCTTGCACGTGCTCAACCGAGCGTACGAGTTTTTTTATCCTATGGGTGAAAAAAAACGCAAGAGAAAGCGAGTGAGAGAGAGACAGAGAATAGAGTGAGAGAGAGAAAATGAAAGAGAGGACCGATGAGAATGTATGATGCAGTGCTAAAGCGCTTGTGGCAAAAGATTTTACTAGCCCATAGTTGAAATGAATGCACGCGTGAAGCCATTATATAACGGCTTCAACAAGCCTACGAGGCTCGCGAGGATGAAACTTTTATTTCAATGGCTCGCGCGCATATCATATATATATTGCGATCCGCAAGGTAAAACGGTAGACTTTAATTCGCTTAGCCAAAGTGCTGAAGTTTGTATTTATAAATGTTCCAGTGATATATTTTTAGCCCGCACGACTCTTATATAAATATAAATAATATTATATATGGCGTCGATATCCGTTTTTTGAACAACACATATTTTCGCTTTGTGTTAATGAGAATTTTTTTTCCCCTAGATCGAGTTTCAAGTTGGTCGGATCGTTTTAGATTCTTTTGCCGAACGCGCGCACGAGAAAAAAATTCACGCGACATATCACGGTGACGAATCAGGTGCGCGCTGAAAAAAAAAAAACGTTTCCCAGAGAGTTGGCCATGAATATTTTTAAACTCTTCTCCAGCCATTTTGTAAATTGAGGTTGATGCTGTGTGTTGTTTATCATTTCAGCTTTTCCTTTTGTGTATTTTTCGGTCCGGTGAAAAAATTGATGAGATTCCCGCCGCTCTGCCGTGATACCCCGGGCTCCCGACAAAATGATATTTTTTTTCTTTTCTAAAATCCCGAAATACACATTTTTAGCGTTATACTCTTTTATTGCACACGCTTGCGATGGCAACGCCAAAGAGCATATGTTTAAATCACCTTTATCAACAAATAAAAGCGATTTACATGCGCGCTACTATAGCATACGTACGCGCTAAGGGTAAATTTTACAAAATATTTTTTTTATAATGGTATTAACAATTTTAACATTCGCTCGAATTAATCACACATAATTAAACGAGTACACGTATGTAGCGGCGAAGTTTATTTTGTATTTAGCTGGCGCTGTATACTGAGCATCGCGTCTCATTATAACAAAGAGTTTTAAGGTTAAACTTTCTCGTTAGAAGCGTGCTGGCAAGCCATTCATAAAACTTTTAATACTGATTAGAGTGATGAAAAGTAATGCAATATTTTTTTTTTCAGCTCGTACAATTTTTCCATATCTCTTACGCCTTCCAGTTCACGATATAATATGCATGGCAAAGTTTAAAGTCATTTTCCACGCTATGCCTTATATTATTAATAATGTGTTTCTAGGCTATACTATGTGGAGAGCGCAGAGCGGACACGTGAATATGCGTTGTTATATATATCTGTACGTACGCGTGTATTCCTGCAGCCGCGCATTGAATTTTAAACTCGGCAAAACGGCCGCTGCAAGAACTACACACGGCTCGAGCCGACGCAACGAGTCACAGGTCAGTTGGTTTATCGCCTCTTTCCATTTTCGCGCCCTTGTTATACTCTCACGCGTTCGTTCGGGCCCTGTGATAATACTGCTGCACAGCGCTGCACGTAGTGCATATACTGACTATCGAAGTGTGAACTTGCTGACAGCCAATCGCTAAAAATACAGTGTGAATTTCTTATTTAACGACTTTTTTAATCGTATTTCGTAATTGCATTCGAGATAGCGCGTAGAAAAAATAGCAGTTTAATTTAAGAAAGCAGATCTTTTAGCAACGATTTACAAGATTATAATCCGATGCGTAAAACTAGCAAGATTGAATTCTAAATTATCTCCAAGTTAATATAAGCTTCTCAAAGCAGCTCCACGACAAAGCGTTACAAGCGCTTCATTATCTTGGAGAAAGCTGCGTTACGCGCGTGCAAAGTTAGCTGGAGGCTCGCGGGGGTGTGTGTATACACAAATTACAATATACTTGAGCGCCCGAGGTCCAGGCCCTCGGATGCTTGTGCTTGGCGGTTGCTTCATTTTATAATAGACGTCGTCGTCGTCGTCGTCACCGACCCCAGACACGATTCCGGTCCATAATCTGTTTATCCAATGCTATTCAATATCCGCAGCTACCCCTCGAGTCAGTCATATAGCCGTGTGGACCGGCTCTCTGTCTCTCTCTCTCTCTCTCTCTCTCTCTCTCTCTCTCTCGGCATGTACATTAATCCCCACAGGCGCGTATCAACGTGCACACACACGTCGCGGGGCTACACTTACGCCAGCTCCCCCCGAAATGCCTATATGCGCTCGACGACGCAGTTCAGTTGCAGTGCTATATGCCGCAGCAGCAGCTACGGGGGTAGGAGGCGCAAGCTAGGCCATGTCGTCGGCTCAACTAGTTGCAGCAATGCGCCCAGACACGCAATCCCATTGTCATCGTCGCCGTTGACGTCGTTTACGCCGCCGCCGTCGTCGTCGTCGTCGTATCTGCAGCTGCATGCGAGCTGGTTCGAAGCGCGTCGTCCTCTCTCTGCACGCTGCATTGCGGCCGCTTCCTCTTCGACTGCGCCGCGCGCGGCAGGAGGATCGAGTCAGCTCGTGCACACGGACGCGCACATATGCCTCGCACACACAGTACAGCAGCTATATAATATAGCCAGGAGCAGAGGCGAAAAGACTCGCCGGCCGTACGTCGGAGCGTGTATAGGCTCGTTATAGGTGAGGGTGAGCTGGACCTAATATAATGGACGCGAGAACGCGCCAATCCCCCGACCTGGCCAATATCCCGGCCTACGTGCTATTATCCAGCTCGTACCTCTATGACAAGTCGTATGAATTATGCAGCGTAATGCAGACGAATGTACAACTTCACTGCTGCCGCTGCTATACATGTATAAGCTACTACTACTACTACTGCTGCTGGCAGACAGAGTGCAGCTCGCAGCTCCGGACTTTACACTCGGCTTGTACGTACGTACGCTTTTCATTACATATGCGCACATTAAGCTCTCATTCTTTCCTCGTGCGTTCATATAATGTGTACAGAACGATGACAGCTTGCGTTTGAGCAAATAAATTATCGATACGTATGAAGCTATTGAGTGCAACTCTCGGTTCGTCTCGTGTGTATATGAGAACTTATCGATAACCAATACGTAATAACGACGCTGGAACTTTTTTTAGATTGACACAATAAGCTCTGAATTATACTTAATAATTTCAAGATTGAATTATTGCAATAATCCTTCAATTCGATACTGGGCTAGTCTTTGTGTGGACAATATTCAGAATATATTCGCTGTATATAAAAGTATATATTTATGACTATGAGAAGGGTGAACATTCAAAAGATATCTAGTTATCGAGCCGGAGGTACATAACGTTTTACGAGGTCAGATATGGAGAAAATCACGAAAGATGCGTCGATGTAGTACGCGAATGATCAACACAGCGCAGTTTTCAACTCGATTACGGAATCCAAATTTTCTTCACGAAATAAATGATAAATTGATTTCGATGTTTTCTTTTTTTGCCTTTTCGATGATAAGATCAGAATCTTTCGCGATACTCCCCGTATATGATACGTATGCAGTGCATTTGGAGATTCGCACTCTCCTAGCGCGTAAGCTGCAATTGGCCGTATATAAATTGTTTCTCTCGTAAAACTTAAACGAGCCACGTTTATTTTACGAGCAAATCAATATTTTCCGATGGGGCAAAAAATCTCGACACTCACTTTTTTTCTTATTTACGCGGGCAAAATAAATCGGCCATGCTGCTGCGTATGCGGGTAGTCGCAGCAGCAGCAGCCAAGCAAAGAAGAAAAAACTTTGGGGTCGCTCGGTGGCACCACGACGATGAAATCGTAAATGTCCGAAAAGAAGCGAAAGGGATCAAGAGTTATATACACAGAGAGAGAGAGAGAGAGAGAGAGAGAGAGAGAGAGAGAGAGAGAGCGCAACGATGCGACAACCTTGAAAAGAAGAGAAGAGAAACTAGTTGACCTTCTTCTGAAAGTCGCCGGGAGTCGTTACGACGGTTGCGGCGGCGGCAGAGCGACTCGACGATGACGACGACACGCGGAAACCGCACTAGCTCGTGTGTATATAGTGGCAAGCCAAAGAATTCCAGGCGGAATTACGCGAGAGCAAGAGAGAGAGGCTACTTACTCTCTTACTCTTTCTATTTCTCTCTGGACGCGCTCGCAGCGGAGAAAAACTGCGTAGCAGCCGTCCGGCGAGAAGGTCCGGCGTCGAGAAACTTGGACCGAGTATAAAAATGAAAAAAAGCTGCGCGCGAGGAAGCTTACGTTGGACTGATGTTGCTGCTGCTCTGTTTTTACGCGAAGCTATCTTGTACCTGTTCTCGTCTCTCTCTCCCTCTTATTTTCCGTTTCTTTCTCTTTCTCTCGCGCTCACATATACACTAGTTATTTACTAATTTTTTGCTTATACCTTGAGAACTGTGAGCTTCTTCCGCATTCTCTTTTGGGCTACTTTATCTTTTCACTATATATTCAGAGCAAGAGAGGTAATATTCTGAGCTCGGTCGTGCTTAGCTCTAGAAATGCTAGCTGCAATGCTGTGTCGCAGTGGCCAACGCGTTTTTTGCCTCTTTGCTTGTATCAGACCTAATTTTTTTTTTTTCATTTCTTTCGGCTACTTATTCTTGCACGCCTGTAAATACCTATACTATGTTTAGTCACTGCTTGTAGCATATATCTCATCCAATAAAACGATGTTTAACTATTCTTGAGTTGTAAAAACGCCTTTTCTCTAGATAAACACAGAGAACATAGTGCGAGGAAGCACACTCAAGTCCGTGTCTACAGCGTTTTTATGTTTACTCGAGTAGCGACCAGAGTGTCCCGAGCTTATATAGATATGACTTTTTGCCTTCTGAAAAATTCATGATACTCGCTACTTGCCGGATTAATTCCATATTTCCGCGCTCGTTTTGCTCAATGTACACGCGGGGAGCAATTTAAAATTTAAATATGAATTTTATATTTTTCAATTGGAGTTTCATGAGCTGCGAGAGCCGGGGCCAATGTGTCAAGTCCGGGCGAACGGCAGCAGGGCGCGGGCCACAGCCCCATGATAGGCCATGGACCGCACGTACAACATATATACAGTACCGCTGCAAGATCGAGCGGTGGCAGCGGCCAACTTGCGCGCCTCTGGCATTGACTGAATCACGAAGTCTATTTTGTAACTCTACGTCGAGGCACACACACACATACATATATATTCGATATACCGGTACCTATAGCTCATGTATAGCATAGTACTCACGTTACGGTGCGCTGCAGAGCAAAAGCTAATCAATGAGCGAATCGACGTGTGGTTCGATCATATTGCGTGCTGTTTAGTGGCTGCAGCTAGCGTACAGCAGCACGGGACCAAAGAGCCGAGCCGAGCCGAGCCGCGCTTTAAGGTATGCAGACGCGTACATACACACGCTATACACACCTATGCGCGTGCAGCCATGCATGTATGCGCCAGCCAAGGAGAGTAATCAAGTCCCTTCTGGCTTTCTACTATGTGCTCCGAGGGAGCAATTTAATGAAGGTCCTCGCGCCTGCGCGCGCTCTACACGCCAAACTTGCCAGCAGCTCGCCTCTGCCTGCGAACTTTGCAGCTCGACACCGCCGCCGACGCCGCCGCCTGCGCTCTTTACGCCTACTGCGTGTAACGCGTTTAGCCCGGGTGTCCGATAAAGTATTTTCTGCGGGCCCCGATTCGCAATTATCGCGGCTTTGTGTACATCGATGCTGCACACGGCTTTTCCTTTTTGCGTAATGCTGTTATACTTTGACTTTTTGAATGGCGTGGCGTCGGGCTCGACACCGACTGCGACTGTCGTAATACACTCGCGTGCCCACATTTCATTCGCCCAACAAATTTATTCCGCGGTTTAAAAAGATCAGCATTGATACGCGATACATATATATTTCATAAACTAGCTTAGAATATCGAATATTTACGTTAATATAAACACACACACACACACACACATGACGAAGATTCATCTCATTTATATTCATGAAAGCGAAATTGGTTTTCATTTATGTATGATGCAAATATAAAGCAGGGAAAGCGGCAGCAGCGACAGGCCTTTCACGTACGTGCATGCCAGTTTTATATTTTCAAAATGCATTTTCCACGCAAAATCAAAAGCAAACTTTTTCGAATTTAGGTCTGGCCTATTTATACATGAATGGGCACTTGCGCTCATACAAAAACTTATATCGCCCTTTCGCAGCCATGGATTTTATTGGCCTGCGTGCTCTTCGTAATTGACAAAGTTTCCCACAAAAACCCAGAACTAAACTGACCGAATTATTTAAAATATTCAAAGTACATTGAAAATAAGTTTTCATTTATAATTTTATATGTAAGTCCTGTAAGCTCGCGATGCGAGTGTACGAGTGCAGGTGTATATGTACTAGTTCGAGCGCCACGAATGAACGTGAGCTTTGGAATATTTTTTGTACGTCGGTGGATAAATTAAAGTTTCTTAACGAGCCCAAACAGAATTTGCAATTCAAAACCCATGGCAGCTCCCCACAGCTTTCCCGCTATCTATACGTAAATATATGGCCGATTCTTCGTCAAATCAATTTAGCTAAAAAAAAATTTTTTTTAAATAATGATGCAAATATGTTGTTTCTCATATCATCAGTGCCGTTAGGTTTTATTGAGTCTTTAAATGAACTATATTGTGAAAGTTCCTAGTACAAATGTCACCAAATGGTCAGGTCATTTGAGAGGACTGCTCATACAAAAAAATAATGTGCAAGATCAATTCAACTGATCTAAAGTAAGCTCATGAGTTAAAAATTTCATTGAAGTGCTTGTAACTGCCTTAAAATATTTATGCAAAAAAACAATCTCTGCGATTTCACGAATGAGTTTCAGAGTCTATGGGCAACAAATAATCGAAGCTATGTGTAAATCAAAGTTAAAATTTGCTGAAAATTGTAAAATTTATACAGAAATGAATATTAACGGTTATGCCTTATATACAATACCTTATGTACGAATGAGAGGATTCTGTAGATGATTTTGCTGTCTCGGGTGTCTAGTTTTTCATGGATGCACTCCCGCAGAAGAAACCCAAAATCAGGCGAACATTGGACAACACTGACAACATTTTAAACCGAGTTCTAAATACGAAAGTTGAACTCGGTCGGCTGCCGCATTATTGCACACTTAAAATAGCATATATAGTGTCCGAGCTCGATACTGTTCAACGGACACTTTGAATGCGACATGCCACACACATAAACATATCGCGAGCAGTCGGCGGCTGCCCCGTAGCCACACTCACGATCAACTCACGACTTATTTCCTTCTCATCACACAATGCATATAAACACACACTCGCGTACACATATTCACGTATAAACACTGGTTGCAGTCCGCGAGATGGCATGTCAACTTTTCAAACTGTGTTCTAAAAGTATTCGCACTGATTTGTTACTGCACACACAAACACAAACACAAAAAATCCTTGAGATGATGCAACTTGCCACTCAAGTGCTGTAGATGCACACTTTTACGGAGGCGAATTATCACACACTTTTACGAATATGAACGATTCGAATAACCGTTACAACGCGAATATCGACTGGCAGTACTTCGTCACGTCGCACACGACGACACACTGCACGAACAAACGACAACGCATGGCTACTCAAAGGGTCGCACACACACACACACACACACACATGCACGGATCAACGCGCGCGCGAACAGTCGAGTTACCAGCACGTCTGTCGTAACGACCAAAATGCAGAAACACAGAGTTTTGACTCTCTCGGGCTACAACGATACAACGAGATATTAGATTCAAAATGCAGAACGGCATTGTCAGTATGAAACTCGCTAAGCATCTGTCTAATCTTTGTTGAAATAATACTTGGTTCGCACCACAAGATTCAAAACTATGTGTTTCTGCATTTAAGAATCACTACGGATACCTTGCCTCACTGCGTCAGATACGAATACTGGCCGTTCGACTGCTCGAGCGTGAGTTGATTCGTGTAAATATGTGTGTGTGTGTGTGTGCGTCCCTTCGAGTAGCCAAGCCGTAAGCATCGTCTCTTGTTCGTGCAGTGTGTCGTTCTTTGCGATATGACGATGTCAAGTCCTGATGGTCGATATTCACGTTGCAACGGTTATTCGAATCTTTCAAATTCAAGTATATATGATCGTTCACGTATGTATACGTGTGCATCTACCACTCGAGTTGGGAGTTGCTTCATCTCATGTATTTTGCAATGTGTGTTTGTGTGTGCAGTGATAAAAACCAGTGCGATTTTAGAACTAATTTTAAAAAGTTGTCATGCTGTCTCGCAGACTGCAATCAGTGCTACGCTATGCTCTCTGCATTCTTACGCAAATATGTGTGCGTGAGTGTGTTTATACGCAGCATGTGATCAACGTGATGAGTAGTGAGTTGATCCTGAGTGTGGCTTGAAGCAGCCGTGTTTATAAAATTGTTTTCAGTGGCAGGTTTGTATTAAAAATAATTTTTAATACTGGTTGGAATGTTCTTATGATATATCATAAATTACTTGAGCTATATTTAAATATCAAAATCTGCTTGAGATAACAAAAGACGAAAAATAAAACAAAGAAAGTTATCAACTCATCTAAAAATAAATTGTTTAAGCCCGTCGATTTGACTAAGCGTTTAAAACCGTGAAATAATTCAAGTAGATTTGAATAAAAACCGGCTACATGGCTACTTCTAAATATATCCATACATAGTAAACGGCGTGTATCTATCTATAGTTGTGTGGCATCGAATCATAATAATGTAGTTCGACATTAATCGACTTGAATCGACTTTGTTGTTGCATCGGGCCAGCCCGCGACTATCAAAAGTTCTTTATCGCAAAACAACTCATTAACTCTTGATGCAGTTAAAAGATAATTTTGCATAAAAGGTTTATGTACGAGTCCTCGCGTTTATTAATACGTTGTAAATTCTAATTAAATACGTTACACAGCTGGCTCATATGCTTACTCACATAAAATCAACAACTTTTATACAGGATGAGGAAAATTACTAAAAAGATCGTACGTTGATCTACTCGAGTGTTTTTCGAAAAACTCAACGATCACAGGCAACGCAGGAAACTCATTTTTACAGATATAAATATATATGCAGAGAACATACTACCCCGGGGAAATGCAATTTTGTACCGTCAGGGGATGTTCCGTTTTCAGCCATTATTATAGCATTCGAAAAAATAAGCTTTATAGACGCGTGCAGATACGATGTGTTGCTTCATGACTATAGGCATGCCTCAACTGTATGTATGTATGCAGTCAGGCAGGGCGCGAGATTCCGCGCGCGCGTCAAGCGGTCCAATCGAGTAGCATACCGAAAGTTAAGTGACAGCGTCGACAACAAGGAAGATATAAGAAAAATCTAAAATGCAGCTACGAAACCTGTCACTGTGTCGACATTTAAGACCAAAAGTGTAATATGTAAAAGTTCGATTTGAACAGGGAAAAATTAATTTTCAAACCATTTTACTGTGAATGGGAATAAAATACAAAAATTCATGCTAACGAATTCCGCGAAGTTAAAAAAAGCAATTATTTTTATGACATAAACTTGCACAGATCTTTCTGAAAGGATCGATCTCTTGAAAAAGATATTTGAAAATTTTTGTCAACTTTTAAATTAAACGTTTTATCAAAAATAATAAATGTGGAAATTCAACGAAACTGATTGATATAAGTGAAAAATATTTCCATCGTTATCGAAAAAACTATTGTGCGTATGCACGTCATTTTTTTTATATACATGAATTTCCAAACTTTCTTTATTGGCTCTTGAGCGATGGGGAGAAGACTTGCAAAAAACAGAAAGGAAGAAAGGAAAAAGAAGAATTGTCTGAAGCTAAACTTTTGAGAGATGGCACATGGAATGAACAGCAGTAGCGATGCGATACCAGTCCCAAAACTTCTCCGTATAATTTTCCTCCATGAAACGTATCGTAAAATGTATTATCTACTTTTTTTTTTCTTTCCCTCTTTTGGTTGACTTGGGACGCAAAGACGACGAAGAAGAATAAGAAAAGAGAAAGAAAGGAAGAGGGAGACAGTGAGCTACACTGGATAGAAAAAAAGAGCAAAAGGGAATGAAGGCAAAAAGATAGCACGTATGGAACAGGGGGCGAAAGAGATAGAGAAAGATACAAACGACACAGAAAAATACTTTTCATGTACACATAGTTTTCGAAAGACAACGTTACTGAAATAAAATAATACGTGCGTGAATGTGTAGGTGTGTATACATCACATACGTAATAGAAATCTATCGCAAAAACGTACATGTATACAGGAGAGCGAAAGATGCTTCGAAGTAACAGACTCATCCGTGGTTGGGAAAACAATACTATGATGCGCAGTATATAGACGCACTTGTATACAAAAACATATATGGCCTCGATAGATAGGGCAACAGGATACGATATGCTTGAGTCTGCACAAATACAGCCTTGTAAGTCGAATCGAATTTCATCCCTCGATAGAGTGAGAAATTAAGTGTAACTTACTTAAAATCGACCTCGTTTTCCTTCATATCCTTCATTAAGACCCTACCAACTCTCGCTCGTGCGTATACAACTTCTCACTGTGTGCAAAGGCTTTGCCTACTCAATGAATCCTACGAGCAATGAACTCGATATACAAGCGATAACATTGATCGTTGCACGATTCAGCGAGTATTGCTACAGCTAAGGAGCGAGTGAGCGAGCGAACGGTGGATTTTCGCTTTCTCCGACGAATAATAGTTCCCAGATAAAAATGAGCGTTCGGCTGCGTGCCGAGGAGAAAAAGCTGAGCTCGCGAGTGACAACGACTATCGGCTCGCTCGCTGATATTTCCCATGTGCGATTTTATCTTGGAAAATGCCAACAGCTGCTGTCTCGGTTCTCCAGAGACCTCGCAGCGAGTATCGTTTGAATCGTCTGCTCCTTTTGATACCTGCAGTTATAATCGCTTTTTACAAGACTTTCCTTCCTTTTTTATTGCATCCGACGCTGCGCTTTTTTTTATCCACTCCAGCTATAAATTGTGTGGTTGTTGTTGTGAGCCCTCGTGCCTCCTGTGCTTGATGCAGCAAGAAAACGCAACAATTCGCGTGTGCGATGCATAACTTTGTTAATAAAAATCATCTGCAGCGAGTAGTTGAGGAATAAATTTATTTTTCATCTCGAGGTAAAAATGTAGCAAGTTAACATTTTCATCTTCTAGAATTTTATGAAATTTTTCCTGGGCGAGAAAAGGTTTTTTTCTGCTTCCTCTCTTTCTCTCTCTCTCTCTATTTGCCGGTGCGTTTTCGGATGTAAAGATAGAAAAGTTCCTTATGACTGATTTTTGAAATGTCATTTTGAAGATTTAAAAAAAAATTCATTCAGCTGGAACGAATTAAAGAATAAAAGAAAATGAATTTTTAACGTATCGTTGAGTCTCGCCTTCAAGAAGGAATTAATTCGATGAAAATTTTGAGCGATATGAACTAAGAAAATTTGATACATTCTAGTTTTTATTCGGATCTCAATTTACCTGATTCATTTTGATGTTGTAAATTGTTATCTTTATAAGGGAGTTTAAAGAGAAAATGGGTATTAGTAATTACACAATTCAAAATATAATTAGAAGTCTGTCACTTGAAAATAAATTAATCTATGAATCAAGGGGCACGTTGAAAGTCATTTTAATTTTCTAAATAACTTCGTTAAAAATTTTGGCATACTAAAAATAACGATTCCACTCTATTATACTGCCTAAAAAATATATTTTTTCATAATTTTATAGAACATTTTTGGATTATATATTTTCTAGAGTGCAGAGAATTTTTTTAATGATTCTCACCCCGTTACTATAGTTTTTTCAAAGGTACAGTTCTTGAAGATTAACCCTATTATATTTTGAACCCAAAAAGGTGATAGAAAAGGTAATTCGACAATCTGAATAAATGCATTAAAAAATAAAATAAACGTTTTTAACGAATATATTTTTACTTTGAAGTACACGCAATCGTTCAGTGGTGTTTTCGCATATTCATAGGCACATTTTTAGTTAATAAATCGATTGCGGAGATTTTTAACATACATATAAACGAGTAATGTTGCCTTATTCTTATTGTGTATTTATTTTACTGAGCTGAAACTTTCAAGTTTAAAACTTAATGGCTCCTACTCTTGAAGTAGTTTTTCGAAGACCAATGCACAAGAATCATCACTCAAAATTGTTGCTTGATGCGCTTTCTGTGTAGTGTAAGGAAGTGGGTGTTTCAAGCTCTATTCGATAATAGGTGATCACTCAAAATACAAATAAAAAACTTCAAATAATATTTACCTCCGAAAAAGCACTTTCTTGCAACAATTTTAAAGGGTGTAATTATATTTTCTTGTACTGGTCGCTCCAACGAGTTATTTTAATAAAAAACTTGAAGATAATCAACGAAGTTTAGAATGTTATTCGAAGTTGCACTCGTTCGGTGCAACAAAATGCAAAAAAAAAGAGTCTTCAAAATCTTTGAGGCGCGCCGATACCTCGCAGAGCCAGGCCGTGCAAATTTGCCATTTCTACGATACGTGAACACGCGGGCGCGTGAAAAGAGACCAAGCATGAAGTTCATCGTGAAAAGAGCTTGACGTTGAAAGCACAGGCTCGGACAAAGAGTCTATACGAAAAAAAGTCCATCAGTCTGGTACATGCTACCAAATCGATATGCCCCAATAACTATACGTAGGCAGAAAAGCTGTCCAGTGGGCAGAGTCTCTCTATATTGATATCGGGGCTAGCGGCTGCTGCCACTGCTGCTACTGCTGCTACTTCTACACTATAGCTGCTGCACATACACAAGTGTAATGGATTTATCTAGCAAGCACCATCAGCAGCAGCAGCAGTAGTAGTAGCCGCGTAGTGGCCGAAATGTATAGAAAATTAAGAACACAGACTTTGCTCATTTACTAGCGCTGCGGGCGAAGATACGAGTGAAAACAACATAAACATAAAGGGAGAGAAGCCGGGAAAGATAGAAAAAGGAACGATTCGGGCTTTGTACACGGCTTCTATGGGCCGAAATACGGTGTCGATGCAGTGTATACACGAGTGGCAACATTTGGGGAAAGGCGCTTGCGCGCCCCACGTATAAAAAGAACCAGGGCAAAAGAGAGGCATTTTCGCTGCTTCGGCTGCTGCTACAGCTACGCAAAGCCCTCGAGAATTTTTATGGGATCACCGGGCTGAATCGTAAACACGAAGTAGCGGAGTTGTAGGTAGTAGCAGCCAAGGGGACAGAGGACAGGGGCCGGCTATATAGGAGGTGGCGCGTTCGAGGAGGTCATGGAGGTACGCGTTTGCACCTTTTCAAAAAGCGGCCACTCTCGCGCACCCTCGAGCTATAACAGTATATATATAGAGACACTAGCTGCTGCGGTATATAGAAAGCGGGCCTAGGCTGTCTGCGACTCGCTCCTCCTCCTCCTCCTCCTGTAACGCACGCTTTGCTCATATCCGATGTTCTCTCTGCTTTATCGTCTCTCTCTCTTTTTTGTTCATTTTTTTTCTTATCAAACTTTTTTTATTTATTCAGGCACAGTTTTCCACTTGATATCATCTCATCGATTTGTAGTACAGGGTGTAATACAAATAATTGTCGATACTTCTGCCGGTCGGCTATAAGGTTGGCGTGAAAATCAATCTTTCGTATCGTTATAGCCGCGTGTTGTGTGAGTTGCTCGTAATCGATCGACTTTACCGCATAGTTGTCGAGTTATATCAATCATCAAAATAAATAAGCAATTCTCCATGAACGATGTATTTTATTGCATTATATTCTACGAGCGATGAAATATGCCTTTTCACGCTGCTTCAGCCAAAGGTAACATTATCGCGCCCGCGGCCCAAACCAAATTGTTATTTTCTGCCTGGGGATTCGTGAAAAATTGTACAAACACACACCTAGGCTGCTTAAAAAGAAAGCCCCGCTTCGCGCTTTTATTAGCCTCAGCTTTGCCTGAGCCGCTAATTACGCGTGCACTGCGACTTTTCTCTTTTTACAGTCTAGATACGTATTATACTATTTAAGCATTAGAGATTTATTGGCCTTTGACGCTAAAAGCTAACGCAATTTTATCCGATTTTTCGAAGCATTTTAATAATCAGAGTTATCTCAGTTGTTATTTTTTGTAATGTAATTTTATAATACGATTGAAATTTTTTCAAAAGTTCGCCGTCGCCAATAAATAAATCGAGTGCTGATATTTTTATAATCCGGACGGCAAAGGTTGAAAGTTATTTGTAATAAAAGGTAATGGCAAAATATATAGAGAGCTCGTATCGTAATTTAAATCCATTCAGTTATAATATCGGAAAATTTGCATGATAGTAATTGTTTCCCTTTAGCCCTCTACTGGCCATCATCCCTTTCTGTTTATACCCCGGTCCTTGCTCCCTCACTCTCGCTCGCTCACCCCTCCTACCTGCACTCCACAGCCTACTCATGTACATTGGAGGTAATAAAATAAATCCAGCGATTTTCCGTTATCAATGCAAATGCAGATATGAGCTTTATGCGATGCATTAATTTGTTCTGCTTTTATCAATAAGCACTTGCTCGATCTACGTGCGTAGGTCCTCCCCCGTGTGCATCGAGCTCCTATATTAACTTTGCATTGTAAAATTGACTGGGCGCATAACTGCGGAGTGATAAATAGGGCTCGGCGCGCAACAACGCAAGGTGAAACATTTTTTGTGCACCTCCGAGCTCTCTCGCGTTTCGTTAAGGGTCTCACGCAAGCCACAGAGTATAAACTCGCGTGCTTGAAAAACTTCCAAATTAACGTACCTGACGTATCGGTAGCCTTGCCGCTGTTTCCTGCATTGCGTATGGCGGATTCCGTCAGTCCCAGGAACGACGAGAACACGCACAATTCCAGCACTAAACACCACATTATCATTTTATCGGAACTCCTATTCGTGAATCATCAAATAGTCTATCGAATTTTTACAATGCAGCAGTTGATAATTTAACATAACTCGTCGATTTCCATGCCTACATTAAGCTGTAGGATGCTGCATTATTATCTAAATGTATGCGTAAACTCGACGGGCGCGCAATCTTGTACACCCTTAATTAGCAGTGACGTGAAGTGATGGTTATTATTTCTATTAAACACGCATGCACAAGACACATTCAATGATGATGTACATAACACAACATGGTGCGGAAAAATAGCACTCGATCACTTTGTTAATTCACTAAACCGACGTTATACTTGGGTATCGTTGAACTACACTAGCTTTGACATTTGCGCTCGGGAGGAACATTTCATTTTCACAATCCGCGCTAGGGGCAAATTAAAGTCCTGTCAATCGCTCATTATCATGATTGAAATTTTGATTATCCAATTACTGTAACGCAAGTTCGGGCGTGTATTTTCATTGCCTTGCTCCAGTGTCGCGACAAAGAATGCTCTCGTTGACTTGCATCGTTGCGAGGAGTTACATTTTCATACGCATTAATCGTCGAGTAAATTATTCCGAATCAATGCCATGTCGCCAAATAAGCACTCGAATTAGCAGCCAAGAGCCCGAGTGGCCACGTGTGTTGTGTGCCACACCGACGGAAAAAGGTCAACGATCGTGTTTCACCCTATCGCGTTGGCAGGGCCGTTTCTTCGTCAACACGCCAATTATCAAATTAGTCGTTAACTATACTTGCGGCCGAAATTGTTGTCGATACAATTAAAACGTCACGCATCGAGTGAGTCGATGAGACAGAGAAAGAGAGAAAAATGTGCGATTCGAAACCGATCCTCAGCCGACACCATGACGGCACGTGGTTCCTCGCTGAAGTCGGACCGCATACTGGCATGTCAAAGGAAAGCTTGGCGCCGGCGCGAGCCCCCGTGCCAAGCCACCACCGCCGCAGTAGTACTAGTAGCAGCAGCAGCAGCAGCAACCCTCATTGATGCACACGCGCACACACTGCGCCGCTCCGGCTGCAGACGTTTTATACTCTTTTCGCCGTTTTTTTACTCGCTGTTTTTTTTTCTTTTCTTTTTTGTTATTACTTTTTTGTCTTTTCTCTTTTTATGCTCTCGGGGTGATTTATAAGAAGCCTCGGCTAATTTGCGTCCTCAAGACATTGGTCTACCTCAGTCACGCCGTGATATATACTCGCCGAGTTATTTATATCTGTATAGAAGCGAAAGGAGGGAGAAAGAAAGGATGCCTGCTAATCTCCAGTGCCGTGATCGCGAGAGAAAAATAGCTCGAAATTACCCTGTGTCAGAGTGCAGTAGTGCGTTGTCGACAGAGCGCAGCTAACGCAATAGTAGTATTAGCAGCAGTAGGAGTAGTAGTAGTCGGAGTAGTAGTGGTGGTCGTAGCAGCAGCAGTAGTAGTAGTTGTAGTTGAAAGCTGTCGATGGGGAAATAGGACTAGAGGTAAAGCAGCAGCTGTAGTGGTGGCTGTTAAAGGAAGAGATGGAACAGCGCTGATTACTAGTGTTGCTGTTTGATCGGAATCGATGTGCTGATGCTGTTGCTGCTGTAACCTACAGAGACGAGGGAGTGGAGATGGACAGAATGGAATTGTTTCGTGATTAATTTCGACTGGTCCGTTGTCTTGTATAGGGATAATTTGTTCAGCGGCGGCTACCCAGTGATTTGTTTGAATCACAACGACAAGTGTTTCGTATGTCTTGGAGGCGCAAAAAAGGGTCGAAAGTATATGAGTCATATTCAGATATTTGATACTGACATTAAATTATAGTTTGTGAACTATTTAGATTTATTGTATGCATGGAAAATGATCTTTGGAGCTTTCACCGAATTCATTTTCTACAATTGATAACTTTCATTTCTTTAAATAAGATCTGGTTCGTTGTTTTTTGTTTTTTAATAGTAAATAAATCTGGATTAATATCTTCGAAAAATAAGCACTGTGAATCTCAAAAATTTCGTGAAAAGAATGTACTAAAACCATTTGTTAAATTCAAAGTTTTGAAATAATTTTTTCTAAATATGGTTGTTTTACTTAAAAAAGAAGATTATTCGTGTGTTAAGCATTAGATATCAGAACTATTGAATTTTAAGAGAATGCAATGATATTTGTATGCTATCGATTTTTTTTAAAACTATTAGAATCATTCGAAAAAATTTCTGATTTTCTTGGATATCTTTAATAATAGTTATATTAAAAATTGACCGTGCTGTAAAAAATATACCAAGAACCTTAAACGTAAAATAATTTAAATAAAGACACTTTGAATCCTCGCGATCAAAAAACATCTTTTTTAAAGAGTACCAACTTACTAAACAGTCTGCAATTTTGTTGAGAAGCTACTGCCATCTACATGGGATTTCATGTATTCTTAAAAAGAGTCAGTCTTACCGACCGGTTCATTTTCATCAAATCGATATTATGTACACTTATAAATAGTGAATAGTACTGATAGCTCATGATGTTGTAATTTTATGATAAGTATACAACATTTTCAAACTCAAACTTAGTTGAGCACAAAAAAGTTTCAAATAAAATACATATTGTCCATTTAAAAAATTGCATGATTTTTATTTTGTCTAGAACAAAATTTAGTTTTATATTTCAAAGATGATGTAACATAGGATTATAATTATGTTATCAAAATTTTTATTACTTTCAAACTATGAGAAATTAAATTAAAAAAAAAGATTGTACTATTAAAAAAAATTATTGTTTTATTAAATTCAATGGAATTACATCGTAAAAAACGTTCATAACAATTAAAAACACACACACTCCCACACGCGCACAGTAAACACAAAGTTTAACCAACTATTCATTGAAATGAGGTGCTATTGTACATTCATTTTGAAAATTTGGATTTAAAAGGCAAAATAACTTTATTGTGAACACATTTCACCTAAACAAAAAATCTACACAGTGATCCTTGATGGGACTTCGAAGCATGCTACAACCTTCTTGTCAGGTTCTTCAAGAGCCCAGTGCACGACCAATTGTACCTGATGAAAAAATAAGCATTATTACATTTCGAATAAAAATTATTCTCAAGTTTATTTAAAATTTTAGGGATAAAAAGGATAAATTATATTCGATGTGAGTCACGAGAAAATAATCTAATTTGAATGTCTTACGACGTTTCATGGCTGAACTTCGGACCAACAAAAAACTCATTTGAATTGTTAAAAGCATTTTTTTGCAATAAAGTGACTAGACGTCAAGAGACAGTACAAAAAGTTTGCAAATGTAGTTTTTTCATAGCATTAATTGTAACATCATTGAAACTTTTATGTATGCTATGTCAATGAGGTATTTACTATTTATACAAGGGCTCAAGCGGAAAATTTTACTTTGATAAAATCTCGTGAGTTATTTAAAGTGATATATTACGAAAAAAAATTGTTATTGTGAACAACTTACCGTTGGGTAGATTGGCAGAATTGGGAATTCGTTTTTGTAAAGGTATTCAACTCCTTTCTTGAGTGGGCATGGAGCTGGTGATCCGTCGGCTGCGTTGAATACTTTTCCACATGCATCAGTTCCATCGACGCCTACAAAAGGTAATGGTACACCCAAGATGGTCGCGTAAACAGCTGTCTTGACACTCTGAACATCGCGGTTTGGTGTGAAACGTTGTACAATTTGAACTTTGGTGCGTTTCTTCAGTTTGCATGGAGGTGTCTCGCAATTCGTGATTTGGACCTTTGTCGTATCTTCAATCGCTTTACCTTGAAACGTAAACAGGATAAATGCTTTATTTTTTTTTCAATTACATGTATCCTCGATCCGCCGGTATAATAACCGTGGCACATAATAGTATGTTTTTACGTGAACGTGTCATCACGTGAGCGCGATAAAATCATCGTAATGATGAAACATGCGAAATTAAAAAAAAAAGTATTTTGACGCGACTTTATAGACGCAAAAAATAAATTTTGATTTCCAGTATTATTATGTATATAGGATAAAAAAAAGCATCTCGACGATGATGTGGACAATACATATTAACGAGATGCTAATGAAGACTTTTGTTAGGCAAATTAATACAAACCGGTTTACTGTATTGCTTACTCAGTCTGAACTACTGGATGGATTCGAAGCGTTATCGAAAAAAGCTACATTCGCGACCAAACTAGAAACGAAGTGCAAATTAAAAAGAGCGAAGCTCTTTACAATTCTCAAATGAAAAAAGCAAATTTGCTCAAAGTATATTTTATGTCAACAAAAGGTTGCACATTATCAGGTCAGTGGTAATGAGTTCGGGCCATTATTACAAGCCACAAACGTAATGTACCAGTATAAGTCGTTCGTCTAAATCGTCAATAAAACGTCGTGGTCTTATATCTGCGCTCAAATTGCCCTATTCATTACGCTGTGCACACACGTACACACAATCTTTATCCCCGGCTTGGTCAGAATGAAAACGATGCGTTCGCTACTGCTGTCTTACATGCAATATTCTCGATATCGTCGCCGCTGCGAGCAGTTTCACTCGCCTCTGCAAACTTATTACTCGTAACAAAATAAATATCACGTCTCGCTATTATTATTGTAATACATACAATAATGATAGCATAATTTACTCTGCCGCTTTAATCACATGAATTGTGAGAAGATCGATGTATGAATGTAGTACCTATATGTAACATAATACAATCAATCTTCGTCAACTTACGCTTCAGCTTTTCAATGGAGCTGTTATCAGCGCATTTGTGTTCAATGATTCTAAGAAACAAGTTCAACGCGGAATCTGAACTCTTTGCGTATCGCAACCCAAATAGACAAATAAAACCGTGTTATGCCGAATTATCGTGGAACATATTTTAAATACACGCCAAAAGCTAAAACAGCTCGAGTCTATAGCTAATGATGCGATCGGCACGAGAACGTACAAAAAGATAAAATGCGGCGCGCTATGGAAAAAAGAAAAATGAAAAAAAAAAGGGACTATGTGAAAAACTTACCACTCTTGCACTCGTTGACTCGAGTAGCACTGGCCAAAGCTACGAGCAGCGCACAAACGGCGAGCGTGACAATTGCTTTCGTCATTTTTCTTCTTGGCTTGTATGCTGTTAGCGTGTATAAAATATATGAAAATCGAAACGACGGTCCTTTGTTTATTTACGAATGAGAGTCGTGTCCGCTCGTTACGAGGCGTTCGGTGTCCGGCTCTCAACTGAGTGGCGATCGGTCGAGCTGCGCAGGTTGTATACACGCGAAAAATTACGAGCGTGGGGGTGATCTCGGTGAACCATCGAGCATAAGCGATCTTTATATACGCACACGAGTGCGCTACGCGCCACACGTACACATGAGACACAGTCATGGGGACAGATGTTTCTTTCAGCATAATTTTTTTGTCCTTTCATCTCGTAACCTTTATACACGATCTATAGAAACAATAGATTTCGCGAAGCGTGTACGTATAGGCTAGCCAGATGCTAAACACGTAGCGAGCCACGGAGGCAGCAGCTTCCTCGCAGCTCGCGTATACACACATAAATCATAATGAGCAAATGAAGTAAGGAAAATTCGACCACCGTTTGCCGGACGACGTATGCATTGTGATGCACGTTGTCAACGGGCGCAAGTAAAGAGCGTGGACGTGCATTTTGATGGCAGTGCTCTCTTATGGCTCGCACGCGCGATCGTACTCGTGCCCTGCAGAAAACCCCGTGTGAATGGTTTTTTTTTGTATTTTGAATGACACGCGTTTTTGTTTTCTTTTTTACGTATCCAACGGCAAGACAACTGACATGTGGGTTGGGTTTTTTCATTTCAAAATACAAATGAATCAGATATCGCTATTGTGTGATTTTGCGTTCAGATGAATTGTAAGTCATGGGAAAAATGGTCAGTACATTTGAGATGAAAAATATCAAATGTTTAGAGGTTGTCAAATCTATTCATCGATACTTCAATCTTTTCAATACAAAAAAGAGGCTACGTGAAAAAAAATTCAGATTAGAAGTTTTCGGTGAAGCCAATCGTCATTTTAAATAATTAATTCAAGCAGACGGTAGATTTAAAATTAGAACAAGAATTGAATAGAAATCAGTGTTAAGATTTACAAGAGTTGAACTACACGTTTTTTTGCCAATAATTACCGCTCATTCTTCCTGTATATAAGTTTCATTGACCTCCGTTGAGTGATTTTTTGAATGTATAATCTAGGCTCTTAATTTACTTTTTGCTTAACTAATTGCAAAATACAAACTGAACTAAATTTATCCAGTTCACAGCTCACTGTAAATTCAAAATCAAACAGCTGGTGACTTTTTGTATCATTTTAAATAGATCAATATTTTCAAAGATGATTGCTATTGTATAAAAATATAAAAAAGTTTACTCCTCGTGGAATAAAGTGGAAGTGAGAGTTGATTATTTATATAGCGATTAACGGTGCACACGATACAAGTTTTTTTGATGATTCTCAATTCAAATAAGTATTCACGAAATGAGAAAAAAAATTCAATTGACTTGATCCATATTTTATTACACCAATACAATTATACTTGAAACAAAACTACTGTACGAAAATGAGATCAATATTTATGTTTATTTAAAGTTAAAAAAAAGACAAAAAATTCTTAGCTACTGAATCGCATTGAATGATATTCAGGAAGCACATTGATGCAAGCGTGAAGCGCGAAGGTAATGTGTGTATTGTTTCGTTAAAGTCAATGACTTTTTATTGCACAATCTAGGATCTAGAAAAAAAACGCAAAATATTTAAAATCTATTCTCTCATTGTTATATACTTGGACGATAAAAAAATAAAAATATCATATGAAAAATTTAAGGTTAATTAATTGTTTAATTTTTTTTTAATTTACAACATAATTGATTTAGCATTATTTTTGTAATTCGGTATAGAAACTGTCATGTCATCCACGAGTCTTGCTTTCTATTATCATAATCAAAACAATTAATTTTTATTCGCCTTGCTACCGGACTACTCTCAGTAATGATTCTGTTTTTAAATGTTGTCCGCTATAATAGTAGTGATCTTAGTAGCTTTGGTAGTAGTGATAACTGCATTCCTGATTGCGCTCAAATCAGCATTCCACTGTTATTTTCGCTGCACTTTGCATTAATTTTTTATATAGAAGATCAAAACTTAATATCAGTATTTAAATAATATATTTTTGTTGAATATGTTTAGTTTATTAAGTCGATTGAATTTTTCATTGTATTTAGTCATTAATATTAATTATCAAGCAAATATACGGATTTGATCCAAATTCGGCACAGACCCATTGTAAGAAATTATTTTAATTTTTCGAGAATCGGAGTAAAATTCTAAATATTTCATTTCGATATAATCCAAAATATCATCACATAATATTTAATATAAATGAAGAGTATACTTTAAAAGGGAATTGACAACATTCAACCAGTAAATGACAATTTGTGGATATGCAGTAACTATACTTTTTCCTTGTCATACGATAATCACATGTAAGAAATAAGATTCACTCGTTCAATAAGAATTTGAATAAATCCCATAAAAATTTACTTCTAGTGGTTTTTCATTATGTAATTTTCAAAATGGTTATTCACCGAGAACTGGTCAACCGCTTGTTCGGTGACCCTAATTACTTATAGTTGGTATAGTTGGTTACAGTTTACTAACTTACCGTCTAACCCTAACAAATAACTGAACCTGAAGTACAGCGATATACTCTATCGATATTATATCTCAGAAGAACCGGTTATCTTTAGCTGCACGGATGTGTTACCATACGCACGCTCAATTTATTAAAATATTTATAATTTTTTTAAATACTTGCAGAAACAATAATATTTTTGAATAAATTATTGTTAGTGAGGCTTTCAAGTTGAAACATAATTTATTGTTCTTTCATTTAAAATAGAGAAATTGTTTGTCATTAAATTTTAATTTGTGGATTTGGCGTGCCAGAAATTGAGTTTGAAAGGGTTTCATTTCATAACAACCTTACAATGACCTTTTTATGTAGAGTTGAAAATTAGCATAATTGAAAAATGAACTATTTTTATAGAAAATATTAATCGATACATGAGTTTCATTTACTACGGTTAGTTTAAAAAATCAGAATAGTTAAATGTTTGAGTTCCTATTTTGCCTCGTTAAAAAATACATAAACATAGACATGGGTGAGAGGCTCTAAAATAATTCGTTGCAAAAAAATCCGCAACAATCTCACGTTTGTGCCTCAGGTGATAGTAGAGGGCAAATCGAGTTTTACATATTAAAAGGTCGTTGAACAAAAAGAGAATGTGCTCGCAGTTTTTCTTTAGTATTTTTCAACATTGTTATCATTTGCACTATATGAAAGTGGCGGGCACTATAATAGCCACTGAAAAATACGCAGCCGGCCGGGCATACGTGCATGGGTTTAAACACAAGGAACAAAGAGCCGGTGGGGTTGTGTGCTCATAATATATTCGCAGATAGTCTATTATCACCTGGAATTCCATCAACGTCCTCTGCATTTTGCATACACGCGTATACACACGCAAACACACGTATACATACATTCGGTCGTGCAACTGCAAGACTATTCGCACTCGTCGCTCAAATTTGACTCGGGATGTATCAGCCATATTAGGGGCAGCGCTCAGTTGTATATGCATAGCTACTTAATTACTGGCGAAAAGAATGGTTATTATTACATTCGTGCTTACAATTGTGCATCATATACACACGGGACCGACTCGGACATGCATACATACTCGTGCTCACGCATCCCCGACCACGAGCGTGAGAGGATCTGCATATAATTACACGACACTTTGGGATGCTTGTACTTGCGTACGTGTGCGAGAGGCATTGCCGTTATCGTTGCGAAACGACATTGTCCCTCCAGTGTACCCGTGTGTATTCACCCTTATACATGCGCGTACGTGTATCAAAAAATACATACTCGCTTTTCGTTTTTCAAAATTCTGATTCTGATGCGTCTGAGTAATGCTAGTCATTTTTTGACTCCTCCTATTCACATGGATGAACTTTCAAAAAGCTGTCACATAATTTATCTGTAAACCTCGAAATTCTTTTATAAGATAGCCCTTTATCCTATAAACTGATGAGAAATCAATTATTTGGCTTCTGCTTGCCGCGAGCTTTGATGCGACTGGTGAAGTATAAAATATAGTTTTCTAGGTGACATTTGTCAGTCAAAAAGCTTTAGGGAGTCTGTCTAGTATAATTCTCTCGTACTTTTGACACCATACATGTACAATATGAATTTAAAAGTATACTATATAGTTTAAGCTTGCTCCTAATTATGAAATATAACGAAATGAAGAATATTCGAATGATTCGTTTTGAGTGATGCTTTTATTCTCAAATTAAATTGTGAACATTCGCAAAGGAACGATACGGAGTTTATGAAAGCTTTTCACTGACAATACTCTTTAACCCTACAGCACGTCGTGTCGATGTTTTTTTCGTGAAAGACTCGTTTCTTGCTTTAATACCTTTTACCATCTAGAATTGAAATTTTTAATTTAAATGTGTATAAAGTCTGGATGCGCACCTACCTGTCACTGTACCCGCGCTTTGAATTTACATTTTTCATGTAAGGAGTAGCGCGTTTAATATATACGTGTATATAGCCATATACGTACTCGAATAGTCTGTATACCCATACAAAGATTACGACTATGGCAATGTTGCAAAAGAAGCGAGGTTACTATTACGACTCTAAGCTACGCGTGTCGTTTCGTATAATTTTCAATTATACGGTCCTCGCAGCCGTTAACGCAAGCACTATATGTGCAGAGGGATAAACCACGTGTGTGGTTCATTTTTTCGTAAGTGTCTATATTTATGAATCTTCACAAGGGTCTATTTGTGTAAATTAAATTTTGGACAGAGAAAAATCGATATGTTTAAGCGTAATTAGTAAGCCCTTATCCAATGATACCCGCCATTCGTGTAATGTTATACAATTTACGAAAAATGTATGTAGAAAAGGCATTTCCTAAAATAAGAGTTAATAATGATTTTCTTTTACTTCATAAAAACTACATCCTATATATGACTACTTAAAAAAATTGAACTCGAATTTTCCCATGAACTGAACGAGTATGAACTGTATCGATTTCTATCGAAATAATTGAACTTACAATTATATTGATTCGAGAAATTTAATTCGGATAAAATAAATCTTTATTTGGCTATAATCAGCATGATTGGCAGCAAATCTTTCAGATAATCCCAAAACTTTGAATTAATTCTATCACACGGCTCAGTATCTATAGTTAACATTCGGCAAAAAGAGGTAGAATATGAGAGAAAGAAAAAAAAATAAAATGTAATAGTTTATAAATCATTATAAATTTTGGAATTTGAAGCAAAGAGAGGTAGGAAAATAATAAACAATAAACTAAAACTAACAAATTGAAAAATTAAAGCGGGCTGAATAGGACTTAAGATGAGGTTTTTTACAGTTGCACCGTCAACAACATCACTTCAAAGAAAATCGGTGTCTACTTTCCAAAAATGAAGAAAAAGTGTATTAAAAAAGGAAAAGGTAAAAGTAAGCCGTTGAAAAAGTACCAAGGTTAAACCTATGAAAGGCTTAGTATTTACTGCCACTAAAGCAAAAGTAGCATTAGAATGTGATTGAAATAAAAAAAGACGGAAAAGCGATTAGGAGGTAAAAAAACACGAGCTTTGGTCGATATTACTAAATCAGTTCTACGATGGAGAAGGCGCAAATTCTCCGTAAAATCTTTGACAAACGAAAGTGAGGTAACTCATTTCCGTCTTATTCGAAGGAGTTTTCATCCGAACCGAGATCCGTTAGGGCTTAAAGAGAGTTTGCTTGTAGAGTGAGCGAGTGAGAGAGGGAAACGAAAAGCTCATGCCTTTTTTCTTCCTTCTCTTCTATCTTTCTCTCTCACTGTCAGTCTTTCAGATGATCAAATCTACGAGTAAAGTGTAGCCAGAAAGAGAGATTCAAAAAAGGAATTTTGAGTCAGCTGAGAAAAGGAAAGCAATGAGCAAGAAGTTGGATTAATTAAAGTAAGGTAATTGCGTTTTTTTCACTATACAAGCAGACTACGGTAACGATACTCTTACAACAAGCGGCGAAGCACTTTTCTGAAGATGGTAATTCGTTAAAATGTCTGTACACATCTATATTTAAATGAGCTCAAAACATACTGCACGTGACGAGCATTTTAATGGACTGGTTAATGAATACTTCAAATGGTCTTCAAAAGCTTAAAATCCAATTAGAATATAATTTTTTGTATCGATGTAAATAGTTATTAACCTCAACTTCCAGACCATGTTTTTGGTAAATTTCAATTAAAAACGTTTTTTACTAATGTACTTCTGCTTCTTACCGACTTTTCAAAATGACATTGCTTGATAGAAAACTACCTAGCGTGAAAATACAAAAGGTGCCTGTATTTAAAAACTATTGAAATAAAATTGTAATAAAAATGAATAGGAGGATCACAAGGTGTCATGTGTAAAAATAAATACATCATACTCTAATTAAAAATGTAATTTATCTGTACTCAATATAAGTATACTACTGTCGTCGAAAACATGGTGTTCGTAACTGTTGCTTTGGTTTGTCGGCGTCGATCCCTTTTTGTATCTTGCACACTTGTGGTAAAATTACATCTTAAATATTACTTCAATGCTTGCATATGTATACACATGCAAGCAGCGAAGCTAACTTAATTCCTTGAATAATAGTGTTTATAATTTGCGAGCTTGTAAGTGCGTGTGGCGTGTGAAAATCTAACGACTCCGCAACAACATTGAGTGCTTCTCGAATTTTCAGTTTACAAGTAAATTGCGTCAAGTCTACATATCGTAAAGGTTCAATTTCACGTTTGTACTCGTGAAAAAGTTTCAATTTTGTTTCCTAATTTTAGAATTGTAATTATGCATAGATCTTATTTTAAAATAGTTTCCTTTCAAAAAATTAATTTAGCATGTAACTAGCAAAACCTACTTAGATTTCTAATTGTTTAGAACTTTTTATAGTAAATTGACGATATTCAAAAAAGTAACCCAAATTAAACTGTACACTTGATAAATTAAATATTATAAGGGTTTGGCTATTCAGGGGAAAATTCGAAATTTTTGATTTTCATATACGAAACTCAAAATAACCCTAGAGATCCCTAGAAAATGATTATACATTAGTAAGTATTTTATATGGGGCATTTGACGGTTTTTGGGGCCACTTTTCCGTCCGACCCTCTTGGATCTTTCCCAAATTTGAACCACATAAAGAAGTAGTAAAAAAAAGATGATTCACCAATTTTCAGCCCTCAAGAGTCCACATATTGCTCTAAGCACACCTTCAAAGATCGTGATTTTCAAAATTTGACCTTTGTATATCGTTGTTTTAAACCCTCTAAAAAGCGTAGAAAAAATTCGTTCTCGAGTTTTCAAAATTAGAAATGAAGTTACTTATTATTAAAATTGTGATTGTGTATCATTACTATTTACATGTTTAATTTTCTCGAATAACGGCATTGTCGATCTTTTTTTTTATCTAACATCCGATATAGCAAGAAAGAGCACTTTCTTTGATTTTTTCGATTTTTTCGTATAGCAACTAATATAGCACACGAAATTATCGTTCAAATTAATGTAGTTTGAAAGAGTAAGACTGAATCTATACATTGAATTGATGGAAACCTGCAAGTGCACTCTATTTTTTTCTATAAACTAAAATTGGTTTTACTTCACTGTACTTTACTTTACTTTATTTTATCATAATTTTTCATTTTTTCAGAATCTTTCATACTGTGATCATACTGTACGAAACTATGTGGTGATCATACGGTGATCATGCAGTAATTAATCGGTTAATTACTCTTTTCGATAAAGGTCCTAAACGCCAATTAAATAATCTCACTAGTTTTTCCGCAGGTTTTGATAGTGGAAATATTTCAGTTTATTCTTTGTGAAGAGCTATTCCTCTTTTCGGCTGGAGTCCCGCGATTCAAGTAGAGAATTTTCGAATCATTTTTTAATCTTTCAACCAAGGTTTATAATGATTTGAACTTTAGATATAAACTGGTTTGGACCTGGTATTGACCTCAGATTTAACCATTCGAATGATTGTTACCTCACGCACTTGCTTCGTTGCCCAAAAAAATATTATTGTACTTCTTTTAAGTGGTAACTTATGAGTATCTATGAAAAACACTGATTGTGGCAACAGAAGTGGTAGTTAATAGCAAAATCATTCGAGTGCATTGAAATTGCTCAGAATCAAATCTTCTCGTGACGGACGAGAAATATTTCATAGAAATGTTTGTCTAGAATAGTTCAAATCAAACGACGTTGAGGAAGAAATGAAGAGGAAAATAAGAAGAGAGAGAGCTCACGAGATAAATGAAAGTTGTCGAGTAGCAAATAGCAAAAGCAGAAAAAATATAATCTAGTCGTAAAATCCAAAAATACTTACTTTTCTAAGTTTTATAAAAAACGAATGAATTTTTATTCATTAACTTCATTCAATTCTTTTTTATTTTTTATTTAAATTAAGCTTTTATTCTCTTCAGAACCACAGTTAAAAATACCAAATTGATGTTTGTTTCAATTTACTGCATTTTCAATATGGCTTCATTTATCAGAATGAGTAAATATGTAAATACTAAGGATCCATTGTTCTTTATTGACTTGGATTTAATTTTATTTATTATAAAATTCATTGAAAAATTGTACGTGGATTTGTATTGAACTCACCCAATAGATACAAGAGCCAAATCTTTAAGAATGAAAAAACATGGGTTTTCTTTATTTTAATGAATTTTCCTTGTTGGACAAAAATCCAAAATGTAGGTGCAATATGTTATTTCTGGCAGGGATTTTTTTCAGTTTACTTGATTATTTTTATCTTATTTTCTATATTATTTTCTATATTATTTTCTATGTGAGGTTTAAGGGTTACACTTTTATTACATTTAGATACTCAAACCCGGTTTAAATCATGTCAAATCACACTACAAAAATTAGACATAAATATGCCTTATGCATATATTTTGGAATGTATTGACGATTTTTACTTCAAAAACTTTTTGGAATCAACCAACATAGACAAAATTCGAATTTTACATACACAAAATGGAACCAAATGGGGGGGAAATGGTGGGGTTTTACTTAAAGCAAAAAATTTTGTAATTTATTTTTAAAAAAAGTCAATTGTATTGACTTTGAATTCTAATTTTACTTTGAATTTGGAGATCCCTTAAAAATGTATAAATAAGTAAGACATGTTTCAAACTTTTCCAGTATAATCATCACTTTATTATAAGAGAATGTCAAAATATTTGATGATATTCTTAAAAATTATATGTGTACAATCATTCACTATAGTATAATTAATATTCAGTTAAACTTATATCTACAATAATGTCAACAATATCCATAACATTGCGACGTCAGCACAAGAACAACCTCAATAAATAAGAAAGTTGAAAACGTGTCATAGTCTAGTACATTTTTAACATAGGTCTAAGGACATTTTGGCCACTCAAGTTTATTAAGGAAGTTCTTACGCTGAAGGGGCGATATTTTCTATAATATTAGAAGCAATCTCTAAATTTTCATAAATTATCAGCCTATTATTATCTATTATTTTATTGGTGGCTTTTTACGTTGAACGTGTGATTTGGAATGGGTTTTAAAAGTAATGATGATTTTCCGTGCATGATAGTGCAATGGTTCAAACAATTTTTTTTGACATGCCATTGACCTGTTATTTGACCATTTCAATGATTGCTTTCTGATCATTGACTTCTGATGAACTTTGATCAGTATTATGGATGGTTTGTTTTCGTAACTTTGCTCCACAATCTTTACATTTTAAAACTTTGACATTTAAATGCTCAAAAGAAAAATGACGAAAAAGATCTACATTGCGTAAATAAACGGCTTGGCACTTGTTGCACGTGAATAAACGTTTAAAAGCTAGAGCTTTTTCGTGAGTTTTTAGTACATGATTTCCAAACTCTTCAAAGGATACAAAAGTTTTATCCTCAACGCATTCTGAACATTTAAAAATTTTAATACATTGGTGTATCGGAGTAAAATTTCTCTCTTCGGACAATATTTTTTCTACATCGTCAATAATACTTATTGGTGTGGATCTACCGGACACAATTGGTGTAGATCTACCGGACACAATTGGTGTAGATCTACCGGACACAATTGGTTTGTTCATCTGTTGACTTTTAATTCTTTCTGAGGTACGCTGATTAAATGATATTGTTATTTATGATCACGATTTATTTGTTTTTATTTATTTGTAGAGATACCGAACTCTAGCTAAAATGACAATTTCAAATACATTTCTATAGATTTGATATTTGTTTTTAAAAAGTTCTATGAACGTTTTTATTTCGTTGTTTAGTTAAAATCGAGTTTTTAAATTTTCATTTTTGCTTGGCTTCAGTATCATTCAAAGGAATTAAAACTTACTTTAGTCAATAAAGAATCATCAAGATGCATCGAAATATTTTCATCACATTTTAGTGAATTGTTTTTTTCATCGAATTCTTCTTGTACATCCATGTCTAACAAAACACAATCACAAATCAAGGCCGTAAACTATGTGAACTGATATATGCGGACATATAGATTATCAATACGATGTAGTATCAAGCAAACTGTATCGTACATAACAACTTAAGAGAATAATATATAGATTTGTTGTTATATGAGCAAAATTTCAATTAGTATGTTTTCAATCTACCGATTATAACGCCATTTAGCTAGCTCAGTTAACACCTAATTGTGTGGATCTAACGCAAATTATTATCAAATATAAATACAAGCGACTTTGATCAGATTGCTTACCTAAACGTAGAGTTCGTTTGTAGTTATTGTCTTTATTTAGAAAACTTGGTATAGAAAGAGATAAATATTTTTAACATTAATTTCAATTCTCATAGTTCGTATGTCATTTTGATTTTTATTAAAATGAAAAACTTACAACGATTCAACATATTAAGTAATTAAATACTTAAAATTAATACTATTCTCAAAAAAAAAAAAATTTTATCGTTAGGAACCATTTTAATTGCTTTTAATCGCAGTCCTCAGATGACTCATATCTTCGTCTTGAAAATTTATTTTGGAGGTATTTACCCAAGCAAAAAATATTCGTAACTACATGTGAGTTAAAAGAGATCACAGTGACAATGTATGGTCGCAATTACTTTCATTCAACAGGCGAGAATTCTTAATTAAATGAGCTTGATCTCTGCGTTCGACTGGCGCCCGGCTTTGCATACGCATATCAGAAGGCGAGATACGCATAAGGAAGAATAAAGCGAGAGACAAAAACAAGCTGGTCCACGGCGCATGATAATTGATGATATGAATGCAGCTCACGTTCTTTTGCCCAAGCCGCTTCGCACCCAGGCAGGCAGGCAGGCAGCAACTCGAGTCCCGCCGTGCTGCCTCGCGAGCAATTAAGTTAAGACAATATCCATTCGCGTGGGAGAGCAATCTTTGCCAGTAAGTAACAGCTCGAACGTGCGCGCGCGTGGAGCTGCCCATGACACTGCGCGAGCTAATACTGCGAGCCTCCTCTACTGTAACCTGTTCGTTGTTCTTTACCTAGGTACGAGGTATCGCGAGAGCCGGCAGCAACTCGTTGCACATTCTAAACAGCAGCAAATGAAAAAAATCGAGGATCGTAAAGAAAGCCGGAGAGGAGCTTGATCCATCCACGACTCTCTGACAATCAGTGTTTAATCTGCAGAAAAAGAGGTAGAGGCCAGATGTGGCGAATATCTGCTAGGAAAAAAAGATCTTTCGTTAGATGCGAGTAGACGCACGACGCAGAGGAAAAAAGCAGATAATCTGTCTATCTTTTGTTTGGCGAGCCTCGATGCTTTCAGTTACTCGCGTTCATTCTATGCATCGGGCCTGGCTGCAATTTACCTTCTTGAACAATGTGGAATAATCAGCCTTTATAATCAACTAAGATCTGTGTACGAGAGAAAAAGAAATATACCAGCAAGAGAGGCTAATCTAATTTACGATACTGCGAGTTGTTCAAGTCATTTGAAATTAGAAAAGTTAAAGTCTCTACTGGCGCTCGAGATTAAGCACGTGAAGCGGAGGGACAGCAGAAATCGCACTCTCCTCCTTTTTCACCCAATGCCTCTCCTACGGTTTACGGGTGTACACATACACACATACACTCGCAAAGCTATTATCGAGGAAGTCGCTTAAGAGGATATATATAGTTATATATATTATATACCGATATGGTCCCTAGAGACGCGTCTTGTTCGATGACGTGGATTATCTATCGACATTAATGCTTTTGGTCTAAATCTTCGAGCGCTCACGTGAGCGATTTTCAAGTCAAGCCTCGCATTACTCGTTCATTTTACCTCTTTTTCTCTCTCTTGTCTTAAACTGAAATATTTAGTTCACGTGAACAATAAAATCGATATATCGATGGTACATCATGTTTTTTTTTTTCGTAAAAGCTCTCACTGATAGTAGGTCAGAAAATGCAAGGTTTCATTAAATTTGTCAGGAGCTTCAGACGGCTAGGCCGAGAATAAATAAATGAACAATAGATACACAACAATCGGCTTGACTGATTTTCACATATATATATACCTGTGCGTGTATCCCTTTGGTTCGTAACGAGCGTGTGCGCTGCTAGCAGCACTGCTCGTGTACATTTTTTACAACTAAACTCATATATACAGGCACTTCAAGCGCAACGGATTGGCCATTGAAATGCAAAGTCGCTGCCTGGTATTTTCAGCTTGACAATGCCGGCTTTTTCCGCAAACAACGCGACTTTTTAACGTTTGTGCTCCGTGTGTCCTGCCAGACAGCGAAAGCTCTCGCCATCCTCTCTTTCTCTCTCCCTCTCTCATCCACTCACTCTCTCTCTCTCTCTCTTTCTCTCTCTCTTTCTCTCTTTCTCTTCCTCTCTTTTTCTTGTTTGAGAGATGTATACGGATGCACGCATTTGTATGCATATTTTTATTTTATTATCATTCTTATTATAGTCTTAAGTTTTTTTTAAATAAAAGAAATCATTTTGCTTGTTATGTTTTTCAATTTATTCCAAATTTATTTGCATAGCGAGAGTATGATGATTCGTTATTTATCGCCTCAAATCACGGATTATCATTCTAATTTTTTTTTAGTACATAAGTCTCATAAAATTTATATAATTATAATTTGAGTGATAAAAAAATAAAAGAGTTTTCGTGTAGTCATTCTACGCGTATGCTGATGTTTTGAATAGGAGAAATAAAAAAAAGAATAATTAACCATCAAAGTACAGTGCATACGCTTAAAACTAGCTTTTTCATAACGCATCATTCTCATATTTATAAAATTTTTCGCAGTATCATAAAAGTTTCATACAAAACAGGAGAGATTAAAATAAGTGCACTTTGAATTTATTTTGTTTCATAACGTGTAACAATTTATTCCTACCTTGTTTAGATATTTGTTATTTTTCCATTAATTTGAATTTGTAAATTACAAGTTAACACACAAAAATTTGCAGTCTCTGTGTCAAAATCTTGAGCATAATTTGGTATATTAGCTTCAATTTTTTTTCTTCCAAACGCAAACACGCTTCCGAGCAAATGTTAGCTTGTCGACGATGAAAAACTGAATCTTTGTTCAGCAAACGACATAGCCAATGGAAAAAATATAATACACGAAGCAATGTATGTTACGCGACAAAGGTCGAAGTAAGCATGAGCGCAACATCGTCATATTCTTCATAAAATTGAACTTCAAACGTGGCTCGCCAAGTTGCTAGATATTCTTTTTTTTTCGCATCTTCCGTGCAAGCAGATTGGAATTTCTTTCTTCTTTACACTCGAAATATTCGCATATATATGTATACGCATATTAGCAACAAACGACTTCCATCTGGCGCCAAACGAATAAGCGTGCGGATAAACAAAAAAAAAGGAAAAAACGAAGGGGGGAGAAAGGCAAGAGAAGAATGCAGGCGAGAGAAAGGAGGAGGAGAAGAAGACGTGGCATTCAAGAAAGCGTGAAATGTTGCTGCAACTCGTATTTAATATTCGTCGTATCGTGAGCTAGATTTCTCAGATATATACGAGCTAACGGGCGCGCGAGCTCGAGCTATAATAAAGACTATCTGCGCGCGCCAGCGCACCAGTATATATTCCATTAAAAAGGCCCAAGAGAGAATTCTGTGCTTTTTAGGCGCCTCCGCAAAAGAAGTGCGCAAGAGTTATGTGGCCCCGAATCATACTTACGTGTATGTGTATATCATGTACGCGTATACACGAGAGACACGCCTTTTCCATTTCAAAGAACGCCGGGTGGTGAATAAATTTTTCTCTCACACTACACTCCTTTTTTTGCGTGTATTTTAATACAGGATCTCTGGCCCGTACAGCTATTCACAAGAGCATATGCAAAGGCAGCGAGTCGTACGCGCGATGCGTGCCGAGGAAGTGTCCGCGCGCATGTAGAGAAGTCAATCGCTAAACGGCCTGCAAAGACGCTTCTGCTTTTTTGTCAAGTTTTAACACCACAGAGAGCACAAGCGCCTGCATAGATATAATATATTAACAGGCTGGGGCGTGGTGTTATGATATTAAAATCCGGTGGAAAGCCAGCGTTATTTTTGGCAAAAGCTGCGCGCATCTCTCTTACCGAGCTTTTAATGAGCTTTTTGCTTTAAGCGCAATTCTTCGAAAACTCTGCAGAGCTTGAAATTATTTTAAGGTTTGAAGACAATTTTTCATTATTGCGCATAATTAATTTGAGAAGGTTTAAACATTTCATCAAGGATTTTTGTTCAAACGCTGTAAAAATGTGGTAGTAATAAAAACGTATTTTACTTTTTCAATGAATAAACGAAAATGTATTGCCTGTCGATGACAACAGCTAATCGGCAACTAATAAGAAGAAGAAGAAGGAAAAGATAAAATTTGCTTAGAAAGTTTTTCTAGACTAAAATAAATATTACTAAAACAATTTAAAAATAATTTACATCTGTTAAAAAAGTTGATTGAAGAAATATTTCTGAATCTCGAAAATTAAATTTAACTTGGATCATTCTAGTACTTACGAAAATATAATCACCACCTTGCGCCTGACCTTGAATGTTGTGGGGCAATGTTTTCCATTCATGTTTTTCACATTTTCCTCGAGTTGCTCTTTTTTGAGATAAATATAGCTACGGATTACGGCTCGAGTTTGAATTTCCCTATACGGATAATACTGCGTACGGATTCATGACATCGGCCGTGCGCATTTGTCACTAAACGTGCACTTACTCTAGGGTATATACTCGACGAGCTGCAAATAGATCGACGGATTCGTCGTCGGCACTGCGCAGTTGTATAAATAACTTTCACGCAGTGTAAAAAAAGTAAGTCTGTATTAGTATTTGACTGCAGCGAAAAATATTCATTTTCGAATCAACAATACTTGAATTTTTTAATATTTTCATACACCATTTTTTCGATAAGTCATGTTTAGATGAGAAATAAAACAAAGAAATTCCCAATTTATCATGCACCATCACTTCAAAGGTTTCCCTTTCAAAATATCATAAAAAAGTGTGAGGGCTCGTGTTAAGATCACATTGCAGAGTATGTTTAGCGTTCTCATTTACACACTCTAGTACCGTTCGGCGCGTTTGATCTCGAACTTTCATAATAATAAGTCATGGCTCATGTGTGTGGTTTAGGTCGCAGGCAAATGAGCTATTCCAGCTGCCTACTTTCTGACACTCTTTCTAAGTCGCAAATTTTTTTTTCGACGTGATCATCGTGCTGATCTACAAACATGTCAATTTTTTTAAATAGTGGGAAAAAAATATAAAACCCCCATGACCGAGACACTTGGCAAGTAGCTCGTGATATTTGACGCGGGTGCAATAAATCTTTATTTCAGCACGAATGTTAATTTTTTTTCATGAACAGCCTACGTTTTAATTCCAAGAGGATTTAAGTTCACGAGTCGGCAGAACGGCAAAGCTTCATTCGCGTAATTTATCGCTTGAAATAATTTAAATAAATATTTCACTAAGCTCGCCAGCAACTGTACTTAGCATCAAGTGGTTGAATGGTCAATTTTTCTTTGCTCGCTCTTTTATACTATGCCGCACGCATTTAGCTTTTTAAATCATTAACTGCACGTTTGCAGTGTATATTTGCGCCGTTACGGAAGTGGCGTTTCATAGAAGTCACAAGAACCGGCAGAAACGAAGTGAGATCTGAAAGAGATCTAAAAAGGTGCGGAAGCGTGCACTCATAGATATGATCGATTTTCTATCAAATCGAGTTGATCGAGAAAAATTTTTGATTTCGAAGTATTATTTATAATTTCTAGGGCTTTACATTAATTTTTTGTAAGAGTTTGCAGATGTCAAAGCATGAAAAAATGCAAATATTTAAAAAAATAACTACTTCACTTTTAATCGGTTTAAGTAAAAAATGAAGCATAAATGTTTACCTTAATAGTTTAAATTTCGCAATAGACATTGTTCTTGAGTTATTATCGAGATATCTGATTTTGTAAATAATATTTTTTATCTGAGTATTAAGACATAAAAAACATTATGTTTATCGGTACATTTGAAAAATATTATGAAAAGATCTTTTTTGCACTTAAAAGCCCATTTATACATTCTAGATAATTGTACTTACTTTCGCAAAAGGTCATACATGCATCGAAGTAAGATACGAACATTATCTTGGAATCTGCGATGTTGATTTACTATAAGCCATATGGGCTAAAGATACGTCGTGTGCATACTTTGACTATATAATCTATTTTAAAACTCGTATCTACTACTGATCTGCTTTTCTATGTTGTGTTTATAATAATAACTTATGAAACAATTGAACGCCGCTTAGCTTTAATACAGCGATTGTCGAATAATATTTATAATAATTAAAATTCATGAAAAATGTTCTATTTTATAATGATTATAATAACAATATTTCTATATAACAATATTTTTAGACACAGTCAGTTTGTCTGCAGAAAGAAGAGTAAACAGATATTAAAGCGAAGCCGATGATTTTATTTTTAAACAGAAACGTTAGTAGGTCCTTACTGTTCACAGAAGTCATTTGTATTAGTATCTTAAGAAATGGGTTTCTTCTAGCAGGTATGGCTTTTTCTTGGCAATGCGCCACCTGGTGGCCGAGTCAGAAGCCATCTGGTGGACTGAATTTGCAAGCTCGGTTTGTGATAGAGAATCTTGCTGAGAGTTTGTAAGCTCGGGTGGTGCCTTTGGTAGCGTTTAGAAGGATTACTGCCAACACGTTGGAAGTTCTTCTCTGTTTTTTGAAAATCTTTGAGAGTTTTATCTGTTGTTTTCACTTTGGACTGAAAAAATTTTTCAACCACTAGCAGCCAAACTTTACAAATACTTTCTACATATATATAAAACAATAAATTTTCCGAGTTAGAGTCATGTTGGTCATTTCAAGCATGTTCGGAAACTCATTTGGTAAAGGATGATTTTTTCCCGTGTTATTTGAATGTGAAGTTTAAAGTCTTTGGGGGAATAGACAGCGATTGATTTGGGTCATATTGAGTAGGCCATATAAGTGTGAAAATCGAAAAAAATTGACTAAAAAATCATTTTTACAAAGTTGTAAACCAGAATTCTCTCTTGAATGATATTTTCAAATACTATCATTTTAAATTTTCATTTTGTTCCTTTCACTATATTTTGGTATGATTATAAATATTCTGTGCTTAAAATACTTTACATTATAATTAAGAGTTGTCTCGCACGAATGCGTAAAGGTGCAAAAATCAACGATTTCAGTCTTGAATGTCATTAATTTCGAAGACATCAATCCATATCAATTCATCAAGATGGTCATAAAAATGTAATTAGTTTTTCCGCTTCAAGCTTAATCTCAGGTATAAATCAGTTTGAAACGTTCCATCCAAGACAAAGACAGCAGATAGCAGAGGCAGCGGCAGCGGCATCGGGCTAAGAGCAGCTAAAAGCGAGTCTTAAATTTGATAAATGAGACAGAAGAGTTGCGATGAAAATACTCTCCTATTCGGGGCACGATTCGACACTCGGCAATTTATCTGCCGTTAAACCAATAACGGCAGCCGAGCAGAGATACGCGCGAGCTGCGCGCGGTCAACTCTAAATCCTTGTATGATTTGCAAAACAGCTTATCTCGCTGGGTGGGTGCGTGCGCGCGTCTTTCCGGGCGCCGTGTTAAGTAGAACAAACTTTCTTGCGCTTCGATTCTTCCGCTGGCACTGCGCGACGCGCGAGGGAGAAAGAGGGAAACGAAAACGTGTGTATAATACGCGATATCTGCGCGAATACTATATATTCAAAATCATGTATTTTACTGCTCCCCGAGCACCTCTCGTGCCACGTTCCGCATCGTCAGAAAAAAGCTTTCTTTTACTTTTCTTCGTATTCACTTTTTCGCCATTCGCGCACGGTGAAACGTAGGCGAGTATGTGTGTGTACACGTATGTAAGTGCGTGTGCGCTCGAGCAGTACGAGAGAGAAATCTTTTGTGTGTTCGTTTACTCGCTCGGCTATGGCGGAAAAACACCTTAAGAGAACCATTCGGTTGCGCGCTTGTATATATCTACCCGTGGTGCGATTTATTTATTTCGACTAAAAAGAAATAGAAACGATCGCAGTGGGATTTGCCTTTTGCCGTTTAAAGGATCGTCGTCGCGGTTGGCTGCGGAACGGATCGCGCGCACTCTATGCCAGATGTGTATTCTATTGTTTTCTTATCTAAGTGCCCTGCGTCTCCTCCTCTTCCACTTCTTTTTTTAGTTTGAACGCGTATTATACGCGCGAGCTTTATTTCCATGGATAGTGGCAGCGCCTGTAACGGGGTAGCCTCTGCTGTGTATGGATGTGGAACTGCTTTTATTTAGTATATGCGACGACCCCCAGCAGTAGTTGTGTTATCTATACAGTTGTTGTCGTAGTTGTTATTGTTGCTCTTTCATGTGAAGGTTCGTTTGTTGTTGTGCGTGGATAGAGAATTCGGCTCTACCTGGTAATTAAATGAATTTTGCTCTCTGGTATACGAGGTAAATTTATGGCCTAGCGATAAGCTTGACGTTCGATACGTGCGCGTGAGCAAGATTCATCGAGACATTTACACGCGTACATTTGCGCGTACTTTGCCTGTTCGTGACCGCCGAAAACGAAAGGAAAAATGTATAATGGGGAATTGGTGGATTCAACAAATGTGAGCTTGCTCGTGTTTAAGCTCAAGTAAAATAATCAAATATATGGAATTTCTCCATCATTTAAAATATAAAGTCACTTTTATATTTTGTAAAACATTTTAGAAAAAGGCTTTATGCGAGAAGGATTGTGAATAAAGAAACGATAAAAGTATTTTTTTTCGACCGATCAATATTTAGACAAAAGTATCATTGAGCGCGTGTGGCTTTTATGATTTTTATGAAGCAACGAGGTTGAGCTTTTCTGTATCCCAGTACGAATCAAAGCTTTGTTTTTACGACCCATATAAACGCTTTGAAACCAAAGCATGAAGAGCTTTCGCATATATATGTACACATAAGAGACCTAAGGATACAAAAATAAAGCGAGGAGTTCAACTTTTTCACTTCATGTGCCATTGATAGATCATTTTGACACCTTGAGCAGAGGAGTGCGAGAAGTGACGTTTTTGTTATGCATTCTCGATGGTTTTTTTCACTTTCTCATGAACTTGGAAAAATCTCGAAGCAATATGAATAGAAAAACGTGTGGCTTTCAGCGAGACGTTTTAGAAATAAATAGAGAGAAAATGGCTCTCCACCGAAATCTATTCTGTTCGATTTTTCAAACTCGCACATACTTACGCACGTTCATATAAAATCCAATGCTTACAGAGAAAAAAAACTCAACTAACGCATCCAATATATTTATATAACGGAAGCATATACACTGAGAACTACACACCAGCACACATTCACACATGCAAACACGCATACCCACACACACACGGGTACACTTATTTCCGGGATGATTTTCAAACGCTAACACGCGAGTGTGTATATTGAGAAACGAAGAGAAGAAGAAGAAGGAACTTACTGTGAATAGATATGGTGGGGGAGTTAAAAACGCAATGCCTCAGCCACCCACGCAGCAAATGCAGGCACACGCGCGGTACAGAGTGTGACGACACATCATGTTTGAGACAACTTTCAAACCCTTCCATTTGTGTACATTTCTGCTATATAAATGTAAACCCGCACATTCGTACTGCGATGAGTACTTAAAGTTACACACACAAATTTTTATTTAAAAATACAGATTCAAGGGTATTTAAAATTACTATAAACTCGAAAAAACTTGATGTCTAGCCACGAACGGTTATGATGTTTCATTAATTTATTTGGACAATTACTCTTACAAAATTAAAATTTAAAATACATGTAAAAAATTGCACTCGAAAGTTCTTCGTTGTTCAAAAATAGTTCATTTTTCGTTACTGTTATTATTTGATATTATTAAAAAAAAAAAAACCTTTTGTACTCGGATGAAAGACAGAAGTGACACTCGTGCAAGATAGACAATCTCCCACGCCTGTTGCGCAATCTGCTAAGATTATTTTATTCATTTTATATCATTTTTTACTGTTTTTATGTAGCCTTATTAGCCCTCAAGATGTATTCATTTAGTTTTTAATTATTATAAATAAATTATTTTTTTGAGAATGCAGAACTTTACTGTATCTGTATTACACTAAAATAAGTAGTTCACAAAATTGCTAAAGAAAATTCTGATGTTTTCTGTAACTGGAAACTATTTGAAAACAAGAATCGATACTGATTACTTACTAAATTATAGTTAAAATGATCAACTAATATATATTTAAAACATCTTACGTACTTTAATCTTCCTATTGCAAAGTAAATTGAAGTTAAATATGGAGTTATTAATCCGATAGCATAAATTTGGATTAGATAACATAAGATCAATACTAAAATCAGAATGTGGTAAAAGAAATGGTTTTTATCAATGAATAATTCAAGGTGAATAGAAATCCTTTTTTCAACTGTGTGATTTCTCAGCAAAATATAATTTTCTTCAGTGGCCATAGCACAATGTACGATGTATAAGATCCACACATAAGAACAAAAAAATCAGACATAATTTTCACTTTTAATACGCTTATTTATTTGAAATGATAAAATATATCTCCTAATATGTAAAAATTTAAAAGGGAGTCATCCAGGTACTTTTGTAGAAATTTTAGCTCTTCAGAACTGCTTTGACTCCAATTGGTCATCGTCAATTCTAACATTTTTTTTAACTTAGCAAAAAAGTCAAAATATGAAGTCTTTTACTAACTATTTTTATTAATATTTTCATTTTATTTAAATAAAAAAAATACATATAAAATACATGTTTTATTTTTACCGTCCTTGTTCGCTAAAAGTCAAAAAATATATAGTATATGCGTGTAAAGCAGCTGCGTAAAATTGAAAGCATAACTCCACTATTATAACACCATTTAATTCACTTGTATTTATTTTCTCCGTTGTAGAAATTATCTGCAAAAGGTATATCACATTAATCAGCTCGTAAGTAAAAATTAAAAAACTAATTTCACCGTCGATATGCAGAATGCAGTATCTATTATAATTAGAAGCAATCCCACTCTACTCTTTATCGTAATAGAATGATAGGGCCATATGACTGCTGCTTTCATACAAATTACTATCAAGGGACACATTTGTATAGCAAATTTTTCGATTTCTAGCTCATGAATCCATGACAATTTGTTTGATACTACAATTTGAATTTTATTATTTTTACCAGCTGGAGGACGCCTTGTTACCATTTTACTAATTTGAGTCGATCTTATGCTCGCAATATTATACTAAATTAATATTATAAATAGTATATTTTTCAACGGGTGCAGTTCAAACTCAAATCGGTGTAAATTAAATAGAGAGATCAAAGCGACACACGTGCTCAATATTTGCGTAGAAACGTAGTCAACGGTATAAAGAGTAAGTTCTGTCAGTGGACGATAGTTGTCGTGTAATAAGATCACTTCGCTAATAACGATTAACGACTAATGAGTTCACTCGCTAGTTCAGAATTAAATTCCAAGACGAGTAACTATTTTCATGCTACCCCAGTCGGATGTAAACTTTTCCAGACTTTCGACAAAAACGAAATAGTATATTTCTCAACAAGTGCAGTTATAATTTTGTTGCAAAACCTTATCTGCACCAATTGATAATATTATTTTTTTCCTACGAAAACCTAAATCTTAACGATAAAGTTGCATATTTCAGATTAGAGTAAAAAAATTTTTTCTGATGAGGAATTCATGAAAAATAGTATAAGTACTTGTGAAGCGAAAAAAGAAAGCCTCAGACTTCGTGTTTATCAGCCTCGGCTTCGCCTCGGTCGATAATTAAGCGTGCTGTGAGGTTTTTCAATTGTTCACTCCCTAGATTTGTTTTATACTAATTACAGATTATATCCGCATATATTACATCAAATTACATTGCTACCTACTCAAGACGTATAATAATCGTCGAATATTTTTACTGTGCAAGTTGTAGAAATAATTGCGGTTAATATATATGATTAAGTGACAAATTTTTGTGATTTTATTTACTAAAAATTGGTAAATGATTAGATGTATCGAGTATTTTATTATTTCCTGAAAATATTTTCTTCGTCATTAAGTCGAAAAAATGTATAGTTTTAATTATTATTTTATCATTTCAAATGTTTTCGCAGTTTTATTTAAGCCAATAAAATTGTTTATCTCAGTATACTTAACTGTTGGTGTCTCGCAGTGCATGAACGAAAATCGTTATTGAAATACCGAAACCCCTTATCGGCGCGTGATTGAAAATAACAGGTTTCAATATGGTTATCGCAGGTATAAATTTTCATGGGAAGATATTATTTTTATATTATTTCGAGACTGACACATGCACACGACTTCAAAGTGATACCGGCGAAGCGTAAGCTTGTTGAGAGATTCCCTCCTATGTGCTGGGGATGAAATGTTATTGGAGCTGTTGCATGCACGCGTACAGGCTCGGCATTTTCAAGAGATCCTGCGCACGAGCTTACGTCGTTATAGTACATCGTACACGTATCACTCAATTTATATTACATAAAGTGTACGAGAGCTCTGCGCACACGCGCTGCTATTTGCTTGCTTGAGTAGTTGTAACATTCGCCTCCGCTTCTAATTCAGTCATGTATAGTTATAATTAACATTTTTAAAACTAGATTAATTAACGCAGTTTATATTTACAGGCGCAAAAGGTATATTGTCAGAAAAACCCCCGATAGCGCTGTTTAACATCTAATTCATCCCTCAAAATAAGCGTAAACATTTTACTTATAATTTTATCGCTCGGCAACACCCATTTCCAAAACACGATAGATAATAAAGGGTCGTGGCTGCACCCCCGCCTTGTCGAATATGCGGACATTGAGTTTTATTGAATACACATGACACATCGCGCGCTCGAGGTTTGAGCAAAATCAAGTTAATACTTTTTTTTCGGCATAAAACACGAGCATCCGGAGCTAGTAATTTTTTGTGCGAGCCAATGGGCCGGTCACGAGCGCGTGCATGAGTCACCGATTCGTTTGTAGGCAAATGAAAAAAACTACTTTATGGCGTGTTGCGTATGTATTTATTAAGGGCTAGATCGCGTCATCGTGACAACGTATCAAGGAGTTGCCGCCGCCGCCGCCGCCGCCGCCGTCGCTGACTGACTCGAGACTGGGCCACTCTATACGCTAGACCGCGCCGGAACGACGTAGTCGCGTGTTCGCGCGAACTGTTCTCGGCGATGATTCACCCGTGTACGCACGAATATTATACTATACGTGCATGCGTATGCGTATGTATGCACAATCTCGCACTCGCTGTGCTTGTTATATACTCGGCGCCTAGGCATCGCTATATCTATATCTTAAGTGTGTATTATCCAATATTATATCTCGGTGGAAGGAAGGAGCTAAATATACTAAGCCTTCTGCATCGCTACCGCTGCCGCTTCCACCGTTCGTAGTTGCGTAGCTATACGCATCGAATCTTTGTACAAACACATATACTCAGGTGTGTGTTTGTGTGTGTGTGTGTGTGTGTGTGGGTGGGTATATATTGCTATTTCCTTTCAAGAGTTTCGCTAAGCATATATCATACGCACCGGCTATGTTGCACAGTTATACATTATATACGTGTATTGTACGGCGTTTTGTGCTTGCGCATGCACCTAGTCTAGTAGGTGGAGTACGCTATATACATGCAGATTATATATGTAGTCCTTCCTATGCGGGAGTGAATCATCCCCGGGAAATCTCCCAGGACGATTAAGGAATACGACTAATTAACGTTGAAAGGAGGCTTCACTAATAATTAGTCGATCGATTATCAACCATCGAAGGGGTAGCATTTTTTACGCACAATTTGGATTGATTCCTGATCATAAAAGTGGCTCATGTCACGGCTATAACCATCCTTCCACTTTACATCTGGGATGGCTGTTTTGTAGCCACGGGGATAGACAGGAGCAGTGGAGCGAGAGAGAGAGAGAGAGAGAGAAGTGGATATCTTGCACGCGTGCGAGTGAGAGTTGCTTTAATCTAATATCACAGGAAAACCTATAAGCTTAGCATGAGCAGCCGCGCCAATACCCTCGAGCTATATAATACTCGATGCACTGTTACTGCTACCTGTGCACACATTACAGCTTGCGAGCTTCTATTGCATTAAGCTCGCGTGCCCAGCTTGCATTATACGAGCCATTGCTATTGCTGCTGCTGTTGCTCCTGCTTCTGTCCAAGTTAAGTAGTTACTATAGCGTACGAGATGACGCACGCGCGTTCTTATCTTCGATGATACTCCACTTTTTCATTCCCATACGATTGGTCACTGCGTATCGAGTTGATGCAATTTTTGCCGTTGCTATACGTTAAATGCTATCGATGGAAACTTTAAAAGCGCACTTTGAATCATATCTCGCTCTTTTAAATGCATCCATTCCAATGTTTTCTCAAAGTACAAACGCAGGGCTTGGTGATTAGTTCTATTTTTAGCACTACGTATTGGCTATGCAAATGTACTACGAGCCTGACAGATTATTTCAATCTATTTCTCAAAGCTACCGAATCTCATTCACTCACTCAAAGAGTAGAATTAGACTACTACAGGACTATTTACAACACGGATATTGACAGATTCTCATCAGGTCGTGCCCGCATGCGATAATCATCGAGCTTACTGAAGCTTTGATTTCTGAAATTCACCGTAAATCGCATTTATTATATGTTTTCCATACGTCATGCGTATGTGCATTGCGCAAATCACTCAAAAGCCGTAACACCTGTTGACCTCCGATTAGTGTATCGCAGATATGTGTTTCACGGACCTTAGCTTCCCTTCGTCTCTTTGCATTAATTGGCAAGAGCAAAATTATCATTCGATGATACTCTTCTGGTTATGAATATTCATTAGCATTTCCTCGGCTCCAATCCTTTTGCACCGACTTTCTATCTGGAGAAACGAGTATAAAACCCGTTAAGAAGCTTTGACTAACCCGATTCTAAACTCTGGCGCGGCGAGACGAGGGACACAGACGGAGCAGGGGGCGAAGGAGCTAGGAGGGTTACATTAAGTGTGTATACGCGTCGGCAAAGGCAGTAGCAGCATCAAGCCCATCTACTCACTTCTAATCCTTATCGTTAAGTCTTCGCTGTTCGCCTTGAAATTACTAAGTATATCGCGGCAAAAGCCTTAGATGCAGCTGGTGCGTGAACTTTCGGCAATGAATGAACGGCGCTGTGCGCGCGGTGCATACGGAGGGGTGGGGGGAATAATNGGGGGGGGGGAAATGGATGCAGCACGAGAGAATGAGCTTCGAGTCTCTCGCGCGCGGTGTACGAATACGCTATGACCTCGTTTACCAGCCAGGATCGTAGGAATAAGGTCCTACACGTCGAGCTCGCGAGCGCGCGCGCGATAATCAACTTTTCCTCGAGTGCAAGAATACGACGAATGGCTCGATGTACTACTCGCAGCTCGTAATTAATTGATGAGACTGCTTTGCTCGCGATGCAAAGAGGCAAATTTGCCCGTCTTACCTTAGCGATTCTCTCGCTGCGATATTATCAAATACATGGAAGAAGTTTCTCGGATATTATCATAAGTCTCGCTCCGAGCCCCTCTATATTTTCGAAATTCAGCATTTATTCAGCGCTGATTTCTGGTATTTTTGAAAATTCAACCATTTATGGAATTCGCGCTTGTAATTTCCAACGAAAAAGAAAGTATACCTACAAAGGTTAAGATGCGCCATTTTTAAATAAAGGAAATTCTTAAGTTTTTAATATTTATCGCACGAAATTCTCAATCCGAAATTAAAAAACCTCTCTCTTAGAGAAAGAAATTTTCAAAACATAACACTCTCAGTAAATATCAAGCTTTGTTCTCTTAACTTGAAAATAATCAAATGAGTTGATGAAAAATAGCAAAATTAACTATTCGATTGCGTTTGAATGCAGCGAAAATGGATTATAAAACCTGGATTGACCCTCTTTAATACCGGTGGGATGTACTAAAGTTGACATAAAATTTCGCAAATATTCCTGAAATATGAGGGAAAATTTTTGTTAAATACGTTATATTATACAGTCTTATTTTCATTGCCATACCAAAAACTTTAAAGATATTATTGAAACGGAATAAATTTTAAGTTGACATGAAATTTGTGGGACTAAACGTAGTCAACTAGAAGCTCGCCTCATTCACAGTTCTAAACAAAACGTGACAGTGAATAAAATGGTAATGATAGTTGATAGCACAACGTTCAAATAAGACACGATCAAAGTGGCTCAGTTTTTATTCAAATTTCAGAAAAACATCTATGTAAGTATTTATACATATTTACAATTGTCAAGAAAGAATTCGCGCTTTTCATTATTTTATCGATTAGAAGCACGCTATTTTCTGAAGAACTATGATTGCAACAAATTCAAGACATTCTATTCGCATAAGTAATAATTAATTATACATAAAAACTGGATTATCATCTAACTTGAATTTTCGATTATGAGAACAAAGCGCTTAAATGATTGTGAATGAGTTAATAACATAGCAAACCATTATAAAAAAGGTTTTGTCATTATAAACAGGGTTATCATACAGTTAGATCATCTAAAGATTCAAAATAAAATTATCCCAATAAAACTGTCCTAAATTTAATCCAGAATATTTCGAAAGTTAATTATTCGATAAGTTTGAGATTTGATATCTTCTCATATTTGTCGGGTGCGAAATTTTAATGATCTTCGAGTAATGTTCTGTTGTGTATGAACCAGTTTGATTTTTGTCCAAATACCTTTTCGCTCTTATCGCATGCATAATCTTTGCGACCTTCTTGGATCGTCCTTTGGTGCAAGAGCAAACTCGATTTTTGTTTAAATTTATTTTCACAATTGCCATATGCGAAATGCATAATCTTTTCGACCATCGTGAACTGACGTTTGGTGTTTGATCAAAGTGCCACCCGAATTTCTTCTTATTACAAGCGTAACCTTTGCGACCTTCGTGTACTGTCTTTTGGTGGAGAAGCAAATACTGTTTATATCCAAATTTCTTCGCGCACTTATAACATGCGAAATTTTAGTGCCGTTCATGTACTGTCTTTTGGTGTTTGAGCATATTCGATTTTTGCCCAAATTTCTGCTCGCACTTGTCGCATGCGTAATCTCTTTGACCTTCATGAACTATCTTTTGGTGCCTGATCATAACATATTTGCTTCTAAATTTCTTATCACACTTGTCGCATACGTAATCTTTGCGACTTTCGTGAACTATCGTTTGGTGCTTAAACAAATCTGCTTTTTGACCGAATTTCTTCTCGCAATTATCGCATGCGTAATCTCTTTGACCTTCATGAACAGTCTTTTGGTGTAAGAGTAAAGTCGAATTTTGTCCAAATTTCTTCTCGCATTTGTCACATGCAAAATCTTTTCGCCCTTCGTGGACTAACTTATGGTGTCTAATCAATTTCGATTTTTCTCCGAATTTCTGCTCGCACTTGTCGCATGCGTAATCTTTGCGACCTTCATGAACTGTCTTTTGGTGTAAGAGCAAAGTTGTTTTGAGTCCAAACTTTTTTTCGCACTTGTGGCACAGGAAATCTTTGCGACCTTCGTGTACAGTCTTTTGGTGGTGAAGCAAATACTGTTTATATCCAAATTTCTTTTCGCACTTATCACATACATAATCTTTGCGACCTTCATGGACTGTTTCTTGGTGTTTGAACATTCTCGATTTATTTACAAATTTCTTCTCGCAATTGTTACATGCAAAATCTTTGCGACCTTCATGGACTGTCTTTTGATGAGAGGTCAAATTCCTTGTGGATCCAAATTTCTTCTCGCATTTGTCACATGCATAATCTCTGCGACCTTCATGGATTGTTTTTTGGTGTTTTATCAAATTGCCTTGAATTCCAAATTTTTTCTCACATTTGTCACATGCAAAATCTTTGCAATCTTCATGTACCGTCTTTTGGTGCTTCAACAAATGTGATTTGTGTCCAAATTTCTTCTCGCACTTATCACAAGCATAATCTTTGCGACCTTCGTGAACTATTTTTTTATGTTTCATCAAATTGCCTTGTTCTCCAAATTTCTTCTCGCACTTATCGCATGCATAATTTTTGCGACCTTCGTGGACTGTCCTTTGATGTTTATACAAAACTGAATTTTGTCCGAATTTTTTTTCGCACTTATCGCATGCGTAATCTTTGCGACCTTGGTGAACTGTCGTTTGGTGCTTAAACAAATCTGATTTTTTTCCAAATTTCTTCCCGCAATTGTCACAAAAGTAATCATTAAAGACTTTCAAGGTAATATTTTTCGAACCTCCATCCACTGTCTTCAAGTGAAAGAGCGAATGCGATTTTTTTCCAAATGTTTCTCCGGATTTGTCGTATTCGAAACCTTTGGGACCCTCGTGGACTGTCTTTATGTTTGGCTCTCTTAAGGGCTTTGCCCAAGTGCTAAACCAGCCGGGTCCGAGTTTTTCATAACCACCCGAGAGTCGGTAACTTGTCGACTTTTGTCGACAAGGCTAAGTAGCTGGTTACTGCTAATTGTCGGCTCTTGGGTTGCCAGCCCAAGAGTCCGCTTTGTCGTTGGCTCAATGAATAGTAACAGAAACTTCTGTGGATCAAGTGATCCACCGCTGGCGGACCCTCGGGTCAATCGGATCGCCAGCCCAGCGGCAGCAAATACGCGAGATGATGCCGAAGCACCAGAGGCAGAAAGGGCAGCAGTAAATTTCACCTGTACTGTCTGCAGCAGAGTTTTTACCACGCAGCGTGGACTTAGTGTACATTTCCGACAACACCCGAATGAAGCCAATGCGCGGATTGAGATATCGAGTAGAGGAAAACATTGGAAAGAAGATGAGATGCAATTACTTGCGAAGGAGGAGGCGCGGGCGGCGATTGATGGAGTTCACTTCATCAATAAGCACCTCTGCCGACGCTTTAATGTTGATCTTGTGAGGGTCCAAGGCCTTCGAAGGAAAGACACCTATAAGCAGATGGTACGTGACTACAAAGCCGTGCTGCAGGCCTCAAGTGACGCAAATGACAATACCTTAGCGTCCTCCTCATCTTCTAGCGTAGAGGTCATCGTTACGCCACGGAACATCGATTCCAATAATAATGAAGTGGACGGCAGTTCGTCCGGCTGCGATTCTTTCAGGCAACGCTCGATCTTCGAAGCGATTGGTGCCTTGATTCGCAGATCGGCGAACATTACCACGCACAAGGCTGATGTAATTAGGGGCATCGCCGAAGCCGTCCTAAGGGAAGACCAAATTTCATCTGTCGATGTCTGTGTATGGCTCGACCAGGTCTTCCCTTCCTCTACTACGCCTTATCCTCGTCGTCGGTGTTATAGCCGGCGACAGAGGAA